>NC_086445.1:156684927-157031764 GCF_028390025.1 Pseudophryne corroboree
TCTGGTACTCTATTACTATTTACTACCCAACTCTGAACTCTTAGAACTGGTGCGGAATCATTTCTACTTTGTGAGATTAGTTTATACCCCGACAGGTCGGCCACATTATTCCTTTTGGAGGGTTTTAGTCACGGTTTTCGTCTGCCCATTTCGGATTCGGTGCATGTGGTGGCGCGCCAGAATTTGAAATCGGCTCGCGAATTCCCGCATGAGGTTTGGCGGAAGGTGGACGCGGAGATTGGCTTGGGGCGCATGTGTGGGCCCTACGCCGTTCCCCCTCTTCCCGCCTTGTGCATCTCCCCCATGGGGGTGGTGCCCAAGAAGGCCCCGGGTAAGTTCCGCCTGATACAGCACCTCATGGTGGTTCGGTTAATGACTCCATTCTCGAGGCCGTGTGCAGAGTACGTTATCAGTCTTTTGATGAGGCTCTGCACTTGGTTTGGGACTGTGGTCCGGGTGCCCTGTTGGCAAAATTAGACGTGGAGTCGGCTTTTCGGCTTCTTCCCCTGCACCCTGATTCCCTGCGGTTTCTGGGTTTCAAATTGGGTGCCGAGTTTTACGTGGATCGGTGTCTCCCCATGGGCTGTTCAGTCTCCTGCGCCTATTTTGAGAGATTTAGCACTTTTTTGCATTGGTGCGTCCAGGCCGCCTCCGGTCACCCAGGGGTTGCTCACTACCTGGACGATTTTCTCTTTATTGGTCTGGGAGGCAGTTCTGTCTGTGGCGATATTTTGTCGGTTGCCAGGCCCTTGTTCGAAGGGTTGGGGGTTTCCGTTGCGCCGGACAAGTGCGAGGGCACCACTAGTTGTCTGAGCTATCTGGGGATTGAGATAGACACCGTGGCGGGTTGCTGTCGCCTCCCCGCTGATAAAGTGCGGAAGCTTTTAGGTTTAATTGACGATTGTTTGGGTAGGCGTAGGGTGCGGCTTAAGCAGGTGCAGTCGTTGCTGGGCTCCTTCAACTTTGCGTGCAGGATTATTCCCATGGGTAGGGTTTTCTGTTGCAAACTTGAACGGGCCACTGCGGGGACGGTCAGGCAGCATCACACAGTATACCTCTCCCGCGAGATCAGGGATGATTTGCGAGTTTGGTCTTCTTTCCTTGTGTCCTTCAACAGGGAGGTTTTGTGGCCTCCCCCTCGTTGTTCCAACGGTTGGCTCCAGTTGTTCACGGATGCCTCGGGCAGTCATGGCTTTGGGGCCTTTTTTGCCGGGTCCTGGTGCGCTGCTGCTTGGCCGCCTTCTTGGGTTGCACGGGGTTTCACTAGGAACCTCCTGTTGCTGGAATTGTTTCCAATCATTGTTGCCCTGGAGTTGTGGGCCTGCCAGTTTTCGAATCGGGACATTTCGTTCCATTGCGACAACTTGGGAGTGGTGCATGCTATCAGTAATCAGCGTTCTTCTTCTCCCCAGGCTTTGCAGCTGTTGCGACATCTCGTGCTTGTCTGCTTGCGGCGCAGTATTAATTTCAGGGCCCGTCACGTTCCCGGAATCGACAATGGGATTGCGGATGCTTTGTCTCGGTTTCAGTTTAATAAGTTCCGTGAGTTGGTTCCGGGAGCGGCGGCGGAGGGTTTACCGTGCCCGCCTTCTGTCTGGCAGATTGTCGAGTCGGGTTAGCTGCCCTGGCCAGGTGTGCGTTAGCTCCTTCCACGCTCAGGGTGTATGATGCGGCCTGTCGTGATTGGTCGGCCTTTCAAAGTAGGTACGGTACGGCAGGTGAGTCCCCGGTAGACGTTTTGACGGGCTTGGTTTGGGAACATTATCAAGGGGGTAGGTCCAAAGCGGCCATGTCTTCTGCCCTTGCGGGCATTTCCTTTCACTCTCGGCTCCACGGGATGACGGACCCCACTGGGTCTTTTGTCCTTTCCAGAGCGCTTAAGGGATGGGACGGACTCCCATAGGCCCGTAACTTTGCAGCTTCTAACGGAGTTGCTGGGTGTGCTGCCTCGAATTGCGGCCTCGGAGTTCGAGATGGCCCTTTTTAGATTTGCTTTTGCCTTAGCTTTCTTTGGGGCTTTCAGGGTGAGCGAGTTAGTGGCGAACAGTAAGTCCTCCCGGGATTCCGGTATGCTTTACGGAAATGTGCGCCTGCAGGATGGCCTGTTGCTCTGTAGGATTGTGCGGTCCAAGACAGATCAAACAGGTCGGGGTCGCTGGGTGTCCTTGGAGGCCCAGGGGGATGCGGGTGTCTGCCCGCTGCGCCTGGCGCAGGAGTATTTCCGGGCGAGGCCTCCGGGGGCGACCAGTTGCTAGTGCACGCGCACGCTGGTCCTCTTACTAAGTTCCAATTTGCTTCGGTGTTTAAGAAATGTTTGGAGGCCTTGGGTTTGCGCTGTGCGGACTTCGGTACCCATTCCTTTAGGATTGGGGCGGCTACACATGCTGCAGCTACGGGCTCCTCCCCGGCGGCTATTCGGGAGCTGGGCCGTTGGAAGTCTGCCTCCTATAGGTCTTATGTTTATTTTGATAAGATTTAAGTGCGCCTGTTGCGCTAACCCAAAAACTTGTTTACTCGTCTGTTTTTGAACGAGTAGCGTTCAGGAATCGAGGGTGTGAAGTGAATTTTTACATTTTCCTCCGAGGGGGCCTAATTTCAATTGGCTATACTCTGAAGGTCCACGGGCGTTTTTTTGAGTTTTCTCCTTCACTTGGGTTATTTCTTTTTCTTGCATTTGTTTTCTATGTATTGTATTTAAATTTTTCTGATGTTAGGATGTTCTTTTTCAGCCGTCGTCGATTTTGGGGAGCAAGTGTGGCTGGTTGGCCACTCTTAAATTTTTTGGGCGGCAAGACATCCCATGGCACTTAGGTCGGCTGACGTTTTTGGGGCCAGGGAGTTTCTTTGGTTAGGTGTTCGTGGTATGCTTTGGGGTGATTTGTTGCAGCTCCTTTTTCACCGTGAGAGCCGCTGGGGTCGCCCCAGCTGTATTGTGCTGCATTTGGGCGGCAACGAATTGGGTCGAGTTAAAGGCATCGACCTAATTTTGTCTATTAAGGCAGATTTGGTGGCAATTCGTTGTCACTGGCCGGGAGTCCGGATTGTGTGGTCTGAAATAGTCCCGCGTTTTCATTGGAGGGGTGCGGTGCGTTTCTCGGCTCTTGAGAACGCCCGCAAGAAGGTGAATTCGGCGGTGTCACTGTTTGTTAGGGCCATAGGTGGAGTGGCTGTCAGGCATCCTTTGCTTGTGCTGCGTAATAGGCAGTTCTACAAGGAGTATGGGGTTCACCTTTCTCTGGCCGGAGTTCAGGTTTTCCTAGATGATGTTTTTGGTCCTTTTCATTAGGGGTCTTTTAGTTTTTCTTTGTTTCTTGTTTGGATGGCAGTGGCGTTTTGTTAAACCTTTGTGGCGGGAAGTTGCTACCAACCAGCAGTCAGATAGGCATAAGTGGTCATTGTGGGGCACCCTCTTTAGAAGGACGGCAGGTGTGTCCTTACCTTGCGGGTGGACATTTAGACGTTCCCCTGCGAGAACAGAACGTTTGCCAGAGATAAGAGTGGTGAGGCCAGCACAATGCGGGTTATGCAGGTAGGAGGCGGTGTTGGTGGTTAGTGTTAGGCGCCGGGGTCCGCTTGTCTGCGCAGCCCGGCGCCTAGCAACCAGAGACGCCGTGCGCGTACAGCCGCCGGCTCCCTAGCAACGCTAGACGCCGGGCGCGCTGAGCCGCACGGACCCTAGCAACGGGGACGCCACTGGCGGACCGCGTTCCCCATTGCTAGGCTTTAGGAAATTAAGATATTCACCTGCTCTCTGGCCGTGCAGCAAGGCAGCTGCACGGCATTTATTCTAATCAGCCTTTAGCAGCTGATTGGAGGAATCCTTGTTAAATACACTCCCAGGGCTTCTCACAGACGCCGGTAATAGCTTCCTGCATGCTGCCTTTGTTTGCTGAGAGTCTGTTTCCAGTCCTGCTGTATCCGGTCATTCCAGTCCTCAGAAGTCCGGTATTCGGGAGTTGTCATCTCATCCCAAGAGGTCGTTTGGTTCCCTGGAGTCCTGACTGATCACCGTTTTATATCTAGTGGTGTTCGTGAGTTGCGGCTCTGCCGTGTGTTGCAGCTCAGCCGCTTTACCTTTTATATTTTGTGTTTGGAGCATTTGCGGAGGGTTCCGCTTCCACAAGTCCTCTCTGGTACTCGGCGGTGCCGGGTAGGAGTATTGGACAAGTGGATATTTTGGTTGTCCTTTTCCCTGGCGGTTTCTCCGCACATATTATAGTTTTGAGTTTGCTTAGCCCCTGGCCTGGTTGTTTAGTTAGAGGGCCTCTTGTTATCACCCTGTCTCGGGTTTCCCTTTGTCTCTCATTAAGACCGGGGGGCATCGAAGTTGGGCAGACATAATCCGCCCTTCAAACGCGGCTGCCAAGGGCTCAAGAAACCATAGTCTCGCAGGGGATTTCTGACAACACGGGTGAGACAACAGAGTTAGGGCGCCAGGGGCTATTTTCCTGTCCTGCTCCCTTCCCCAGCATTCCGTTCCAGTGCTCCGGTCCTTGCCATAAGATCTCCTCTGACCAGAGTGCTGGAATCATAACATTATTACCAGCCATACCAAAACTTAAAATTAAACGGGGTTTAATTTTTTCTCATTCAGTTTTGTGAGAGTTTATCGTCGGCATCATGAATCCAACAGGTTTAGGGCCAAATCCTGGTCAGCTCTTAGTCAGCCAGATTCAAGAACTTACTCAGATGGTTCAGGATCTTTCTCTTCGGGTGAAGTCGCAGGAAGATCTTTTGCGAGCTTCCCCAAGGGTAGTCCCTGAACCAAAGATGCATTTGCCTGACTGTTTTTCTGGTGATAGAAAAGAGTTTTTTAATTTTAAAGAATCCTGTAAGCTTTATTTTCGCTTAAGACCGACTTCCTCGGGTACTGAATCTAAGCGGGTTGGGATTATTATTTCTTTGCTCCTGGGGGATCCTCAGACCTGGGCATTTGGTTTAAGAGCAGAGGATCCGGCATTGTTGTCAGTTGACGCTTTTTTTGAGTCTTTAGGGCTCTTGTATGATGACCCTGATAGAGAGGCGTCCGCTGAAAGTCAGTTGCGCGCTCTCAGACAGGGTAGAAATCCTGTGGAGGTTTATTGTACGGAGTTTCGCCATTGGTCGAACGACTGTGGCTGGAATGACCCAGCCCTGCGCAGTCAGTTTCGCCTCGGCTTATCAGAGTCTATAAAAGACAGTCTCCTTCAGTACCCCGCTCCTGAGACTCTCGATAAACTCATGGAGCTTTCTATTAAGATTGATCGTCGTCTCAGAGAGCGGAGGGCTGAAAAAGGAGCACCTGTAAGGTGAAGTCCGTGTGTATATTCCATTCCTGAAGACGTAGAGGAGCCCATGCAGATGGGTCTCTCCCGGCTGTCTCCTGAAGAAAGAGCCAGAAGGCAAAATTCTGGTCTTTGTCTGTACTGTGGGGGTAAGGGACATTTTGCTCGTAATTGTCCGAACAAGTCGGGAAATGCTTTGACCAGGTGAATTGTGAGGGGGTTCACCTAGGTCTGCAGCTTATCTCCTCGAATAACTCCCTTTTAGTCCCAGTTAAAGTTTCCTTTGGCAGCCTCAGTTCTTCGGTGTCGGCTTTTGTTGACAGTGGAGCTGCAGGAAACTTTATGGATTTAACTTGGGCTAAGGCCTTAGGCATTCCTCAGTTACCTTTGGGTAGGTGTGTCACCATGCATGGCTTAGATGGGAGTCCGCTGTCTAATGGGATTATTTCTCTCCATACACCCCCTGTACTACTTACAGTAGGAGCTCTACATTCCGAGAAAATCGAGTTCTTTCTTACACATTGCCCAGCAGTTCCAGTTGTTCTGGGTCACCCTTGGCTGGCCTTTCATAATCCCACCATTGATTGGCAGTCGGGGGAGATTTCACAATGGGGTACTTTTTGTGATAAGGAATGTATCACGTTTCCAGTCAGAGTAGCAGCTATCATTCCAGAACTCATTCCGGTGGAATACCAGGAGTTTGCTGATGTTTTCTCCAAAGGCAATGCGGACATTCTGCCTCCCCATCGGCCTTATGATTGTGCTATTGAGTTAATTCCTGGTGCCGCATTGCCAAAGGGAAGATTATATGCATTATCCGGGCCAGAAACTGCGGCTATGAATGATTATGTAAAGGAGAGCCTTGAGAAAGGATTTATTAGACCATCAAAATCTCCTTTAAGTGCAGGCTTCTTCTTTGTGGAGAAAAAGGATGGCTCGCTTAGACCTTGCATTGATTTTAGAGCCCTGAATAAGATCTCAGTTAAAAACACCTATCCTTTGCCGTTGATTTCTGTACTCTTTGATCAGTTACGTTCTGCTGTGATTTTTTCTAAAATTGACCTTAGAGGAGCGTACAACCTCATCCGAATTAAATCTGGAGATGAGTGGAAAACGGCCTTCAGTACTCAGTCGGGTCACTACGAATACCTGGTGATGCCGTTCGGCCTGTCCAATGCTCCAGCAGTTTTTCAAGACCTCATTAACGATGTGCTCCGTGACTTCCTAGGGAAATTCGTGGTCGTCTACTTAGACGACATCCTGATTTTTTCTGAATCAATGGAACAACATGTTACCCAGGTGCGTCTGGTTCTTCAAAAGTTACGCGAGAATCATTTATATGCCAAGCTGGAGAAGTGTGAGTTTCATGTCACGGAAGTATCTTTTTTAGGGTACATAATTTCCCCTCAGGGATTTTCCATGGAACCAAAGAAACTCCAGGCCATCCTTAGTTGGGCGCAACCCACCAATTTAAAAGCAATTCAGCGCTTTTTAGGGTTTGCAAATTATTATAGGAGGTTCATTCATTCTTTTTCTGACCTGGTTGCTCCCATTGTAGCTCTGACAAAGAAAGGAGCGGATCCTACCAACTGGTCGCGTGAAGCTGAGTTGTCCTTCTGGGCCTTGAAACAAGCCTTTGTCTCGGCTCCAGTCCTCAGACATCCTAATCCGGAATTGCCCTTTGTGGTGGAGGTCGATGCCTCGGAGGTTGGAGTGGGGGCTATCCTTTCTCAAAAGGATCCGGAGTCTCTGGAGTTACATCCTTGTGCCTTTATGTCCAGGAAATTCTCCTCCGCTGAATCCAACTATGACGTTGGTAATCGGGAGTTACTGGCGGTAAAGGGGGCTTTCGAGGAGTGGAGGCATTGGCTGGAGGGAGCAAAACATACTATTTCGGTATTGACTGACCATAAGAACATGCAATACATTGAATCGGCTAAGCGGCTTAATGCCCGGCAGGCACGTTGGGCATTATTTTTTACGCGTTTCAAATTTATAATCACTTTCAGGCCTGGTTCCAAGAATACTAAGGCTGATGCCCTGTCACGTAGCTTTCTTCCGGTTCACAATAACAATCCTGTTACCCCCATACTTCCATCTTCGGTCATCTGGGCGGGCCTCACACAAGATTTATTTACCCAGTTAAAACAGCTTCAACACCAAGCTCCTAGAATTACTCCTGCTGGTCGTCTTTACGTCCCTGAGTTTTTGAGAGCTACTGTTTTAACGGAATTCCATGATAACAAAGTTTCAGGGCCTCCAGGAGTCTCTAAGACATTGGAGTTAGTCTCTCGCTCAGTATGGTGGCCTGGTCTTTCTAAAGACGTCAAGGAATTTGTTTATTCATGTCAGGTTTGTGCACAGCATAAGGTTCCCCGTTCCTTGCCCATCGGGCAACTTATGCCCTTAAATGTTCCTCTCAGGCCGTGGTCTCATATTTCCATGGATTTTGTGGTTGACCTTCCCCTTTCAGCCGGATTCCGAGTCATATGGGTGGTAGTGGACCGTTTTAGTAAAATGGCTCATTTTATTGCTCTTCCCCGATTGCCTTCTGCCCAAGGGTTGGCAGTTTTGTTTCTCCGCCATGTATTCAGGCTTCATGGGTTGCCTACTGATATTGTTTCTGATCAGGGTCCACAATTCATCGCACAATTCTGGAAATGTTTTTGTGCCTCATTGAAGATGAAATTGTCGTTAACATTCGGTTACCACCCACAATCCAACGGGCAAACCGAACGAGTTAACCAATCATTGAAACAATATTTGCGCTTGTATTCAGCCAAACTCCAGAATGATTGGTCCGAGTTTCTTCCGTTGGCTGAATTTGCTTACAATAATTCTTGTCATTCCTCCACTAAAGAGTCTCCATTCTTTTCAGTTTTTGGTTTTCACCCCAGAGCTAATTCTTTTTTTCATCATTCCTCAGTCTCCTCGCTAACCTTAACCTCCCATCTCAGAGCCATTTGGAAAAAGGTGCACCTTGCTCTCAGAAAAGCGGCCTTTCGAGAGAAGAAATTTTCTGACAGGCTCCGACGTCCTTGCACTTTTAAGGTGGGAGATAGCGTGTGGTTGTCGACTCGCAACATCAGGCTTCGACAATCCTCGGCTAGACTGGGACCCAAATTTATTGGGCCATTTCTTATTATTAAAAGAGTCAACCCAGTTGCCTTTCGGTTACGTTTACCAAGATCTCTCAGGATTGGAAATACGTTTCATTGTTCCCTGTTGAAACAATACATTTCTTCCAGTAGATTTCCTCGGAAGATCTCTCAGGGTAGATCTCCAGTGGATGTACAGGGACAACAGGAGTTTTTGGTAGAGAAAGTTCTCGATTCCAAATTGTCCCGGGGTCGGCTGTATTTTCTAGTTCACTGGAAAGGCTATGGTCCGGAGGAAAGGTCTTGGGTCCTGGATAAGGATCTTCATGCCCCGAGGCTCAAGAGGGCATTTTTTCGGGAATTTCCTCAGAAACCTGGCTTTAGGGGTTCCTTGACCCCTCCTCAAGGGGGGGGTACTGTTAGGCGCCGGGGTCCGCTTGTCTGCGCGGCCCGGCGCCTAGCAACTAGAGACGCCGTGCGCGTACAGCCGCCGGCTCCCTAGCAACGCTAGACGCCGGGCGCGCTGAGCCGCACGGACCCTAGCAACGGGGACGCCACTGGCGGACTGCGTTCCCCGTTGCTAGGCTTTAGGAAATTAAGATATTCACCTGCTCTCTGGCCGTGCAGCAAGGCAGCTGCACGGCATTTATTCTTATCAGCCTTTAGCAGCTGATTGGAGGACTCCTTGTTAAATACACTCCCAGGGCTTCTCACAGACGCCGGTAATAGCTTCCTGCATGCTGCCTTTGTTTGCTGAGAGTCTGTTTCCAGTCCTGCTGTATCCGGTCATTCCAGTCCTCAGAAGTCCGGTATTCGGGAGTTGTCATCTCATCCCAAGAGGTCGTTTGGTTCCCTGGAGTCCTGACTGATCACCGTTTTATATCTAGTGGTGTTCGTGAGTTGCGGCTCTGCCGTGTGTTGCGGCTCAGCCGCTTTACCTTTTATATTTTGTGTTTGGAGCATTTGCGGAGGGTTCCGCTTCCACAAGTCCTCTCTGGTACTCGGCGGTGCCGGGTAGGAGAATTGGACAAGTGGATATTTTGGTTGTCCTTTTCCCTGGCGGTTTCTCCGCACATATTATAGTTTTGAGTTTGCTTAGCCCCTGGCCTGGTTGTTTAGTTAGAGGGCCTCTTGTTATCACCCTGTCTCGGGTTTCCCTTTGTCTCTCATTAAGACCGGGGGGCATCGAAGTTGGGCAGACATAATCCGCCCTTCAAACGCGGCTGCCAAGGGCTCAAGAAACCATAGTCTCGCAGGGGATTTCTGACAACACGGGTGAGACAACAGAGTTAGGGCGCCAGGGGCTATTTTCCTGTCCTGCTCCCTTCCCCAGCATTCCGTTCCAGTGCTCCGGTCCTTGCCATAAGATCTCCTCTGACCAGAGTGCTGGAATCATAACAGTTAGTCCCCTCCTTGGTTTTTGGATTTCATCTAAGTGTCTGGAGCTGGTGTCTGGTAGCGGCTTATCCTTTGCCATCCTCCAATCTAAAATTATTTCACAATCTAAAATTAATTACAATTATAGTTTAAAGAGTTGGTCAGCGATCAATAAATATCGTCTGACCTTTAACTCCAGCTACCGTGTCCGTGTCTTTATTTTGGTGTGTCGTTTATTTTAGTGATAAGTTAGCTTAAAGAAATGTTTATGTCAATCGCAATAAAATTATGGGCGCCTTATGGTGCAGCTTCCTGTTTGGTCATTCCTATTATCTCCTAGAACCCTGTATCAGATGAACAGGTGTAACTCCGGTTCAACATCTCCAGGAAGGTTTGAGGGCGACCAACATGGGAACTGCAGCTTGACACAGCTGGTATCCTAAGGCTACACATCCCGTCTGTGGGAGCTGAGTTTAAATGTTTGTTTAGTAAAAAACAAGTCAAGCAGCGAAAATAGCTTGCTATGTACATGCCCTCTGTTATTAGTCAATTAAAGCATTCAAACTCTGCTCAATTCACAATAATAAGTATCAAATTATGGGGAAGTCATACAGCATTGTTCCAAGTCAAAATCTAACAAAATGTTTCATAGCCTTTCATCTTCACTTCATGACAGCTGGTAATGTGCTGTCTAAGACCTGTCTGTGACCAGACAGCAGTCCCAGGTGATTAAGGTCATTGATAGGGATTGAGCATAACATTTTTGTACACACTATACAATTATTGCGCCGATTTGCCAATAATTG
This sequence comes from Pseudophryne corroboree, assembly GCF_028390025.1. Lineage (NCBI taxonomy): Eukaryota > Metazoa > Chordata > Amphibia > Anura > Myobatrachidae > Pseudophryne > Pseudophryne corroboree. The sequence goes on from NC_086445.1 coordinate 156,695,473, forward strand.
GAAGAACGACCAAAGTTATTGTGTAGTGTGTACGAACGATCTTTTCGGCAGTAATTCTGAAAAATCTTGCCCACACACACGAGCGATCGGTTTTGCGATCTATCGTCCTAAACCAAAAATCTCTGCCATAATCTCCAGATCTTGAGCAATGTGTGTACATTCTCAATAATCTGCCCATAATTCCTATGTTTTCCTGTCACTATGTCATCCACCTTGTGGGTGGATATATGCAAATACAGTATGATGTGGCAGAAATTGCTAAGTGAAAAAAAAATCTTCAAGTGTGTAGCTCAGATATTGGTGCCTACAATTTCCTGAAAAACGGTCCGATTGTCGGGCAGACAAAAAAAAACATCTGCCAGTGTGTACCTAACTTAAAGGTGGGTATACAGTATACAATTATCTGTCAGATAATCTGCCAGATCTGGCTGGTTGGAATGAAAATCTGGTAATGGATGAGCGCAAATGACAATGGACCATTTGCTCCCAATGGACAAAACCTGTAGTTCAGACAAATTGGTTAAATCATGGACATATTTTGACCATTTCCCAGTGTTTAGCAGCAAATGGTTGATTGTCATTTGCTCTCATCCATTACCAGATGTTACCAGATTTTAATTCCATCCAGCCAGATCTGGCAGATAATTTGACAGATAATTGTATAGTGTATGCCCAGTTTAAGATTTTGGTTAAACGCCAAAAGAAACAGGCATAGGGGGAGATGTTTCAAACCTTTGAGAGAGAGAAAATACCAGCCAATCAGCTTCTGTCATTTTTCAAAGACTGTATTTGAATAATGACAGGAGCTGATTTGTTGGTACTTTGGGAGAGATGTATCAAAGCTTGGGGAGAAATAAAATGGAAAGAAATATCAGTACAGTTCCTAAGTGACATTATTCAAATACAACCCGTTAACTGACAACTAGAAGTTGGTTGGCTGGTACTTTATCTCTCGCCACTTTATCTCTCTCTGAGGTTTGATACACCTTCCCCATATTCAAATACTTACAGAAGCCATAAAAAAAATTATATTTTACTGTAAAGCATTGAGCTCTGACAAAATAATGTACTTGTGTCCCCTTACCCTTACTGAGCTATAATATGATGCAACAGATAGCCACCATGGGGCTTTGTAGAGTTGGATAGAGTTGTGCCTTAAATCAATCAGGCTAGGATGCATGCATGAAAAAGCGCACATACGTGTATACATACAGCACATCTTGACATATGTCTAGCACTACAACACTTGCATACAGTATGCATGGGGTTTATGTCATAGTAACAGGTGTGCAATTGTGTGCATACTTATATTGATTATAACACAGAGAAAGGGTAGATTTGTGGTTTGACAGTGTTAGCAGAAAATGTGAAGGTTGCATTACCCTATAAGCACACAATATACTGCATTTTCAATATAAAATATAATTAAATAAAAACAGAAATTAAAAAAACAAACACAAATTCAATTAAGTGCAATACAATTATCTGTTGTTTTCACAGTTACAATTCAAATGGGACAGTACGGATAGTGTAATGGTTAGCATTACTGCCTCACAGCACTGAGGTCATGGGTGCAATTCCCACATGGCCCTAACTGTGCAGAGTTTGTATATTCTCCCTGTATTTGCGTGGGTTTCCTCCGGGTACTCCGGTTTCGTGTGTGTGTGTGTACTAAAGATGAGCGGGTTCGTTTCTCTGAGAACCCCCCCCCCGAACTTCACTACCCGAGCTCGGTTCAGGTTTTCCCGCCTGACTCGGAAACCAGAACGAGGCAAGACGTTTTCAAAACGTCATCATCCCGCTGTCGGATTTTCGTGGGTTTTGGATTCCTTATAAGGAGCCGCGCATCGCCACCATTTTCACTCCGGCATTGGAGAGTGTAGCGAGAGGACGTGTCTCCGTCTCAGTGTCTGTGCAGGAGGGAAAGTGTGGTGGCAATTCCAGTGCTGTCTTGTGCTGCTCAGTCCAATGTAGTGTCCTATGCTGCATCAGTCCAGCACAGTGGTGGTGTCCTCTGCTGCCATATGTCCAGTGCTGCTATATAATTCCAGTCCAGTGGTGCTGTGTTGTGCTGCATCAGTCCAGTGGGGGTGTTTTGTGCTGCAACAGTCCAGTCACAGTGGTGGTGTCCTCTGCTGCCATATGTCCAGTGCTGCTGTAGAAGTCCAGTCCGTTGCAGTGTTGCTGTGTTGTCCTGCATCACTCCAGTGGTGGTGTCCCTGTGCTGCTGTATAAGTCCAGCGGTACTGCCGTATATTATGTACAGTGATACTGCCATATATGTCCAGTGGTACTGCCATATAAGTCCAGTCCAGTGGTGCTGCCATATAAGTTCAGTGGTGCTGTCCTGTGCTGTATATTATTTACTCCAAATAAAGGGGTTATTAATATTTAATCAAAATAATTTTTACAGGGCTTGCCCTGTGTGTTGTAGAGGTATGCTCTCCTTTGCTGCATTTTGTTATATAACTCCAGAAAAATAATGGAGAACCAAAATTTGGAAGATTAAATAGGGAAAATCAAGAACCACTTCCTACTAAAGCTGCCGCAGCTGTTGTTGCTACTGGGAGTCGATCGTCATCCAAGAGGGAAAGTTGGAAGACCACTTGCACTACTTCAACTAAGCAAATGACTGTCCAATAGTCCTTTGTGAGGAAGATGAAATATGACCGCAGTCATCATGTTGCAAAGCAGATAACTGAGGCCTTGACAGCTATGCTATGCATGATGTGCTGTTTAGGGACTACTTTTTTTTAAGTGACATCCTCTCTGACACTGCAATGCCACTCCTAGATGGGCCAGGTGTTTGTGCCGCACACTTGTGTCGCTTAGTTTAGTCATACAGCTACTTCATTGCTCCGCTTTTATTTCTTTGCATCATGTGTTGTTTGGGGACTATTATTTTTAAGTGCCATCCTGTCTGACACTGCAGTGCCACTCCTAGATGGGCAAAGTGTTTGTGCCGCACACTTGTGTTACTTAGCTTAGTCATACAGCCACCTTAGTGCAACCTTTTTGCCTAAAAACAATATTGTGAGGTGTGAGGTGTTCAGAATAGACTGGAAATGAGTGGAAATGAATGCTATTGAGGTTAATAATTCCGTAGGAGCAAAATTACCCCCAAATTCTGTGATATTGGCTATTTTTATGTTTTTTTTTTTAAATCATCCAGATCAAAAACCAAAACCACAACACGAAAGGGTGGTTTTGGCAAAACCAATCCAGATCCAAAACACGAGCATGGAACCAGAACCAAAACCAAAACACAAAGCACGAAAAGTGCCCTACCGCACATCTCTGAATGACCAAATATTCTCTGTAAAGCACTGTGGAATATGTGTGCGCTATATAAATAACTGGTAGTAATAATAATAATAATAATAATAATAAATGGGAATATTTTTGATTGCCCCAGTCCACATGAAACTACTAATGAAATAATACTGTTTTTACATTATACGGGTAGTCGGGATGCGAACGGTCACATGACAGACAGTGGCATTTTGACAGTGTAAATACCAAATTGTTTTCTAACAAATATTTAAAATGCTTGCTCTAATATATACTGCGGACGCCAGGTGCATCTTATTACCATATACGATAAAAGTGCGCTGTACGTCGCAAAACACTACATCCCTTAAGAGAAAACAATACACGCACACATTGTCTGAGTTCCAAAGCTCATTGATGTATATATTTGATATTAAAAGGATCTGTATTCAATATATCACAATGTACAGTATATATATATATATATATATATATATGGAAAATAAAAAGTGAGAATAGGCGCCTCCTAGTGTAATATTAAATGTATGATATGACCATCACCCTTAGTCTCACCCTGTAAAGTGGAACTATACCGTATATAGTGGAATTCCAACCACTTTTGAAATAGCATAGGGTCACAATCTGAGCGACGTCATCAGTGGTGTTCTATTGGTGTTCCTCCTTGTTGTTATTTAATCACCACCGGCAGGTGCACTCATAGCATCTTATTACCATATACGATAAAAGTGCGCTGTACGTCGCAAAACACTACATCCCTTAAGAGAAAACAATACACGCACACATTGTCTGAGTTCCAAAGCTCATTGATGTATATATTTGATATTAAAAGGATCTGTATTCAATATATCACAATGTACAGTATATATATATATATATATATATATATAGTTACATGGTTACAATTTATACAGTAAGCAGTTAATACAAACTAAATCAAATACATACATGGCCAGCGATACAATTATCATATTTTGCTCAATGCTTTCTACGCTCCAGTTCCTCCATCTTTAGCTCTCAACTCTAGCTAACAGAAGCAAAATATTACCAACACTCCATCTCGCTCAGGACCCAGGGGAAAAAGAACAGAGAGCTCTCTTGTGTCTGCAATCAGCTATATACTATGTAGTTTGGGGGAGTGCACAGACTAGTCTAGGGGAGGGAACTTTCTCATTCATGATGAGTCACTGGTCAATTCATATGCAAACAAGGTTCAGCCTTGATGGACAAATTACAGGAGATAGCCACTGGTCAGGCATGCTGTCTTCCAGGAAATCCATTGTTCTAATAAGAGTGACTTCAGCTTTCATACATTTAATCATATCTACTTGTTGCAAGGAGCTACAACTTAATAACAGGAATCAAATTGATATACACATTAATCTGGTTGCTTTAATACCAAATACGACATGTCCATCTTGCTTCGTTCCAATAATACACATACATGACGTTACTCCCTTATATAATTAAAACATAATGATGTCTGGCACTTGATATGTTCAAATTATGTGCTGTATGAAATATGTGTCGAATCTATCTCTGTGGCATGTCTGTGTAAATGCGTATGTTACCATATATTGCTGTGCTCGCTGCGTGTATTTGCAAGCTTAGCAACTCATATGTGTAGAGTCTGTATGTTCTCTCTATGTAATATTTTTTACTTTGACAGTCCACCCTTTGGCAGTAAACAATAACTGCCATCAATTATTAACATAAGAAAAAAAATTCAGACAATAATCGGTGACCTAGACACACGTATGTATTCATTTCACAAATCAGACATTTGACTATATTTGGGGAAGACAGGGAGGAGGACGAGACATCCTCTATATGCCCTAGGCGGTCACTGGACCACTGTATGGGTGTGGGACAACATTCAACCTATAGAGTATGCTGGGACAGTGCTTTGGCCTATAATGTCTGATTTGGACGAACATTTCACACAAACATGTACCTACGTCTTTGTACACTGATGTTCATATTCGATTGAGGTTCTGCTGGGTAGAGGGAGAAGACACAAACAAATTGTGAAAGTGACATATACACATTAATCTGGTTGCTTTAATACCAAATACGACATGTCCATCTTGCTTTGTTCCAATAATACACATACATGACGTTACTCCCTTATATAATTAAAACATTATGATGTCTGGCGCTTGATATGTTCAAATTATGTGCTGTATGAAATATGTGTCGAATCTATCTCTGTGGCATGTCTGTGTAAATGCGTATGTTACCATATATTGCTGTGCTCGCTGCGTGTATTTGCAAGCTTAGCAACTCATATGTGTGGAGTCTGTATGTTCTCTCTATGTAATATTTTTACTTTGACAGTCCACCCTTTGGCAGTAAACAATAACTGCCATCAATTATTAACATAAGAAAAAAAAATTCAGACAATAATCGTGACCTAGACACACATATGTATTCATTTCACAAATCAGACATTTGACTATATTTGGGGAAGACAGGGAGGAGGACGAGACATCCTCTATTTGCCCTAGGTGGTCACGGGACAACTGTATGGGTGTGGGACAACATTCAACCTATAGAGTATGCTGGGACAGTGCTTTGGCCTATAATGTCTGATTTGGACGAACATTTCACACATACATGTACCTACGTCTTTGTACACTGATGTTCAGATTCGATTGAGGTTCTGCTGGGTAGAGGGAGAAGACACAAACAAATCGTGAAAGTGACATATACACATTAATCTGGTTGCTTTAATACCAAATACGACATGTCCATCTTGCTTTGTTCCAATAATACACATACATGACGTTACTCCCTTATATAATTAAAACATTATGATGTCTGGCGCTTGATATGTTCAAATTATGTGCTGTATGAAATATGTGTCAAATCTATCTCTGTGGCATGTCTGTGTAAATGCGTATGTTACCATATATTGCTGTGCTCGCTGCGTGTATTTGCAAGCTTAGCAACTCATATGTGTGGAGTCTGTATGTTCTCTCTATGTAATATTTTTTACTTTGACAGTCCACCCTTTGGCAGTAAACAATAACTGCCATCAATTATTAACATAAGAAAAAAAAATTCAGACAATAATCGGTAACCTAGACACACGTATGTATTCATTTCACAAATCAGACATTTGACTATATTTGGGGAAGACAGGGAGGAGGACGAGACATCCTCTATATGCCCTAGGCGGTCACTGGACCACTGTATGGGTGTGGGACAACATTCAACCTATAGAGTATGCTGGGACAGTGCTTTGGCCTATAATGTCTGATTTGGACGAACATTTCACACAAACATGTACCTACGTCTTTGTACACTGATGTTCATATTCGATTGAGGTTCTGCTGGGTAGAGGGAGAAGACACAAACAAATTGTGAAAGTGACTTATAAAATTTTCATGATTTACATCTTCCTATCATTTTCTGAACATTTTTTCCATTTCTGGAACGTATTCTAGGTCTGTTTCATCATTGAACAAGGGTTATAAGTAGTGTCCTTCCTAAATAACATAAACCTTCGGAGTTCGGGGAGAGCAACTCATAAACCTTTCTTTCACACATATTAATGAGCTCTTTATCTGCAATGTGTGAATAGCCATTGTCTGATTGTTCCTGATTACCTCCCAATTTCCTGAAATTGGTGAGATTTAAACATACCAAGGATTTATCTATGGTACTGGGGGGCTAGGGGGTCTAGTTATATTATATTCTTTGTCCACCGGTCCCCTCCCCCTTCCATGTAATTCAAGTACCTCGGCTAACTCTAAAAAAAAATATGGCACTAATCCTGCATCTTTTCGTCTTAGAGGTACCTGTGAGCACATCCAACATTCCGTTTGGTTTAAGACCTTACCCACTAGTGAGTGGTAATCACTCAAGGGATGTCTGTCACCTTATTGCTAGACTGACATCTCTGGATGCTCTCATCTTCAAATATGGGGTCACAATAACTACAAAATACAGTATTCCTCAGGCAATAGCCTATCACGTTACCTCCGAACTCCGTAACTACTAGACCTTTGATTTTTCTCTGGCTTTAACAAACTGATAAGTTAATCCTGGGATCCTATAAGGAAATCACTCCTTCCTCCAGAACCAGTTCCAGTCCCACACTCGACTCCTCATGAAAAACCTCGTAAAAATAGAATGTCCTGACAAAAGTTTGTCAACGGGAAAGAGAGAAAAGAGAAATAGAACAAAACAACTCTTGATCATAGCAAATCAATTAGAACAACTGGTCTTTCTGTGATCCTTTAGCACGCTCAGGTAGTGTTCAACAGTGCCGCCTCTCAGTCTTCACGGAACAGACTCTCTGGTGACACTTTTGCGATCTCACTCCATTTATGAGTTCCTTCCGGACTATCGACTTTCCTGCAATGGGAATCGTGGACCCAAGTCTCTCTCTCGGCTACTTTCACTGGGATAGTGCTGTCAACAAAACTTGGTATGGTCCTTCCCACCTGTCTATTAGGCAACCTGAGTGTAAGAACAATCACACAGTCTCCTGGTTCACAATCAAGACAGTTAGTATTTGGCATACCATGAATCAACAGTTTCAAGTTCTTTTGTCAAGTTCTCAAATGCTGGCTTATCTCAATAAGGTACTGTACTGTCACCTCATTGGTGTATTTCTGATCATTGTGCGGATCAATCATGACATGAGGTTGTCTTCCAAAAAAACAAAAAGACACAAAAACAAATTTCGAAGAGGGTGATTCGTTACGTGAAGATCTGGGAGTGGTTCCGATGCTACATAATACTAGTGGCAGTGTCTATGATCACAATAGTCCAATTTCAAGCTTTGCTCCTACTTCTAGGTGTACCATTATCTACACACAAATTTCTGCGCAATTTTTCTTTGCAGTAAACACAGCAGCATCCATGGCGGCAGGAAATGCCTCTACCCAGTATGAGAAAACATCAGTGCACACCAATACATAACAATAATTCCTAAAGGGTGTTAACTGTACGAAGTCGATTTGTATTACCTGAAAAGGTCCGTCTGCAGGAGGGATATGGGATGGCTCTGGTGGTATTGCCTTACTAAATATCTTCCTGAAGCAAGTAAGACATGCCATTGCTTCCTTACCTGCATGAGAAGAAAACCCTGGTGCACTCCAGTAGGCTCTTACCAGCTTGCACATACCTTCCTTACCCTAGGTGAGTCAGACCATATGCCGCCTCAGCTAGGCTTGGGAGACATGCTCTGGGGGCCACTGGCTTACCGTGTCCATCTCTCCAGAGTCCTGGGGACTCCTAACCATACCCTTTCGACTTCCAGACCTCCTTTTCCTGTAGGGAACACAAATTTGTATCTTAATTTAACTGTTGTGTGTTTGCAATGTAGAGTACCATGAGCATAACTCAAAAAAAAATCTCTAGAGGAGAGAAAGAAGGAGAAAATGAAAAAAAAAAATGTCAGGTTTGCCATTCACCAACAGGCATATCAGTGTCTATACAAAATTTCCCTTCACCAGTATTCTCATCCTTCCTCCACCCTTTGTGCATGACAAGGCGCACTGCAGTAATACTGGCATTATCGTGCTGGTGAGATATACTGGGTTTGGGCAGAACTCTGAAGGACCAATTAGGCATGTAGTGTTTGAACTGTAATTGGGTCCATGTATTGTACCACCCTGTGTGAACGCAAAAGATGAAGAGGAAACTGTGGAGAAACAGAATAGAAGTTGGTGACAGATAAGTTTGTAGAGGTGGAGAAGATTTTATTAAAATGACAACTGGATTGGGCACTACGGGGAATTGACTCTCAACTACCTATTCCCCTTTAAAAAAAAAATCTGTGTTTGTTGTATCGCTGTTGGGACTATCCCAGCCATCAATCCAGTGTCTTGTCCATCCTAAGTTCATAGGGAACCCGGTATATGTGAGATAATTTCCTCTACCTGTGATGGACATGAATCTAGAACAGTGAAATGTAACAGTAGTCTTCGTGGGTGTCTAACATACTTTGTACTTCCTGAGCGGGAGCACATTATATGTATATCATATCTAACAAAGCTCCTGTTAAGTTAATCAGGGGCCATTTTTGCTAGGAAAAAGAAGCAAAAGTTTAGAGGCTCCATCTTAACCCCAGCAAGTTTTGTCAAAGGGAAATGTTGCATTTATTTTGTTCTTCCCATTAGCCGAATCTGTGTTTTCTATATGGCTTGTGATTCCTTACTATATGTCCCTTGGTCCCGTCTATGTGTTTAATAATGTGGTTTTCTGTCTAGGGGTCTATATTGACTATGTGTCCTACTACTCCTACAATCTCTGGCAAAATGCCCTTCCTTCCTACAAGTGTAACATATTATTGACCTTGACTTACCATTAGGGATCTGAGGTTTGGACTGATGGGTCTTTCCTGTATGTGCCTGTATACTTACCGTCCTCAACCTCTCCACCTGTTGTTCTCTGCGCCTAGCAATATTCTTGTGATGTTCAATAGCGCACTCTCTAAGATTAGCTACTGTGCCCCTTTCCAATTTGGCAAAGAAGTCTGCACCCTGATCCTCAATGCCTTATTGAGCCCGTCCATTAGCATAGAGACAGCCACCTCCCATTTGCCGAATTAGTGTTTCCCACTGATCTTATCTGGACAGAGAGTTTTCTATTACTGCAAAAGACAAAAACAAATGTAACAAGCTTCTAGGTCATGCGAAGTATTCATTCAATCCTTTTAATCCCGTATTGAGGGTCTGTACATGGTCCAACAAACATTTCCGAGCTCATCTTGACTAGGGGCATTACTAGGAATGAATACTTCTTATATGGTAACTAAAAGAAATACCTGGGGTATACCCTGTCTCTGTCTGCTTTCCTACTGGCAAATACTAATGTGCGGACGGGTTTTTCTCCATTTCTGATGTTACTTTCTTGATTTTTATTTTATTTTTGGGTTTTTCTATATATGTACACAAATGATACCATACTTATCAGTTCCACTGGTCTCAGCCACTTTCCCCGCAGGCTACTCCTCTTCTTTTACTAATTGGATACTCATCTGAGTGCATGAGAAATGGCTGAAACCAATCAGGTCGCCTTCTCCTCCTAAATAAAACTTCAACATTAATTAGTACATATATAGGTTACAGTCATAAATTTCATATTTGTATTATTTTCTATAGTTTGTATGCTGGTCGTAACTGCTTCCACATCTACATATGGCGGTGTAATTGCTTTCTCTTTTTCTTCCTACTTGTTTATTGTTGCTACAAGTTCAAACAGTTTTTATATTTCCATTCTTGTCTTATATGACTTTGGTTAGACATACCACCTGCAATACCTTAGGATCAAACTCACCAACCCCAGGGAATGATGCCCTATCATTAGCAATCATACGTACCCATTCACTGCAAAAAGCCTCCGTGTGTGAGCCATATTTCTCACACATAATAAACCTCGCTGACCCTCTCGGGCGCAATTCTGACCTTCTCATTCCCAACTCTTCAGCCTGAACCCTAGCTACCAAACGCCCACTGCTTGTGCAATTGGATCCCATTGCGGATATATTGCCTATAAACGCAATCCCCAATTGCACAACACAATAGACGGTGAAAGACACCTAACGCTTTCATTCGCTCCTTCTCCGCTGAGGTACCACGACTCACTCCAATAGTGACCACCACGTACCCAGTGAGGCCCTAACTGGCTTCTATTCACTGGACGTTTTAGGAGTAACATACCTTTTCCAGTGAATATCTACCATTGAAGATTTTCCTGAGACCAGCGAAAACTTCCCTTTTTGACTTACACAAATCACGCTTGCGTATGCTCTACACAGCGCTAATGATACCGCAATTTTACGCAAAAGCTCGTAAAGGGGTACCAAGTTGCGCTATGTATCGCACCCACAAACATGCGGTCCAATCGCACAGCGTATACGTACTTGTTACCTATCCGCCCTGCGACCACTGGAATCGAAAATATACAAGCTGCTATCCTCAGCCGTAGCGTAATACAAAACCTTTAAACTTCAATTCACAATTTCTATACTTCTGCACAATGCACAATTCTATATCACGCTCCTCTAAAAATCTCACGATTTGCGTATTATCTCTATCTATATTAACGTAAGTCAGCCGCCTCACACCACCAAGCCTCCACTTACTTGGTGTACCACGGGACCCGAATTTCCGGGGTTCAAATCCTCTCACTCCACTTTCACTCACTCAAATACACCTTGTTTTTCTTTTCTGTACAGAAAATGTTTACTCCCTTAGATTGGCCGCTTTACCCCAGAGGTACTTACAGTTTTTTTTTAAACTAAATTTTTAAGGTAACCCGTTTTTGAAATCGGATAGTTATGTGCTATTGTATTAAATGTATACTATCCCGCCTTTAATTGAACATCTATCGTGTGATTTGTACTTTGCGCCCACAATCCTACGCAACCTTGCGTAAACACGTGACCGTGCGTGCCTTTTACGCCGCGTGTGCAACCCTATACTTTGTCCGTACCACGTGTACAAAAAGTGTGTCCGCAATTCAACAAACCAGACAGTCTCTATAAATGTGAGCAATACTAATTATAATCGCTCACTTAACACAACACCCAGTTTTTCTGTATAAACCTTTAACGACTAGGCCAGAACTGCATTTCATGTCTTTATAATTACTCCCTTAATACACTTATTTCAAATGTATCTATATAGCAAACAAATGTATCCGATTTCACACAGATCTATAATGACTGCAATAACCTATGATTTAAATGCTGTGATTCAGATTGGATAGCTATCTTGCAGAACATACACTGATATAAATATACACATAATTACAATAATATTATATATATGTACCATTCACTGGCCTCCTATGAGACACCTTCATATGTATTTGTGGGCACACTGAATTACTTGTTTCTCTCAGGGCCTCTAATTTGCATATCAAAGATATTTGCCTTGTCTATACTACAAAAAGTAGTCACACAAGTTAATTTGCATTTCAATGGCTATACTCCACAAGTCTTGGAAGAAAAGAAAGAAGAAAAAAACAAAACTCTTTTTTCTTTTTTTCTTTTTCACAGACAAGAAGGAAAAAAAACATTCACTTATCTCACCATTTACTCTCACTAGGCCCAATTGAAACTATTTGTAATTGACTATGGCATGGGTTAAATAAATTCATTGGTAACTCATAAATGGTGCTGGATGTGACAAAAGAAACCGATTGTTCTGAGCACACTGAAAATCAGCTATTTATAAAGTGACCTTCCTAAAATGGCCACTGCTCCTCCCCCTTCCACATCCATGAGGTTTACACAAGATGGTGGACACACCATGTGGCTTCTTTGTCACAAAGAAATCACACTCCACACAGGCACCAATGTTACTTTAAGCCTGAGTTTTAAAAAAAAAGCTATATCATGGCTATGCAGCAACTTTTAAATGTACTTTTAAATTCTACTTAACAGATAAACAATCAAATATGAATCAAACACAATATGACTTTGAACTTTGTTTTGCAACAATAAAAATATGTTTTAGCATTTTAAATATTATAAGAAACACACTGTCCCTTGAATTTCATATCAGCGTCTTACTAATAACACAACAGAACACACGGATGTGATTTGTCAGCATGTTGTGATGCGTCCATCGTTAGCTGATCGACCACAGCGTCGCGTTTGTAATGTACAGTGCATTATCAAGAACGTGATATCCCGGACGAGCCCCCATCTGTAAATACCAAATTGCTTTCTAACAAATATTTAAAATGCCCGCTCTAATATATACTGCGGACGCCAGACGCATCTTATTACCATATACGATAAAAGTGCGCTGTACATCGCAAAACACTACATCCCTTAAGAGAAAACAATGCACGCACACCTTGTCTGAGTTCAAAAGCTCGTTGATGTATATTTGATATTAAAAAGATATGTATTCAATATATCACAATGTACAGTATATATATATATACATATGCATGGATAGGCACTCCAAAATGCTTAAATGTGAGTAATGCCGGTGCCTCCGTGAAGGTACAACATAGAGAGAAAAAGACGTGGCACTCACGGCAGATTTGCAAAGAATCATAAGGACATCAGTCGCTGAGGAAGAGCAACTTCCTCAGCGACTGATGTCCTTGTGATTCTTTGTAAATCTGCCGTGAGTGCCACGTCTTTTTCTCTCTCTCTCTCTCTCTCTCTCTCTCTATATATATATATATATATATATATATAGTTACATGGTTACAATTTATACAGTAAGCAGTTAATACAAACTAAATCAAATACATACATGGCCAGCGTTACAATTACCATATTTTGCTCAATGCTTTCTATGCTCCAGTTCCTCCATCTTTAGCTCTCAACTCCAGCTAACAGAAGCAAAATATTACCAACACTCCATCTCGCTCAGGACCCAGGGGAAAAAGAACAGAGAGCTCTCTTGTGTCTGCAATCAGCTATATACTATGTAGTTTGGGGGAGTGCACAGACTAGGGGGAGGGAACTTGCTCATTCATGATGAGTCACTGGTCAATTCATATGCAAACAAGGTTCAGCCTTGATGGACAAATTACAGGAGATAGCCACTGGTCAGGCATGCTGTCTTCCAGGAAATCCACTGTTCTAATAAGAGTGACTTTAGCTTTCATACATTTAATCATATCTACTTGTTGCAATGTGCTACAACTTAATAACATGCTGCAAATTGATATACACATTAATCTGGTTGCTTTAATACCAAATACGACATGTCCATCTTGCTTCGTTCCAATAATGCACATACATGACATTACTCCATTATATAATTAAAACATTATGATGTCTGGCGCTTGATATGTTCAAATTATGTGCTGTATGAAATATGAGTAAAATCTATCTCTGTGGCATGTCTGTGTAAATGCGTATGTTACCATATATTGCTGTGTGTATTTTCAAGCTTAGCAACTCATATGTGTGGAGTCTGTATGTTCTCTCTATGCAATATTTTTGACTTCGACAACAGTTAGAATGCCAATAGGGGACCGGGTAATTATTTTGCCCCTCCCCTGCCCATACCCTAACCCTCTAGTACCTAACCCTAACACACACATCCCGGGCCCTAACCGTTACCCTGAAACTTACCTTTGGGATGTCGGCGGTCGGTGTTCCAGTGCTGGGATTCCTAGTGGTGTCGTACCGGGCACCGAGGTACAGAGGGGCCCCAGAAATCTGACGCAGCCACTTTCACTGACTGCATGCTGTCCGCCATATCCGGGAGGAAGGAAGGGGGCAGCGGGAGGTAGCTGAGCGGCGCGCTTACTGAGCAAGCCAGCGCTGTAGTGCGGGCTCCCAGCACCTGTCAGGGAAGGATACCAGAGGGGAAAAACTCTATAGGAGAGCCGCGCTTCCACCCAACAGACCAGCGCTGTGCATTTGAGGCTCTCCACACTCTGCAATCAGCAGCTTTAGATCTCTGCGAGCGCTGGGATGTGCTCTATGGATTCGGGCACTGCTAATAGGGAAAGGTAGGGTAAGCTGTGTGCTATAGAGTGAATAACGGACACTACTGTGTGGTGTAATGTTAATAAGGGGTACTATTGTGCAGTGTAATACTGTGTGGAGTCATTTTATATGGGGGGGCACGCCAAGATAACAAAAATAGATGTTATGGTAAGAACCTACCATTGATAACGTAATTTCTCTTATGTCCACAGGTATCCACATGATAACATGGCACCAAACAGTCACGAGCTTTTTGGCCTCCCAGGATGCATCGGGGCTTCACCATATAATCTCGCCCACTGACTCAGTCAAATCATTTCTTTCCACAGCGATTAGGCAGGAGCATCAGGTAGAAACCTATTTAGGCGATAAGAAGACACGTGCAAACCCTTCCATAAAAGAGGGAAGAGGTTTAGTGATTGTCAAGATCCTCAAATCAGGTGCGTCAGGGTGGGACCCCTGTGGAGACCTGTGGACATAAGAGAAATTACGTTACCAATGCTAAGTTCTTACCATAACGTCTATTTCTCTGGCTGGGTCCACAGGTTATCCACAGGATAACATTGGGATTCCCAAAGCCAGTTTTAGTGGTGGGGACGCTCCTGATTACACAGGAGGACCTTTCGCCCGAAGTCTGCATCATGAGAGGCAAAAGTATTCAAGGCATAATGTCTGATGAATGTGTTTATGGAAGACCATGTGGCTGCCTTACAAATCTGTTCTGCTGAAGCACCCTGTTGTGCTGCCCATGAAGGACCTACCTTACATGTAGAGTGAGCAGAGACATTAGCCGGAGTAGGGAGATCTGCATGAGAATAAGCTTCTGATATTACCATTCGGAGCCATCTTGCCAGCGTCTGCAGGCCATCCTCTTCTATGAAATCCTTAGAGGATGAAGAGAGAATCTGTTTTCCTGATGGCACTAGTACGATCTATGTAGATTCTTAATGCTCGGACTACGTCCAGCGACGCTTCTCCCGCAGAAAGTCCCGATACCTGAAAAGCTGGGACTACAATCTCTTCATTAAGGTGAAACTTTGAAACCACCTTCGGAAGATAACCAGATCTAGTTCTGAGAACTGCTCTATCTGGAAAAAAAACTTAGGAAAGGAGACTTACACGACAACGCTCCTAAATCTGACACTCTTCTGGCTGATGCCATTGCCAGTAGAAAAAGTACTTTAGCCGTTAACCATTTAAGATCTGCTCTCTTAAGTGGTTCGAACGGAGGTCCCTGAAGGAATCTAAGAACTAGAACTAGATTCAAATCCCAGGGAGCTGAAGGAGGAACAAATGGAGGTTGAATGTGTACAACTCCCTGAAAGAAAGTACGCACATCCTGTAAATCAGCAATCTTATGCTGAAACCATACAGTTAACGTTGATACTTGAACTCTCAAGGAAGCTACTTTCAAACCTTTATCCAATCCTGCTTGAAGGAAATCCAAAATCCTGGATACTTTAAAAGATCTTGGATTTAAACTTTTTTCACTACACCAATGAATATAGGCTTGCCATATTCGATGATAAACACGAGCTGAAGAAGGCTTATTTGCTCTAAGCATAGTTTAGATTACTTACTTTGAAAATCCTCTAGCTTCTAAGATAGAGGTTTCAACAGCCACACCGTCAAAGACAGACGATCCAGATGGCTGTGACAACAAGGAACCTGCAGATCTGGACGTTGAGGGAGCAGTATCGGTGCTTCCACGGACATTCTCAGTAGATCTGTGTACCAATGCCTTCTTGGCCAAGCTCGAGCTATTAGAATTATTGCTCCCTTTGCTTGCTTTATTTTTCTCACTACTCTGGGTAACAGAGATATTGGCGGGAACAGATACGCCAGATGAACTTTCCAATTCACTGACAGTGCGTCTACAAGGACCGCTCCGGGACCCTTTGTTCTTGATCCGTACCTCGGAACTTTGTTGTTTAGACGAGACGCCATGAGATCTATCTCCGGTAGACCCCATCTGTTCACTATAGTCTGAAACACTTCTGGGTGTAATGTCCATTCAGTTTCCTGAATGGTGTGTCGACTGAGAAAATCCGCTTCCCAGTTCAGTACACCTGGGACAAACACTGCTGACAATGCTGGAAGATGAAGTTCTGCCCATCTTAGAATGGGAGTTACTTCCTCCATCAGTTTCTTGCTGTGAGTTCCTCCCTGATGATAGAGGTACGCTACTGCTGTCGCATTGTCTGAGCGAATCTGGACCGGTCTTCCTTGCAGACTGTCCTTTGCCTGAACTAGAGCCGTATAAATGGCCCTTATTTCCAACAGATTTATTGGCAGGTGACTTTCCCTTACGGTCCATTTTCCCTGGAACCAAAGGCTTCAGAGTACCGCACCCCAGCCTTGCAGACTGGCATCTGTTGTCAGGACTTGACATTCTTTTATCCAAATGGGTCTCCCCTTGTTTAAATGGTCTGTCTGTAGCCACCATGCTAGAGACCTTTTTACGTTTACTGGAAACTTTATCATCTGCTTTTTTATCGTCTGATGATTTCAGTTCCATTTGGTCAGAATAAGGTGCTGTAATGGTCTGGAGTGGAATTGCGCATATTCCACCATGTCGAAGGTTGATACCATCAGACCTAACAGTCGCATTGCTGCATGGACTGACATTGTATGGGTGTGCAACGCTTCCTGAGTCATGACCTGCACCTTGACTATCTTTTTCTCTGGTAAGAAAACTTTTTGTAGACCTGAATCCAATATGGCCCCCAAATGAACCAGCCGCTGTGACGGATTCAGAGACGACTTTTCCCAATTTATGAGCCACCCGTGTCTCTGTAAACAAACTATTGTCTGTTGAAGATGGCTTAAAAGTAACTCCTGCGAATGTGCTAGGATTAACAGGTCGTCGAGGTATGGGAATATTCTTATCCCCTGCTTGCGGAGATAAGCTGCCATAACCCCCATAATTTTGGTAAATACCCTGGGTGCTGTTGCTAGCCCGAAGGGCAAGGCTTGGAACTGAAAATGTTCCTGGAGGATGGCAAACCTGAGGTAACACTGATGAGACTGTACTATAGGCACATGTAGGTAAGCATCCTGTACATCCAGAGATACCATGTAATCTCCTGGTTCCATAGCCAACATTATGGAGCATAATGTCTCCATGTGGAACCTTGGAATCCAAATGTATTTGTTTAACATTTTGAGATTGAGAATTGGTCGAAATTACCCATTTGGCTTCTGAATCAGAAATAGATTGGAGTAAAACCCCTGTCCACTTTGTGATGGAGGTACTGGGACAATCACACCTGACTGCAGTAATTTTTGGACTGCTTTTTGCAGGGCATTGGCATTCGACTCTATACGAGATGGGCTGGTGCAAAAAAATCTTTGAGGAGACTGCCTCCTGAATGGGAACCCATACCCCTGAGATACCACCTTCTGCACCCAATCATCTGATGTCGACTGTTGCCATATGTGTGCAAAATGAAGGAGTCGGACCCAAACCCTGGAGTCCTTCAGGCAGAGGCCCGTCTCTTCAGGCTGATGGTTTCTGTTCAGGCTTGGAAGCTGGCTTTCTACTAACCCATTGCTTCCTACCCCTGGCCGATCTATTGGACTGGGGTTGCTTAGACTCCTCTTTAGCTTTCGCTTTGCCTTGCCATCGAAATGGCCGAAACTTTGAACCCTTAGTCTTAGTCTTATAACTAGCCGGAAATCTGACCTTCTTCGATTCAGCTTCCA
This sequence comes from Pseudophryne corroboree, assembly GCF_028390025.1. Classification (NCBI taxonomy): domain Eukaryota; kingdom Metazoa; phylum Chordata; class Amphibia; order Anura; family Myobatrachidae; genus Pseudophryne; species Pseudophryne corroboree. The sequence goes on from NC_086445.1 coordinate 156,713,891, forward strand.
ATTCTAGAATATCAGACAATTGTTTTCCAAACAATATATTACCCATGAAAGGCAATGCTTCCAATTCTTTCTTGGATTCAGCATCTGCTTTCCAGGTATGTAGCCAAACTGCTCTACGAGCGGCTACTGTCAAGGCTGATGCTTTAGAAGCAATTGTACCCATATCAATTGCTGCTTCTTCCAAATACTGGGCGGCTTGTCTCAAACGGCTCAAGTGATACTCTTGCTCCCTATTAGGAGGAGAGAGGCCATTCTCTAGTTCCTCTATCCATTCGCCCATTGCCTTTGCTATCCAGGCCGAAGCCATAGCAGGTCTTACCACTGCTCCCGAGAGACAAAATATATTTTTCAAGAAGCTATCTACCCTTCTGTGACATCATTTAATGAGGTAGATGACAGTGGTAAAGCAGACTTATGCACAAGTCGCAGTACATGTGCATCTACTTTCGGAGGAACTTCTCTTTTCGAACAATCCGCAGCTGGAAATGGATAATAAGAATCCCAGTTTTTCGGAATCTTATACTTTTTACTGGATGTCGCCCAGGATTCATCCATCATTTCCATCAGATCCTCTGACGCTGGGAATTCAGTTTTAACTGTCTTTGTTCGTTTAAACACAGGTGCTTTAGATTTTGACACTGTTTTGGCTGACTCTTCCAAAGAGAGAACAGCCTTCATAGCATCAATAAGTTCAGCTACATCCTCTGAATTAAAACTCTGCGACTGATCATCATACGGAGTATTTGAATATACTGCATCATCATCTGTTGTATCATCTTGTGTAGTCTGCCACATAGATGCATCCGTCTTAGTCTTACCTGTCCCTTGGTTACTTGTAGAGGCTACCGGAACCAACCCGTAGGAAGGGAGCTGCATGTATGGGTTAATACTGTAACCTAACCCCTGGGGTGATGCTGCCGGAGTTAACCTGTCCGCTATTGAAGACAAAGTCTGTGCGAACATACTCCATGGTGGCTCTGCTGGTTGTTGAACCAATTCCTGTTTTTTACTTTGCTGAAAAGCAAAACAGTTCGCACACAACCCCTCATAAGTGACCAACTGGCCTATACCAATTAACCCTGTTTTACAAGATAAACATGTTAGGGATGTAGGAGTGCCTGATAAATTCTCCTCGTCACTTTTGCCGCTCACAGACATGGTAATATTCTGTTAATGACTACACAATTTGTGACTGAAAATCACCTATATATGGATATATAGAAGTGAGATCAATCTGACCACAACCGTGCATCTGAATTGAGGTTCAGAACAGGACTGACAACATAAAAAAGTCAGCACACATACTAGCAGTCAGTCACATGTAAAGGCATTAAACATTGTCATATGAGAATACAACCACCATAACAACTTACAAGTAGAAAAATTGTACTTCTGTTTTTGGCGCCTATGATCCCTAGAGCGTAGTGCTGTCGCACCAGAGAGTGTTCGGCGCAGAAACACACTGTAGACTCCACCAAAAGCAGTGTAGCTGTGTCCGGACCGCCCTAGTAAGAGGAAATCCATAGACTTACCTTCCCCCCATGATCCGGCCACAGCCTTGTTACGTCTGCTGGACCTGCTAGAACATCCGACACAGACGCCCGTCGAGACAGCACTGTACCGCGAAGGTAAGCGTTGTTGCGACCCGGTGGGGAGTTGTTGGAGCGACTCTTTCTAATATGCGTTTAAGACGCTGTTAAGAAAAGTCACTCAAAAACATAGTAAGACTATAAAAATAACATAATAAAAGCTTCAGGCTGCTTTATTAACAGCAGCCCTGTGACCATGGTCCGGCTCCTGCCGCACCAAACAAACCCACTGATTTGACTGAGTCAGTGGGCGGGATTATATGGTGAAGCCCCGATGCATCCTGGGAGGCCAGAAAGCTCGTGACCGTTTGGTGCCATTTCCGCTGTCGCTCCGGCATATCCCAATGTTATCCTGTGGATAACCTGTGGACCCAGCCAGAGAAATACTAGTTTTGACCCTGATGTGGTAGTGATGTTTATAGCAAAAGTCACATAGCTGTCAGAAGCATATACAATAGGTTTATGGTCAATGTAATAGGTAAAACTAGTGCTGGTGACTGTCAATCATAAAATACATGGACAAACAGAAGCAAATCCTGTCCCTCACCACATAACTGAACCTAACAATTACATAAAAACCCAAATTTACTGAATTTTTTATTTTTTTCTAAATTTCTCAATAAGAAACTTGTGGCCTTGCGGTGCCATTAAAAAAATTATGATACACTAGGGCGCCGTGATTCAAAAAAGCTTGAGAACCACTGTTCTAGTGCATTTGCTTTTTGTCCTTTTGCCCATCATAGTATTTTATTTACTTAAACTATTATAGCATTACCTAATTGGTGCTGTAACAGGTTAATTTTATTTGTGTGGAGGGATTAAAAAATTATCTTGTATGGATACAACTTTTACTCCACTTTACCTTCTACTTAAGTATTACCACATACATTACTATACCTCACTGTGCTTATCTGACAAAATACCTGCTAGCATCCCAAAATGTATATACTGTACAAGCTTTTGTTAAAAGTGGGTTCTGCTGTGGTGGAGTGTATACACTTTGTTATGACAGTCAATGATCTCACATTTCTCAAGTGAAGTGAGGGAAGGAGGGATAGCAATTTATGACTGTATATCTAAACTGACCTTCCTTTGATATTCTTCCTCCTAAAAAGGTATAGTAGAGGGGTAGAGAAGATGAAATGACTGCATTCTTTTCCCAGGGATACAGCCAATTCTTCTTAATCCTCATCCTTAATTATCTTTAACATTTTTAAAAGCAGCTATAGATAAGACCAAGGAGCCAATAATATGGTGCATAAGAGCGACCAAAGCCCATATCTAGTCACTATACAAATTTGAAGCTACTACAGTATTATTATTATTATTATTATTATCCTTTATTTATATGGCGCCACAAGGGTTCCGCAGCGCCCAATTACAGAGTACATATGCACATAATCAAAACAGAAAAACAGTAACTTACAGTTGAAGACAATAAAGGACAAGTACAGGGTAACTAAGCATAACTACACCAGTAAACGACATAGAGATAAGTTCCAAGGTGGCCGAAAAACTGCGGGATCTGGGCAGTTGAGGATTATTAAAGTAAGAAAAAGATAAGCACATGAGGGAAGAGGGCCCTACTTGTGAGAGCTTACATTCTAAGGAGGTCATCTTCATTTTATTCATTAGTGTTAAGTTTAAACCAGTGGTTCCCAAACTTTTTTAAATCACGGCGCCCTAGAGTTTCAGAATTTTTTTCACGGCACCCCTAGGCCAAAGGTTTGTATTAAGAAATTTAGAAAGAAATTTTAAATTAAATAAATTGTGTTTATATGTCATCCTTAGGTTCAGTTATGTGGTGAGGGACAAGATTTGCTTCTGCTTGGCCACATATTTTATGAATGGCAGCCACTAGCACTGGTTTTGCCTATTACAGTGACCATAAATAATTTGAATTGGTCCTGGACCACCATTCCAAGGCACCCCTGCAAGAGCCTCGCGGCACACAGTTTGAGAACTACTGGTTTAAACAATAAGTTCACTTTCAAAAGAACAGGCTTCCATTAAACACATTAGGCCCAAACGTACATATCTGCTAATACTACATGGACCCTATGAGGTTAAGGGGTCTATATACTGTCTTGTGACATCACTCAGCCCCCACGGCCCGCCCCCCCAACAGTCCGGACATGCCTGTGCTGTCCGGACCGCGCCCCGCCAACGGCATTCTAACACTGTTGGCATGCCCCCTCCCGCCCCGCGACCGTCTCTGCCTATCAATCAGGCAGAGGTGATCGCAGCCTAGACTGGGCTCCTGGGGTGCGCATGCACACTCCACAAAAAAATTCAGACTGCGAGGAAAACATCAAAGCTGGATCTCCACATTATATCTTCTGGTTCTCAGCCTTCCATGTTTGGCAAATATGATTTAGTCTCCAGTTCAATAAAATTGTTTACTTTGCTTACTGTGGGCAGCAGAAACTGCAATGCAGCCTTGGGACCGTCTCTGACTTCAAACTCCATTTTGCATCTCTGCAGGTGTTAAGTGGTGATGACACAGGCGAAAAAGCAGATAGGAGTCAATTCAGAACAGCACACAAGTCCATATTATCATTGGTTGTGTGATTATTAGCCACTGCGCACTGCACTATAACTACGGGACGTGCAAGCAAAACCAATCTGCTCCGGCGCTGATGCAAGTACAAATAATTCAGAGTCATACAGTACATATGGGCTGAATGTGTGTTCGCAGGTAGGCTACGTTCATTGAAGGCTTGAAGCTGGCATGTTGCGGGCTATGCTGAGTTGTGCATAAATTCAGACTGGTTTTTTTGCATAAGTATAGGCTGGTACAAGGCCACACTGATAGTTATGCCGCCTACTTCCGCAAGCAGATGGGCTAGGCCATATAGATGTGTGCAACTTGGCATACAGACGACTATCTGCATTCATTTCCATGCACCCAATGGGATGTAATTGCGGCTGGCTTGCATGTACAGTAACTCGGAATCTTTCCCATAATATATATTTAGTGGTGCTGTTGGATACCTGTTTGCAATTAAGGGCCTAATTCAGGCTGGATCTCAGTGTGCGATCCAACCAGAATTATTGAGAAAAAGATGCTGGCGCAAGAGCAGCACCCGTCCTGTGCATGCGCCCACATTTTCTGCGGGGGAGGGCGCCACTGCTGCTGTGGACCCCCTGCTGGCAGCCGAATGTAACAGTGCCCAGATAACCCCCTCAGCCAATCCACCCTGTCTGCGAATCCAGACCCTGCTAAGTGGCCTCATTCTCTGCCAAGAGTTCTATTTGCACAAAGGTCCCCATGGTGGCTACTGCAGAGCTGTATGCGTGATCATGTCCTAAGTGCAATTTTGTTGGTGGGGGTCCATACAACCTAGTTTCTCTGGCGACCCCACAAGCCTTAATCCAGCCCTGCATGTAGATTTCTCCCAATAACTCCTGCAGAGCGCAACCCATAGGCCACAATGGCTAATACCATCTGAAGATGGCATTAGCTACTGTAGTCTATAGGCTACAATGGAAATGGTATTAGCAACCAGGGCTAAGCTCCATCTTGGTAAATTTGGTATTTAAGCAGCTTCCATAGACATCTATGCAGGCTGCTTTTGTGATTAAAAAACAGGAGATAGTAGATGTCTCTCTGAAATCTGCTGCAGTCGCTCATAGATAAATTACTTATGGGGTCTATTTATTAAAATTATTTTTACTAACACCCTTTTTCACATTATTTTAGTATCACCTGAATGTATTAAAGGGCATTTGGAGCAGTTTTCATGAAAAACTGCTCAAAACCCTTTAATTCACTTTTTCTTTTTTAGTAACCAACATCGCATTCCCCATACTTACAATGGGAAATGTGATGTGGCCAAATTTACAACAACAAAAAAAAATGTGAAAAAATACGGCAGTGTGCCCTGTGATAAACTCGCTAGCTCAGGCTGGCGAGTTCGCAGAGCAGCACTGCAATAATGTGCCATTTGCCCAGCTTTCTCTGCCCGCGGCAGAGAAAGCTGAGCGGGGACCGGGCTCCAGTGATCAGCTCTGTGTGTCTGATGGACACACAAGCTGACCACCGTGTAAAAATAAAAAAATAAAAAACAAAAACCCATACTCCCCTGTCCAGGGAGCCGGTGTCCCCTGCTCCGGTGAGCGCTGCCGGGCGCCGTGTCCCCCGTGTGCTGCAAAGTGACCCCGGTGCAGTAAAGTGATGCTGCAAAGCCGCAGCGCACTTTACAGCACCAGGGTTACCACAGTGCACAGGATCCGGCGCCAGGCAGCCCAGCAGGAACAGCGCGGACCGGCTCCCTGGACTGGTGAGTATATTGATCTTCTGGGGGGAGGTCTGCGGCGCGTGGTGGTAGTCGTGACGGGGGAGGGGGGTCGACAGGGTGACGGCGGTGGCTGCGATGTCGGCGGGGGCAGCGCATGTGCAGCAGGACATCAGGGTATTTTTTCTGAAAAATACCCAAATGATGCTGCGGAGTATCATCACAGGGACAGAGCTTGACTCCGATTTTATCACCTTTCATCCGCATCCTGGATGCAGATGGTAATAAATAGGCCCCGTAATATTTGCGGTTACTCCCAGGTGGCTTCTGGAGATGTCCCACTAATATTCTTTGCTAAATAGACCCCTGTATGTCTATACTGTAAGCTGCGTGTTGACACTGTGTTCTTCATTAGTACTGGCATTGAACCGGCACCACGTTGTGTTTTGTTGCTACCTGAGCATGTAATCATGTGCAAAGGAGCAGTTATGTAAAACTGTATTATGAAAACAGCTGCGTGAGGAATTGTCACCGTATTAGGGTGAGTGTCATGTCTGGGAAACCCCCCTCACTTAATCTTCTCTTTCTTCAGTAAATATCCAAAGTAAAGAAAAATCTTTGTGAGAAATCTATTTCAGGCATGCAGGAGCAGAGACCATTGTTCCAATACCCTCCCAGAGAGAAAAGTGGATGATTCTGTCTAATAATACTGAAATGCACACTGCTGAATACAGGGCAATGAGGAATTCTGAATTTTCAATATTTTCAAGTGGCTAACAATTAGTGATGAGCGGGTTCGGTTCCTCGGAAACCGAACCCCCCCGAACTTCACCCATTTTACACGGGTCCGAGGCATACTCGGATTCTCCCGTATGGCTCGGGTAAACCGAGTGCGCCCGAACGTCATCATCCCGCTGTCGGATTCTCGCGAGATTCGGATTCTATATAAGCAGCCGCGCGTCGCCGCCATTTTCACTCGTGCATTGGAAATGTTAGGGAGAGGACGTGGCTGGCGTCCTCTTCGTTTATTAATGTTGATGCAAATATATGTGCTTATTGCTTAATTGTGGGGACTGCGGAGCAGCTGTATTATATAGCAGGAGTACAGTGCAGAGTTTTGCTGACAGTGACCACCAGTATACGTTGTCTGCCTGAAAAACACTCCATATCTGTGCTCAGTGTGCTGCATATATCTGTGCTCACACTGCTTTATTGTGGGGACTGGGGACCAGCAGTATTATATAGGAGGAGTACAGTGCAGAGTTTTGCTGACAGTGACCACCAGTATATATAGCAGTACGGTACGGAAGGCCACTGCTCTACCTACCTCTGTGTCGTCAAGTATACTATCCATCTAGATTCTATACCTGTGGTGCATTTTAGTTTTGCAGTTTGCTGACAGTGACCACCAGTATATATAGCAGTACGGTACGGAAGGCCACTGCTCTACCTACCTCTGTGTCGTCAAGTATACTATCCATCTAGATTCTATACCTGTGGTGTATTTTAGTTTTGCAGTTTGCTGACAGTGACCACCAGTATATATAGCAGTACGGTACGGAAGGCCACTGCTCTACCTACCTCTGTGTCGTCAAGTTTACTATCCATCTAGATTATTTACCTGTGGTGCATTTTAGTTTTGCAGTTTGCTGACAGTGACCACCAGTATATATAGCAGTACGGTACGGAAGGCCACTGCTCTACCTACCTCTGTGTCGCCAAGTATACTATCCATCCATACCTGTGGTGCATTTCAGTTGTGCGCAGTATATATAGTAGTAGGCCATTGCTATTGATACTGGCATATAATTCCACACATTAAAAAATGGAGAACAAAAATGTGGAAGTTAAAATAGGGAAAGATCAAGATCCACTTCCACCTCGTGCTGAAGCTGCTGCCACTAGTCATGGCCGAGACGATGAAATGCCATCAACGTCGTCTGCCAAGGCTGATGCCCAATGTCATAGTAGAGAGCATGTAAAATCCAAAAAACAAAAGTTCAGTAAAATGACCCAAAAATCAAAATTTAAAGCGTCTGATGAGAAGCGTAAAATTGCCAATATGCCATTTACGACACGGAGTGCAAGGAACGGCTGAGGCCCTGGCCTATGTTCATGGCTAGTGGTTCAGATTCACATGAGGATGGAAGCACTCATCATCTCGCTAGAAAAATGAAAAGACTTAAGCTGGCAAAAGCACAGCAAAGAACCGTGCGTTCTTCTAAATCAAAAATCCCCAAGGAGAGTCCAATTGTGTCGGTTGCGATGCCTGACCTTCCCAACACTGGATGGGAAGAGCTTGCGCCTTCCACCATTTGCACGCCCCCTGCAAGTGCTGGAAGGAGCACCCGCAGTCCAGTTCCTGATAGTCAAATTGAAGATATCACTGTTGAAGTACACCAGGATGAGGATATGGGTGTTGCTGGCGCTGGGGAGGAAATTGACAAGGAGGATTCTGATGGTGAGGTGGTTTGTTTAAGTCAGGCACCCGGGGAGACACCTGTTGTCCGTGGGACGAATATGGCCATTGACATGCCTGGTCAAAACACAAAAAAAATCACCTCTTCAGTGTGGAATTATTTCAACACAAATGCGGACAACAGGTGTCAAGCCGTGTGTTGCCTTTGTCAAGCTGTAATAAGTAGGGGTAAGGACGTTAATCACCTAGGAACATTCTCCCTTATATGTCACCTGGTCCGCATTCATCAGAAGTCAGTGACAAGTTCAAAAACTTTGGATGACAGCGGAAGCAGTCCACTGACCACTAAATCCCTTCCTCTTGTAACCAAGCTCCTGCAAACCACACCACCAACTCCCTCAGTGTCAATTTCCACCTTTCACAGGAAAGCCAATAGTCCTGCAGGCCATGTCACTGGCAAGTCTGACGAGTCCTCTCCTGCCTGGGATTCCTCCGATTCATCCTTGAGTGTAACGCCTACTGCTGCTGGCGCTGCTGTTGTTGCTGCTGGGAGTTTATCGTCATCCCAGAGGGGAAGTCGGAAGACCACTTGTACTACTTCCAGTAAGCAATTGACTGTCCAACAGTCCTTTGCGAGGAAGATGAAATATCACAGCAGTCATCCTGCTGCAAAGCGGATAACTCAGGTCTTGTCAGCCTGGGTGGTGAGAAACGTGGTTCCGGTATCCACCGTTAATTCACAGGCAACTAGAGACTTGATTGAGGTACTGTGTCCCCGGTACCAAATACCATCTAGGTTCCATTTCTCTAGGCAGGCGATACCGAAAATGTACACAGACGTCAGAAAAAGAGTCACCAGTGTCCTAAAAAATGCAGTTGTACCCAATGTCCACTTAACCACGGACATGTGGACAAGTGGAGCAGGGCAGACTCAGGACTATATGACTGTGACAGCCCACTGGATAGATGTATTGCCTCCCGCAGCAAGAACAGCAGCGGCGGCACCAGTAGCAGCATCTCGCAAACGCCAACTCGTTCCTAGGCAGGCTACGCTTTGTATCACTGCTTTTCATAAGAGGCACACAGCTGACAACCTCTTACGGAAACTGAGGAACATCATTGCAGAATGGCTTACCCCAATTGGACTCTCCTGGGGATTTGTGACATCGGACAACGCCACCAATATTGTGCGTGCATTACATCTGGGCAAATTCCAGCACGTCCCATGTTTTGCACATACATTGAATTTGGTGGTGCAGAATTATTTAAAAAACGACAGGGGCGTGCAAGAGATGCTGTCGGTGTCCCGAAGAATTGCGGGCCACTTTCGGCATTCAGCCACCGCGTGCCGAAGACTGGAGCACCAGCAAACAGTCCTGAACCTGCCCCGCCATCATCTGAAGCAAGAGGTGATAACGAGGTGGAATTCAACCCTCTATATGCTTCAGAGGATGGAGGAGCAGCAAAAGGCCATTCAAGCCTATACATCTGCCCACAGTATAGGCAAAGGAGGGGGAATGCACCTGACTCAAGCGCAGTGGAGAATGATTTCAACGTTGTGCAAGGTTCTGCAACCCTTTGAACTTGCCACACGTGAAGTCAGTTCAGACACTGCCAGCCTGAGTCAGGTCATTCCCCTCATCAGGCTTTTGCAGAAGAAGCTGGAGACATTGAAGGAGGAGCTAAAACAGAGCGATTCCGCTAGGCATGTGGGACTTGTGGATGGAGCCCTTAATTCGCTTAACCAGGATTCACGGGTGGTCAATCTGTTGAAATCAGAGCACTACATTTTGGCCACCGTGCTCGATCCTAGATTTAAAACTTACGTTGTATCTCTCTTTCCAGCAGACACAAGTCTGCAGAGGTTCAAAGACCTGCTGGTGAGAAAATTGTCAAGTCAAGCGGAACGTGACCCGTCAACAGCTCCTCCTTCACATTCTCCCGCAACTGGGGGTGCGGGGAAAAGGCTAAGAATTCCGAGCCCACCCGCTGGTGGTGATGCAGAGCAGTCTGGAGCGAGTGCTGACATCTGGTCCGGACTGAAGGTCCTGCCAACGATTACTGACATGTCGTCTACTGTCACTGCATGTGATTCTCTCACCATTGAAAGAATGGTGGAGGATTATATGAGTGACCGCATCCAAGTAGGTATGCTGGGCGCCGGGAGCCCGACCGCCGGCATATCGTAGTGAACCCCCTAGATGGGCCAGGTGTTTATGTCGGCCACTTGTGTCGCTTAGCTTAGTCACACAGCGACCTTGGTGCGCCTCTTTTTTTCTTTGCATCATGTGCTGTTTGGGGACAATTTTTTTGAAGTGCCATCCTGCCTGACACTGCAGTGCCACTCCTAGATGGGCCAGGTTTTTGTGTCGGCCACTTGGGTCGCTTAGCTTAGCCATCCAGCGACCTCGGTGCAAATTTTAGGACTAAAAATAATATTGTGAGGTGTGAGGTGTTCAGAATAGACTGAAAATGAGTGGAAATTATGGTTATTGAGGTTAATAATACTATGGGATCAAAATGACCCCCAAATTCTATGATTTAAGCTGGTTTTGAGGGTTTTTTGTAAAAAAACACCCGAATCCAAAACACACCCGAATCCGACAAAAAAATTTCAGGGAGGTTTTGCCAAAACGCGTCCGAATCCAAAACACGGCCGCGGAACCGAATCCAAAACCAAAACACAAAACCCGAAAAATTTCCGGTGCACATCACTACTAACAATAGTAATAGTAAGTAACCTCAATTCTCTTGCATAAATCTGAACTGGGAATTGACATTAAGTTATGGTGTCCTGCACCCAGAATTAAATATTTCTGTCCCACTACCGAATGGCTCCTCTGCTCCTTATCTTGTGACACGTCGTTGTCCTAAATCTATCCATGCCCCCATAAATAAATGGACAGAGTTTGCATAATACAGAAATAATAGAAATGTATTTGAAACATTTAGCTACCTTACCCATTATAGTTTTCATGCCGCTACCCCACCAATAGTAACAAATACAAGTAATAAACTAACATTATTATTGTTGATTTGCTGATATGTGTGTGCTGTTGGTGGTTGGATGCAGGTTATAATAACAACGCAAGCACAGACCTCATGCACTGAACGGGCCAAGTGCTTATCAGGGTGTTTGGTTTATTTGAAGGGGAGGCAATCAATTTGCCGGCTGTCGGGATTCCAGCGGTCAGGATACTGACGCTGGAATCCCGACAGCTGACAATGCCGACAGCCAGAATACCGGTGCACAGGGGCTATTCCCACTCATAGGGGTCCACTACATCCATAGAGTGGGACAGAGTGGGAATAGTTTCTGTGGCAAGTGCAGCGAGCCACCGAGCCCGCAGCGTAGCAAGCGCAGCGAGACCGTAAGGGGACTTGTATCGCTCACCCGGCTGCCGGCATTCTGGTTGTCGGGATAGTGTCAGCTGGCATCCCGTCCTCCGGGAATACATATGTATTCCATTTGAAGTGTAGCAAAAGTAGCTTCTACAGCCGCACTCACAGGTGCACTTCAGTTATTCTGGATGGAGTGGAGCTTGAGCGGATCCAGCAGGATACTCACAGGGTGTAATGAAGGATCAATGGAGCTAAGTGAAACACGCTCATGTCCTACTGTAGCACTCTAACATGGTAACAAGATGGCACTGCGCATGTGCAGAAGACCAAATGGCAGCCATCTTGGTTAGGTATGGATGCTTTAATATGTACTGTAGCATCATGGACATAGCACACTCTATACTTCAGTGTTATTCATAGCGTCACCAGTTTCCACAGCACTGTATAGAGAGTCTGTCATTAATATCAGTCAGTACCTGCCCCATTGGAGCTTACAGTGTAAAATCCCTAACCTAACAAAACACACACTAGCGTTCATTTTGTCTGCACAGGGGGAAGGGGAGGGGGCTCTAGGGAGGAAATGCCTCTGACCGACTGGCAGCGGGCCTTAATATTTTCCGAATTATTGTTTTTGTGTTCCGACTATGTATATCTCATATATATATATATATATATATATATACACACACACACACACACACACACACACACACACACACATACACACACACGCACACTCACATCCATTTGCTAATTTATCAATATTCCAAGTAACAAAAGCTTGAAAAGCACTTCGAATTTGATATTTCCGATAGTCCAGTACATCAGTATATATATACAGTATTTTATTTGGAAATTGTGATAAAGTTAGGCATTAAAAGCAATTTAAAATACATTTTAAATGCATCTTTTACGTTGTTGTTTTTTTAAAGAAAAAGGGGGTATCTCTGGGCCTTTGTGAACCTCTGAAAGGGTCTGAACCTACCAGTATGTTTTTGGAATGTAGGAGAATAGCAGAGCATCTGGAAGAAACCCATGCCAGAACAAGGAGAACATTTGAACACACAGATCGGCCATGACTGGGAATTGAACTCTCTCTTTACCTCAGTACTGTGAAGAAGCAATGCTAACTATTATGCAACTGTGCTGTGCATTTTTCCTCAAAGATTAGACATTTCTAAGAGCCCATTCTTAGGTTTCATAGGACCTAAACAACAGGAATGGAGATGACAGGGAGCAAGTCAAAGTCAGCAAGAGCTGGTTAGCAAGGTAAAGAAACAACAAGAACAACTACCCATAACCATAGTCTAAGTCAAGACGAAGAAATATATAAAAAAATATAAAAAAAATAAATAGAAAAATAGGCAAGAGTCTAAAGTTAAAGGTTAGGGCGTGTTAGAGAACATCAGTTATAACATTAACATAAACTTTAGACATTCCATAGTCAGTGGCATAAACTGTCTCAACATTTTGATCTGGACTGGCAAAGTAAAGGCCCCCATCCACTAGTGCGATATGGCCACTTTTCATCCGATTCCGAGCTTTCGGATTGAGGGATTGGATGAAAAGTGCCACATCGTATGTCATTTTCCTCTGACTCCGATCCAAGGTGCGTTCCCATTCTCCTCGGATCAAAGTCGCAGATTGCAATGGTTACAACAAGGATTTGACTGATCGCGCAGCCATGACTGGGATTGCATACGATACAACGTATGCAAAAGGACCGCATACAATGTATCGTATGCAGTCCAGCCACCTGGGAGCTGCCGGGCGAGTAGGCAGGGTATCGCAGGTGAGGTTCACATGCGATACCTCTCACTAATCAATTAATCATGAGATTCAGGGGCAGATTTATTAAGCTCGGTGAAGTGATAAAGTGGAAGGTGATTAAGGACCAGCCAATCAGATCCTAACTGCCATGTCACAGGCTGGGTTTGAAAAATGACAGTTAGGAGCTGACTGGCTGGTCCTTTATCACCTTCCAATTTATCACTTCATTGAGCTTATTAAATCTGCCCCTCTGTCCTGTGATTATTGCCTTCATGCCTTCATATGATTGCTGCCCTCATGAAACTAAGAACTAGACTGTCAAAGCTAAATTATAAGGAACCATCAACATCTTTATCTTGTTGGGCCTTAGAACAATACCACCAATATATTTTATATAAGCAACTAGCTGGAGTACCCGGCGTTGCCCGGGATTTTAAGAATGTCTGTTTACAAAAATAAATTTAAATATTAAACACACAGTAGAAATAACATTGTACATAGCTGAAACCCCGTGCTTGGCTACGGGATGAGGATGATAAATTAGAATGATAGTATATAAAAGAAGATATTAAAAATATCAAGGGAGCGCTTTATGAAAATATAAAAAATAATGATTTATTAGTTACACCCTAGAGATATAACAATTTAAAAACAATATGACATAATGGTTGACACCCATACCATACATCAAGTGTTAAATATCTGTATTAGAATATAAATAGCTGACACAATTGTCTCTGGATATGACGTCTTTGAAATACCCTTGGATTGATAAAAATCAATGCCTTATACTGTCCTTTAGATAAAGTATAAAAGGGTATAAATGGCACGTATGCTGCAAGTCTATTAATTAAGGTCTTATCCAGACAAAGAGTAGACCCAATACCATGCTCACCTCCTTTGATTTCTTTTATGCAGTATATTGATGAATGCAGAGGCAGAACGTGAGGTATTTAAACGCCAATGCAGACCAATAGAGTATTCTCCGTTAAATGAGTGTGAATTAATTTACTGCATACGTCAGTTTCAGAGGGAGGGCGCTGGGGTTCTTCTATGGCGTAGTAGCGCTATGCTCCACCTGTGCCCACAATGGTAAAGTCAGTGTCCGGGTAGCCATGATGAAATGAGCATCTAGGGGTCTCTCTTACCGGATCTGTGCGTTCCTAAGCCACCGTTGTGTTGCAGTCCTTACTCAATAGCAGCGTGATGTAAGCTGACAGATTGCTGGTTGGACTTGTTAGAGGAATGGTGCCAGGTGAGATGATGTGTCCAATGGGTAGAATTCTTTTACTTACGCGTTTCTGCACACCTGTATGTCGGCAGTTTCGTCAGATGTTATGGTGATAGTATGATAGAATGATAGTTGTTTGTTAATTTACGTTGGTTGGAGATCTAGTATATAGGCATATCTTGCTTCCCTGATGCACTTTGTGTAATGTCTGGACCGCTTTTTGGTCCCTCAAGGGACCCTGCTCTTCCCACTATACAACTCTCAGTCTGTGACTTCCTGATGCCTCCATTCCCCTCCTCACATCATGTCAATGCCCCTGTAAAATTATCGATTTATTTACAGTTTCTTATATAGCGTTGCACATTATGTATCTCCTGAGATACTCTGTGCTGCTGGGGGACCGTGCTACTTCCACTATATAACTTTCAGTGTGTGGGTTCGTGCTACGTCCATTTCCCTCCCCACATCACGTCACATGCAGCCCTGTCATCACTGACATATCATGCATGCAGAGGCGGATTGGCCATAGGGTTTACAGGGAAGATTCCCGGTGGGCCGACGCACCCACGGGGCCTGTTTGGTTTGAGGACATGTGGTCCTTTTTATAGACATAATGAATAAGATGCAAATGATTTGCATATATGAAAATTACTTTGGCACTTAGCCTGGATTGCAGATGATCTAGTGGATGCTCTGTCTTCCTGCTTGGCTGACATATAAGATTGAGTGAATAGTGATTGGGATATGGTTGGTGTAATAAGCAAGAAAATATATCTTTCTAAAGAATGATATAGTTTCCTAAATTCTGAAGGTGTATCATATAATGTGCTCATAACATTTAATTTTATTTCCATTATTTACTTCCCCCCTGATGCTGGACATGCCCACTATCTGGAAAGTCTTGGGGGGAGGGTGCTGCTGCCATGGCATGAACATACACCTCTGGTGCTGCCCACGTGGGGCCACTAGTACAAATTTTTCCAGGGCCGCTTTTTGCTCCCAATCCGCCCCTGCATGCATGTCCTGATATAGTCTGTGCTGTTGGTCCACCCCTAGGGGTGCTAGTCGTGTCTTACCCCCACAGTGTTTATTCCCAGAGTGTAAGCAGAGCCGGCCCTAAGCAATATGATGCCCTAGGCAAGATTTTGGCTGGTGCCCCCTAGCACCACCGCTAGTTCCACCTCTGACCATGCACCTCTTTCCCAGCACCATCACCTCCCACCCATAGCAGTCCTTTTTTTTGTTTTCCTACGCCCTATAATTTAAATAAGAACAGTGTGCACATTCGGTGCAAAGCCCAAAAAGGTATGTGTTTTTGCTGGCAAGGGGCATGGCCACACAATAATACCCACAATTCAACTTATGCCTTACAGTAGTGCAACTTTATTCACAATTTATAATGAGATAGTGTCCCTTATTCACATTACATCACACAGTAGTACCACTTTACCTTAAATACGTTACTCCTCACGGTAGTGCCCCTCATTTACATAACATTATACTGAATTGCTCCTTATTCACATTACACCACACCATATTGTTCTTTATTCTCATTACACCACACCATATTGCTCCTTATTCACATTACACCACACCATATTGTTCTTTATTCTCATTACACCACACCATATTGCTCCTTATTCACATTACACCACACCATATTGCTCTTTATTCACATTAGACCACACAGTAGTGCCCTTTCTATACGTTACGCCACATAGTAGAGCACCTTATACACATAATGCCACACATTGGTAATGCATTTATACACATAATACCACACAGCAATGCCCCTTACACATATGACACATATTAATGACCTTATAAACATAATGCGCCTCACACATTATGCCAACCCTTATTAATGCCCTTATACACATAATTTCCCTTACACATATGCCGCACATTGTTAATGCCCTTATACACATAATGACACACATAATGTCCCTTACACATATGCCGCACATTATTAGTGCCCTTATACACATAATGACACACATAGTCCCTGTTACACATTTGTTATACATTATTAATGCCCTTATACACATAATGACACATATAGTTCCTGGCGTGAGTCAACTGGCAGCTCTGCTAACGCTGGGTGACTATTTTTTATGAAAATACATCTTATGTGCATTGCTATGTGGCTAGGATGCACAATCAGCTTCTGCTGATTAAAATGATATGCGGCATGCCTATATACTGTGTGCGACTGTGGCTGTATCTGCATACAAAATGCTACACACAGAATATAGGCATGCTGCATATCATTTTAATCAGCAGAAGCTGCTTGTGCCCCTAGGCATGCCAGATGCCCTAGGCAATTGCCTAGTGTGCCTATGCCTAGGGCCGGCTCTGAGTGTAAGTCATATGTGTAGCAAGTTTGTTGTAAATTGCTCCAGGCATTCCAGAGATATGCTGTCTGCTGAAAAACTCTGTGCTGCTGCCTCACCCCTATGGGTGCTAGGGGTGTCTTACCCCCACAGTGGTTGTTCCAGGATTGTAAGGCATAGGTTTACCAATTTTTGAGTACAATGCTCCAGCAATTCCGGAGTTATGCTGTCTCCCCCCCTCGGGGTGCTAGGGATTTCTAATTGTTTTAGTTGCCTCGGCCGTGTATTAATACGCTCTTATGTAAAATTTCACGATCTTCGCCTGTAAACTGTGGATTTGTATAGAAATACAGAAGGACAAATTTTCGCTTTTATATAGTAGATAGATATGGAACCAGCATATACATGTACACCTCAGACCAACCCTGTCCCGACCTCTATAATAACCTCATGCGAGGACTGGTGCAGCATGAGTCTCCTGTCTCCACTGTGGCAATGAGAGATGGGCATTGCATCTCCCTCTGTGCAGGATGCCGTTAAGTTCCTGACAGTCGGTATTCCGGAAGTCGAAATACCGATGCTGGAAATCTCAAATGCCGGCGTTCAAAATTTCGACCACCGTCGGCTATTCCCACTAGGGTTGTGGTCCACGCCATCATCTGAGGGGGAATATAAAACAGTGGTGAGCGAAGTGTGGCGAGTGCAGCGAGCACGCAAGGGGACACGCTACGCTCGATGTCAGGATTTTGACTGTCGGGATTCCGGCGTCTGTATTTTGACCGCCGGAATCCCGACTGTCAGGAAATCATACTGAATCCCTCTGTGCCTGTCCATCTCAGGACATGCAGACTAGAGATGTGCACTTGAAATTTTTCGGGTTTTGTGTTTTGGTTTTGGGTTCGGTTCCGCGGCCGTGTTTTGGGTTCGACCGCGTTTTGGCAAAACCTCACCGAATTTTTTTTGTCGGATTCGGGTGTTTTTTTCAAAAAACACTAAAAAACAGCTTAAATCATAGAATTTGGGGGTCATTTTGATCCCAAAGTATTATTAACCTCAAAAACCATCATTTCCACTCATTTTCAGTCTATTCTGAACACCTCACACCTCACAATATTATTTTTAGTCCTAAAATTTGCACCGAGGTCGCTGGATGACTAAGCTAAGCGACCCTAGTGGCCGACACAAACACCTGGCCCATCTAGGAGTGGCACTGCAGTGTCACGCAGGATGGCCCTTCCAAAAAACACTCCCCAAACAGCACATGACGCAAAGAAAAAAAGAGGCGCAATGAGGTAGCTGTGTGAGTAAGCTAAGCGACCCTAGTGGCCGACACAAACACCTGGCCCATCTAGGAGTGGCACTGCAGTGTCACGCAGGATGGCCCTTCCAAAAAACACTCCCCAAACAGCACATGATGCAAAGAAAAAAAGAGGCGCAATGAGGTAGCTGTGTGAGTAAGATAAGCGACCCTAGTGGCCGACACAAACACCTGGCCCATCTAGGAGTGGCACTGCAGTGTCACGCAGGATGGCCCTTCAAAAAAATAGTCCCCAAACAGCACATGACGCAAAGAAAAATGAAAGAAAAAAGAGGTGCAAGATGGAATTGTCCTTGGGCCCTCCCACCCACCCTTATGTTGTATAAACAGGACATGCACACTTTAACCAACCCATCATTTCAGTGACAGGGTCTGCCACACGACTGTGACTGAAATTACGGGTTGGTTTGGACCCCCACCAAAAAAGAAGCAATTAATCTCTCCTTGCACAAACTGGCTCTGCAGAGGCAAGATGTCCACCTCATCATCATCCTCCGATATATCACCGTGTACATCCCCCTCCTCACAGATTATCAATTCGTCCCCACTGGAATCCACCATCTCAGCTCCCTGTGTACTTTGTGGAGGCAATTGCTGCTGGTCAATGTCTCCACGGAGGAATTGATTATAATTCATTTTAATGAACATCATCTTCTCCACATTTTCTGGAAGTAACCTCGTACGCCGATTGCTGACAAGGTGAGCGGCGGCACTAAACACTCTTTCGGAGTACACACTTGTGGGAGGGCAACTTAGGTAGAATAAAGCCAGTTTGTGCAAGGGCCTCCAAATTGCCTCTTTTTCCTGCCAGTATAAGTACGGACTGTCTGACGTGCCTACTTGGATGCGGTCACTCATATAATCCTCCACCATTCTTTCAATGGGGAGAGAATCATATGCAGTGCCAGTAGACGACATGTCCGTATCCGTAATCGTTGGCAGGTCCTTCAGTCCGGACCAGATGTCAGCATCAGCAGTCGCTCCAGACTGCCCTGCATCACCGCCAGCGGGTGGGCTCGGAATTCTGAGCCTTTTCCTCGCACCCCCAGTTGCGGGAGAATGTGAAGGAGGAGATGTTGACAGGTCGCGTTCCGCTTGACTTGACAATTTTCTCACCAGCAGGTCTTTGAACCCCAGCAGACTTGTGTGTGCCGGAAAGAGAGATCCAAGGTAGGTTTTAAATCTAGGATCGAGCACGGTGGCCAAAATGTAGTGCTCTGATTTCAACAGATTGACCACCCGTGAATCCTTGTTAAGCGAATTAAGGGCTCCATCCACAAGTCCCACATGCCTAGCGGAATCGCTCTGTGTTAGCTCCTCCTTCAATGTCTCCAGCTTCTTCTGCAAAAGCCTGATGAGGGGAATGACCTGACTCAGGCTGGCAGTGTCTGAACTGACTTCACGTGTGGCAAGTTCAAAGGGCAGCAGAACCTTGCACAACGTTGAAATCATTCTCCACTGCGCTTGAGACAGGTGCATTCCACCTCCTATATCGTGCTCAATTGTATAGGCTTGAATGGCCTTTTGCTGCTCCTCCAACCTCTGAAGCATATATAGGGTTGAATTCCACCTCGTTACCACTTCTTGCTTCAGATGATGGCAGGGCAGGTTCAGGCGTTTTTGGTGGTGCTCCAGTCTTCTGTACGTGGTGCCTGTACGCCGAAAGTGTCCCACAATTCTTCTGGCCACCGACAGCATCTCTTGCACGCCCCTCTCGTTTTTTAAATAATTCTGCACCACCAAATTCAAGGTATGTGCAAAACATGGGACGTGCTGGAATTTGCCCATATTTAATGCACACACAATATTGCTGGCGTTGTCCGATGCCACAAATCCACAGGAGAGTCCAATTGGGGTAAGCCATTCCGCGATGATCTTCCTCAGTTGCCGTAAGAGGTTTTCAGCTGTGTGCGTATTCTGGAAACCGGTGATACAAAGCGTAGCCTGCCTAGGAAAGAGTTGGCGTTTGCGAGATGCTGCTACTGGTGCCGCCGCTGCTGTTCTTGCGGCGGGAGTCCATACATCTACCCAGTGGGCTGTCACAGTCATATAGTCCTGACCCTGCCCTGCTCCACTTGTCCACATGTCCGTGGTTAAGTGGACATTGGGTACAACTGCATTTTTTAGGACACTGGTGAGTCTTTTTCTGACGTCCGTGTACATTCTCGGTATCGCCTGCCTAGAGAAGTGGAACCTAGATGGTATTTGGTAACGGGGGCACACTACCTCAAGAAATTGTCTAGTTCCCTGTGAACTAACGGCGGATACCGTACGCACATCTAACACCAACATAGTTGTCAAGGCCTCAGTTATCCGCTTTGCAACAGGATGACTGCTGTGATATTTCATCTTCCTCGCAAAGGACTGTTGGACAGTCAATTGCTTACTGGAAGTAGTACAAGTGGTCTTCCGACTTCCCCTCTGGGATGACCATCGACTCCCAGCAGCAACAACAGCAGCGCCAGCAGCAGTAGGCGTTACACGCAAGGATGCATCGGAGGAATCCCAGGCAGGAGAGGACTCGTCAGAATTGCCAGTGACATGGCCTGCAGGACTATTGGCATTCCTGGGGAAGGAGGAAATTGACACTGAGGGAGTTGGTGGGGTGGTTTGCGTGAGCTTGGTTACAAGAGGAACGGATTTACTGGTCAGTGGACTGCTTCCGCTGTCGCCCAAAGTTTTTGAACTTGTCACTGACTTATTATGAATGCGCTGCAGGTGACGTATAAGGGAGGATGTTCCGAGGTGGTTAACGTCCTTACCCCTACTTATTACAGCTTGACAAAGGCAACACACGGCTTGACAAATGTTGTCCGCATTTCTGTTGAAATACTTCCACACCGAAGAGCTGATTTTTTTGGTATTTTCACAAGGCATGTCAATGGCCATATTCCTCCCACGGACAACAGGTGTCTCCCCGGGTGCCTGACTTAAACAAACCACCTCACCATCAGAATCCTCCTTGTCAATTTCCTCCCCAGCGCCAGCAACACCCATATCCTCCTCATCCTGGTGTACTTCAACACTGACATCTTCAATCTGACTATCAGGAACTGGACTGCGGGTGCTCCTTCCAGCACTTGCAGGGGGCGTGCAAATGGTGGAAGGCGCATGCTCTTCACGTCCAGTGTTGGGAAGGTCAGGCATCGCAACCGACTCAATTGGACTCTCCTTGTGGATTTGGGATTTCGAAGAACGCACAGTTCTTTGCTGTGCTTTTGCCAGCTTGAGTCTTTTCATTTTTCTAGCGAGAGGCTGAGTGCTTCCATCCTCATGTGAAGCTGAACCACTAGCCATGAACATAGGCCAGGGCCTCAGCCGTTCCTTGCCACTCCGTGTGGTAAATGGCATATTGGCAAGTTTACGCTTCTCCTCCGACAATTTTATTTTAGATTTTTGAGTCCTTTTTTTACTGATATTTGATGTTTTGGATTTTACATGCTCTGTACTATGACATTGGGCATCGGCCTTGGCAGGCGACGTTGCTGGCATTTCATCGTCTCGGCCATGACTAGTGGCAGCAGCTTCAGCACGAGGTGGAAGTCGATCTTGATCTTTCCCTATTTTTGGAACCTCAACATTTTTGTTCTCCATATTTTAATAGGCACAACTAAAAGGCACCTCAGGTAAACAATGGAGATGGATGGATACTAGTATACTTATGGATGACGAGCGACTGCCGACACAGAGGTAGCTACAGCCGTGGACTACCGTACTGTGTCTGCTGCTAATATAGACTGGATGATAATGAGATAAAATTAAAATATATATATATATCACACTAGTACTGCAGCCGGACAGGTATATATTATGTAATGACGGACCTGCTGGACACTGTCTGTCAGCACTGCAGACTCCTAAAGTAAGCTACTAGTATCAAGAAGATAGAAAAAAAAAAACCACGGGTAGGTGGTATACAATTATGGATGGACGAGCGACTGCCGACACAGAGGTAGCTACAGCCGTGGACTACCGTACTGTGTCTGCTGCTAATATAGACTGGATGATAATGAGATAAAATTAAAATATATATATATATCACACTAGTACTGCAGCCGGACAGGTATATATTATGTAATGACGGACCTGCTGGACACTGTCTGTCAGCACTGCAGACTCCTAAAGTAAGCTACTAGTATCAAGAAGATAGAAAAAAAAAAACCACGGGTAGGTGGTATACAATTATGGATGGACGAGCGACTGCCGACACAGAGGTAGCTACAGCCGTGGACTACCGTACTGTGTCTGCTGCTAATATAGACTGGATGATAATGAGATAAAATTAAAATATATATATATATATATATATATATATATCACACTAGTACTGCAGCCGGACAGGTATATATTATGTAATGACGGACCTGCTGGACACTGTCTGTCAGCACTGCAGACTCCTAAAGTAAGCTACTAGTATCAAGAAGATAGAAGAAAAAAAAACACGGGTAGGTGGTATACAATTATGGATGGACGAGCGACTGCCGACACAGAGGTAGCTACAGCCGTGGACTACCGTACTGTGTCTGCTGCTAATATAGACTGGATGATAATGAGATAAAATTAAAATATATATATATATATCACACTAGTACTGCAGCCGGACAGGTATATATTATGTAATGATGGACCTGCTGGACACTGTCTGTCAGCACTGCAGACTCCTAAAGTAAGCTACTAGTATCAAGAAGATAGAAAAAAAAAACCATGGGTAGGTGGTATACAATTATGGATGGACGAGCGACTGCCGACACAGAGGTAGCTACAGCCGTGGACTACCGTACTGTGTCTGCTGATAATATAGACTGGATGATAATGAGATAAAATTAAAATATATATATATATATCACACTAGTACTGCAGCCGGACAGGTATATATTATGTAATGACGGACCTGCTGGACACTGTCTGTCAGCACTGCAGACTCCTAAAGTAAGCTACTAGTATCAAGAAGATAGAAAAAAAAAACCACGGGTAGGTGGTATACAATTATGGATGGACGAGCGACTGCCGACACAGAGGTAGCTACAGCCGTGGACTACCGTACTGTGTCTGCTGCTAATATAGACTGGATGATAATGAGATAAAATTAAAATATATATATATATCACACTAGTACTGCAGCCAGACAGGTATATATTATGTAATGACGGACCTGCTGGACACTGTCTGTCAGCACTGCAGACTCCTAAAGTAAGCTACTAGTATCAAGAAGATAGAAAAAAAAAAAACCACGGGTAGGTGGTATACAATTATGGATGGACGAGCGACTGCCGACACAGAGGTAGCTACAGCCGTGGACTACCGTACTGTGTCTGCTGCTAATATAGACTGGATGATAATGAGATAAAATTAAGATATATATATATATCACACTAGTACTGCAGCCGGACAGGTATATATTATGTAATGACGGACCTGCTGGACACTGTCTGTCAGCACAGCAGACTCCTAAAGTAAGCTACTAGTATCAAGAAGATAGAAAAAAAAAAACCACGGGTAGGTGGTATACAATTATGGATGGACGAGCGACTGCCGACACAGAGGTAGCTACAGCCGTGGACTACCGTACTGTGTCTGCTGCTAATATAGACTGGATGATAATGAGATAAAATTAAAATATATATATATATCACACTAGTACTGCAGCCGGACAGGTATATATTATGTAATGACGGACCTGCTGGACACTGTCTGTCAGCACTGCAGACTCCTAAAGTAAGCTACTAGTATCAAGAAGATAGAAAAAAAAAAACCACGGGTAGGTGGTATACAATTATGGATGGACGAGCGACTGCCGACACAGAGGTAGCTACAGCCGTGGACTACCGTACTGTGTCTGCTGCTAATATAGACTGGATGATAATGAGATAAAATTAAAATATATATATATATCACACTAGTACTGCAGCCGGACAGGTATATATTATGTAATGACGGACCTGCTGGACACTGTCTGTCAGCACTGCAGACTCCTAAAGTAAGCTACTAGTATCAAGAAGATAGAAAAAAAAAAAACACGGGTAGGTGGTATACAATTATGGATGGACGAGCGACTGCCGACACAGAGGTAGCTACAGCCGTGGACTACCGTACTGTGTCTGCTGCTAATATAGACTGGATGATAATGAGATAAAATTAAAATATATATATATATATATATATATATATATATCACACTAGTACTGCAGCCGGACAGGTATATATTATGTAATGACGGACCTGCTGGACACTGTCTGTCAGCACTGCAGACTCCTAAAGTAAGCTACTAGTATCAAGAAGATAGAAGAAAAAAAAACACGGGTAGGTGGTATACAATTATGGATGGACGAGCGACTGCCGACACAGAGGTAGCTACAGCCGTGGACTACCGTACTGTGTCTGCTGCTAATATAGACTGGATGATAATGAGATAAAATTAAAATATATATATATATATCACACTAGTACTGCAGCCGGACAGGTATATATTATGTAATGACGGACCTGCTGGACACTGTCTGTCAGCACTGCAGACTCCTAAAGTAAGCTACTAGTATCAAGAAGATAGAAAAAAAAAACCATGGGTAGGTGGTATACAATTATGGATGGACGAGCGACTGCCGACACAGAGGTAGCTACAGCCGTGGACTACCGTACTGTGTCTGCTGCTAATATAGACTGGATGATAATGAGATAAAATTAAAATATATATATATATATCACACTAGTACTGCAGCCGGACAGGTATATATTATGTAATGACGGACCTGCTGGACACTGTCTGTCAGCACTGCAGACTCCTAAAGTAAGCTACTAGTATCAAGAAGATAGAAAAAAAAAAACACGGGTAGGTGGTATACAATTATGGATGGACGAGCGACTGCCGACACAGAGGTAGCTACAGCCGTGGACTACCGTACTGTGTCTGCTGCTAATATAGACTGGATGATAATGAGATAAAATTAAAATATATATATATATCACACTAGTACTGCAGCCAGACAGGTATATATTATGTAATGACGGACCTGCTGGACACTGTCTGTCAGCACTGCAGACTCCTAAAGTAAGCTACTAGTATCAAGAAGATAGAAAAAAAAAAAACCACGGGTAGGTGGTATACAATTATGGATGGACGAGCGACTGCCGACACAGAGGTAGCTACAGCCGTGGACTACCGTACTGTGTCTGCTGCTAATATAGACTGGATGATAATGAGATAAAATTAAGATATATATATATATCACACTAGTACTGCAGCCGGACAGGTATATATTATGTAATGACGGACCTGCTGGACACTGTCTGTCAGCACAGCAGACTCCTAAAGTAAGCTACTAGTATCAAGAAGATAGAAAAAAAAACCACGGGTAGGTGGTATACAATTATGGATGGACGAGCGACTGCCGACACAGAGGTAGCTACAGCCGTGGACTACCGTACTGTGTCTGCTGCTAATATAGACTGGATGATAATGAGATAACATTAAAATATATATATATATATCACACTAGTACTGCAGCCGGACAGGTATATATTATGTAATGACGGACCTGCTGGACACTGTCTGCAGAATGCGTTTATAAAAACACCACACGACGAGTGTTTAACTTTTTCAGGCAGACAATCACAATATACTGGTGGTCAGCAGACAATCACAATACTGGTGGTCAGTGGTCACTGGTCAATCACACTGGCAGTGGCACTCTGGCAGCAAAAGTGTGCACTGTACTTAAAATATGTACTCCTGCTATAACTGCTCCCCAGTCTCCCCCACAATTAAGCTGTGTGAGCAGTGAGCACTCAGCACAGTCAGATAATGATATACAGTATTACATATGATGCAGCACACTGGGCTGAGCACAGATATGGTATGTGACTGTGTCACACTGTGTATCGTTTTTTATCAGGCAGAGAACGGATTAATTAAACTGGTGGTCACTGGTCACACTATCAGCAGCAAGTAGTACTCCTCCTAATAATATGCTCCCCAAAATTTGTGTCTCTCTCTAGTGCTCTAGTCTAAACGGAGAGGACGCCAGCCACGTCCTCTCCCTATCAATCTCAATGCACGTGTGAAAATGGCGGCGACGCGCGGCTCCTTATATAGAATCCGAGTCTCGCGATAGAATACGAGCCTCGCGAGAATCCGACAGCGGGATGATGACGTTCGGGCGCGCTCGGGTTAACCGAGCAAGGCGGGAAGATCCGAGTCGCTCGGCCCCGTGTAAAAAAACCTGAAGTTCGGGCGGGTTCGGATTCCGAGGAACCGAACCCGCTCATCTCTAATGCAGACCTCGATTATTATACAGATGACATCAGTCCCTGTAAAATTATTATTTTTGTAAAATTGTGTCCTTCAATAAAGATGGCGCCTTCACTTATCCCTTTCCATGTGTGTCGTATCTGCCCCATTGATTAAATGGAGAAAATGATCACAAATGAACACAATGCAAATATTGGTAAGACATATGATCTGTTCTACTGTGTATGACAAACAGATACACAGGGAGAGGTTTATCAAATCTTGGAGAATTTTATTATTTTCAGCTACCACAGAATAATTTGGTTTTATTCACACAGTGTAATTATGAAAAAAGAGCACCATCTGAACCGGTATAAGAGATATAATAAAGCTTCTTTGTCTAAAGCTGAAATAGATTCCCATTGTGACCATATGCGTGCGCAGCTAATGTTATTAGAGGGTGCACCGCCGGAGGGGCGTGTCTAGCACCGCCTTTTAGGCGCGTCTAGCACCGACTTTTGGGCGTATCTAGCACCGCCCAGGGGCGTGTCTATCACTATTTCACATTCCCTCAGTAAAATCACATGGCGTAAACTAATTTCTCCCTAGTTCCTAATAAAGTAAATATAATACACCCCAGAGAAATAAAATAAAACATAATAGTGCGACCATCAGCTGGTACTGACTGCCCGCTATGGCATAACCCTTAGTCCTAGCTGCCGCTGCACCCTATCGCTGCTTACACTTCCCCAAACTATCCCTGACCCAGAGGTGGAACTAGAGAGTGGTGAGCCTAGGTGCATATAAATTCCCCTCCACACACACACCCCACCCCTTGCACCGCCCAGTACTGACTTCCCTCTATGGCATAACCTTTAGTCCTAGCTGCCGCTGCACGCTATTGCTGCTTACACTTCCTCAACCTATCCCTGACCCAGTGGCGGGACTAGAGAGTGGTGGGCCTAGGTGCATATACATTCCCCTCTACACACACACCCCACCCCTTGGACCGCCCAGCACCAACACACTGATTTTGAGTGGGACACTCAGAAAAGTACGGGAGATGTAGGGGGCGAACGTTTAAGTTTTAATATAACACAAGTAAAGTTAAAAATGTACACATGTGCCATTAGAGCCACATCTGCCTCTTTCTATGCCATTAGACTCCTTGTCCACAGGACACGGTTCCCCATGCTCACCAGTTACCCCTTATTCACATTACGTCACACGGTATGAGTGGAAATTCACATTATGCCACACAGTATGAGCATAAATTCACATTACGCCACACGGTATGAGTGTAAAATCACATTACGCCACATGGTGTGAGCATAAATTCACATTATGCCACACGGTATGAGCATAAATTCACATTACGCCACATGGTATGAGCTGAAATTCACATTATGGCACACGGTATGAGCTGAAATTCACATTATGCCACACGGTATGAGCTGAAATTCGCACTACGCCACAAGGTATGAGCTGAAATTCACACTATGCCACACGGTATGAGCTGAAATTCACACTACGCCCCACAGCATGAGCCGAAATTTATATTACGCCACACAGTATGAGCGTAAATTCACATTATGCCACACAGTATGAGCATAAATTCACATTATACCACACAGAATTAGCTGAAATTCACATTATGCCACACAGTATGAGCGTAAATTCACATTATACCACACAGTATGAGCTGAAATTCACATTACGCCACACGGTATGAGCCAAATTCACATTACGCCACACAGTATGCGCCAAATTCACATTACGCCACACGATATGAACCACATTCACATTATGCCACGTGGTATTAGTCAAATTCACATTACGCCACATGGTATGCCAGATACCCTTAAAACCCCTCTCAGGAAACTACTAAGAGCTTGGCTCAGCTAATATATTTTTATAACCCTTCTTTTCTGTTCTTTAAGTTTTTTCCCTGAGTACACTTACAGATTTGTTTCTTTTTTAAATTTTTTTTTTTTTTTTTTTTGGCGGGGGGCAACTTCATGTACAGTATACTGTATATAAAAAAACAGGAACGGGCTCAGCTGCAGCACAGCAGTGGTTTACTTACTTTAGTCACTGACTTAGCTGAGCGTGGCAGTCTCTGAACCGTCTGTGTTGAGCTGAATTTGCCTCCGGGTCCTCGGTCTCGACTCCACCAGAGAGGAACGGGTAGCGTCTAGAGCAGGGCTGGCCAAACCAGTCCTCGAGATCTACCAACAGTACACATTTTCCAGACCACCTAGCTGGTGCACAGGTGTAGTCATTACCAGTGCTTAAAGTGGTCCTAGAGAGGTGGTGGAACTCACCCCCCTCCCCACGGTGCCCATGAAATAAAGGTATTGCGCCTACGGCGCGCGCAGCAAAAAGGGGGTGTGGTCTCAAATAGAAAGGGGCGTGGTCACACAATAGTAATAATGCCCACAGTAGTAGTACCCAAGTGGAAATTTTGAAGTGGGGGTATGGAAAAGTGAAGGGTGCAATTATGTGCGCGCCGAAGGCGCGCGCACTCCTGACAAGGGGGCGTGGCCACGCAAAAGGGGGCGTGCCCTTCAGTGTAGTTTACCACACCATATACCCCTTATACACATTATGCACCACAATAGTAGGACCCCTTTCACATTATAGCTCACAGTATGAGCCGAAATTCACATTTATACCACACAGTATGAGCCACATTCATATTACACCACACAGTATGAGCCAAATTCACATTACACCACACAGTATGAGCCAAATTCACATTACACCACACGGTATGAGCCGAAATTCACATTA
The DNA here is from genome assembly GCF_028390025.1 of Pseudophryne corroboree. NCBI lineage: Eukaryota > Metazoa > Chordata > Amphibia > Anura > Myobatrachidae > Pseudophryne > Pseudophryne corroboree. The sequence continues at coordinate 156,743,148 of NC_086445.1, forward strand.
CACCACACAGTATGAGCCGAAATTCACATTACACCACACAGTATGAGCCGAAATTCACATTATAGCACACGGTATGAGCCGAAATTCACATTATAGCACACAGAATGAGCCAAAATTCACATTATAGCACAGAGAATGAGCCGAAATTCACATTATAGAGTGACAGGGAGAGTGACAGCAGGGACATGGAAAGTGACAGCAGGGACATGGAAAGTGACAGCAGGGACATGGAAAGTGACAGCAGGGGAATACAGTAGGGACTAGGGAGAGAGAAAGGCAGCAGGTTAGATTACCTGTTTAGCAGCGGCGGTGGTCTGCGGTGCTGTGGATGAGTAGGCTGTGGTAGGCGTGACGTGGAGGAGGCTGTGGGCCTCAGAGATAGTGCGGAGGAGGAGGCTGTGGGTGCGCAGAGGTCCGAGGGCGGGGCGGCAGAAGAGGCTGAGGGCGGCTGCAGTGGATCTGGAACCAGGCTGGCTTTATTATCCCTGCCGCCGCATCGAGCTCCTGTGACCACGGCGCTAATATTTCAAAACTGCTGCGGACCGGCAGCCAATCAGCGACAGATTTGAACTAGTAGTGCCGCGGTCACAGAAGCTCGATGCAGCGGCAGGGATAATAAAGCCGGCCTGGTCCCAGATCCGCTGCAGCTGGGAGTCTGGAACCTGGGCTTCCAGTGCGGCGGCGATGGTAGGGGCGGAGCGACGGAGGGCGGACCGGGAACGCAGCTTCTTTGTCGGCCCATACAGTAATGCCCCCAGCAGTAGCATCCCTTATACAATGCCCACAGTAGTAGTGCCCCTTATGCAATGCCCCCAACAGTAGTGCCCCTTATGAAGTGCCCCCTTTACAATGCACTCATTAGCTGTGCACCCCATCAGTAATGCCCTTAATGGTAATGCCCCTGTGTAGTATTGCCCCTAGTCATTTAGCCCCTGTAGTTTAGCCCCAGTAGTCATGCCCATACTGGTAATGCCCCTGCAGTTTTGACCCCAGCAATTTACTCCCCCCCCCTCTAGTTTAGCCTCTGAGTGGTAATGCCCTCATGTAGTTTGCCCCATGTAGTTTAGCCCCCAGTGGTAATGCCCCCTGCAGTTGTGCCCCCAGTTGTTTAGCCCCTGTAGTTTAGCCCCCATGTAGTTTGCCAAAGTTAGTAATGTCCCCAGTAGTTTGCCCCCTTGTAGTTATACCCCCAGTAGTTTAGCTCCTGTAATTATGCCCCCTTGTAGTTTAGCCCCCTGTAGTAATGCTGCCAGTAGTTTGCCCCTTTGTAGCTTGCCCCCTTGTAGTAATGCCCCCAGTAGTTTGCCCCAGCAGTAAAGCCCCCCAGTAGTTTGCCCCCAGTACTAGAGCCCCCCAGTAGTTTGCCCCTCTGTAGTTTGCCCCAGTAGTAAAGCCCCCCAGTAGTTTGTCCCCAGTACTAGAGCCCCCCAGTAGTTTGCCCCTCTGTAGTTTGCCCCAGTAGTTTGCCCCCAGTACTAGAGCCCCCCAGTAGTTTGCCCCTTGTAGTTTTTGCCCCAGTAGTAAAGCCCCCCAGTAGTTTGTCCCCAGTACTAGAGCCCCCCAGTAGTTTGCCCCTCTGTAGTTTGCCCCAGTAGTTTGCCCCCAGTACTAGAGCCCCCCAGTAGTTTGCCCCTTGTAGTTTGCCCCAGCAGTAAAGCCCCCCAGTAGTTTGCCCCCAGTACTAGAGCCCCCCAGTAGTTTGCCCCAGTAGTAAAGGCCCACAGTAGAAACGCCTGTGGTACACATATAGGAGGGAGGGAGGGGGGGGGGGGGGAGAACTATACTTACCTAGCCCCGCTCCCGCCGCAGTCCTCTCTCGCCGCCCGCTCCTCTGCACTATGAGAGAGACGTCATGACGTCTCTCCCATAGCGCGCACTGACAGAGCCGGAAGCCGGAGCTCAGTACTGAGCTCCTGCCTCCGGCTGCCGCTGCGGAGAGGGAGACGGGCGCCCGCTGGTAACGCGATCTCAGCGGGCGCCCGGCATCTCCCTGCAGCGCCGCCCGGGACATCGGGTTAGGTGAGCCAGGGGAGGCGGAACTGCGTTCCGTCTCCTGGTGGAACTGACGGAACGCGGTTCCGGCCCGTTCCGGCTCACTTTAACCCCTGGTCATTACTAATTAAGATGTGCTGCATTCATTCCTAACTGACAATTCTACAGATCTCCAGGAGGCCTGGAAAACATGAACTGTTGGTAGATCTCGAGGACCGGTTTGGCCAGCCCTGGTCTAGAGGAATGCCGTGCTGTGCGGCTGTGGTAGCAGAGGCACGCAATAGAGAGAGGGGGAGAGAGTGCGAGGACAGGCAGGCGGGCGGGCGGCGTGATGTCACATTGCGGCGCGGGGCGAAGCTTTGTACTTCAGTGCACCGCATCACATCCACTGTCACCCAGTGCAGCCGCCGGTCAGTCACAGTCAGTTCTGACTACTGACTGTGCGGCGGGCGCAGCGGGCGCAGCGGGCGCAGCGGGGGAGAGAGGAGGAACATGAGCAGCATGTGATCACTGTGCTGCAGGCGTGCGGGGTGTGCCGGACATTAGGGGGTGCCTGTGCGCACCTGTCACCCCCCGTGCACACGCCTATGATTGTGACACATTTGTACTGTGCTGGATGTGGCATGTACTGCTTTACAATGCAGGGATTCCAGAGTGGCAGTGCAAGGGTTAATAAATGCATTATGTAGCCGGAATTGGGAAGATCACAATGTGCACAGCTGCCAGCTGAAGCCGCCTCTTGAGACTAACACTGTCTCACATTTCTTTTAAAAGGGATTTGTGGTATTTGACAGTGAATCATATATTACCTACCCATGTTATTGAAAGCCACTAACCCCATTTCTCAACATTCCTCCCATCTGTCAGCTAATGCTCCCCCACATTACAGGAAAATGGACTTCAAAATTATTTAGTACTGGAAATTAACCAAAATCCAAGGTGTAGCTTTTACAATAAGTAAACGCATGATGTTATAAGTCAGTCTATATCAGTAGTGCGTCGGCAGGTGTGTACAGCCAATATGTATGTGAATGACGTCATTCACAGACCTATCAGGTCGGCCCTGCAGCCTTGCTGATTCATACCACAATTTCAGCGGAACAGTCCCGCTATTCGGACACTGCCCCGCTGTCCCTCCCGTGGGTTGCAGTGTCTCTTGGGCTTGGGGGGGGGGCATTTGGGGAGGCTTTGATCACCCGCTGCTCTGCTCCAGCCTATAGTACGTAATATGTAATATTATAGAACTGAATCTGCATGTTATACCCATGTTGCCGGAGACTACTGCACCGTGCAGAGAAGGGGGCCCATCCAGAGTCTGCACAGGGGCCGCCTGCTCTGTTAAAATATGCCTGAATGCTGGAGTTATCTGCACTGAGTCTTTCCTGGCACTAGGCGACTCCAGGCACCCCAGGGGTTAGTAATTGTGGGTGGGTGAGCCAGGCATCCCCCCACTTAACTAGTGCCCCTGGCAAGTGCCATCCTGGCACTCATTAGAATGTTATATAATTATACAGTAATTTGTAGCAAATAATGTGTTATTCAGCCCTACGATAAATATATATATATATATATTAGAGATGAGCGGGTTCGGTTCTCCGAGATCCGAACCCCCCCGAACTTCACCCCTTTTATAAGGTTCCGAGGCAGCCTCGAATCTTCCCGCCTTGCTCGGTTAACCCGAAAGCGGCCGAACGTCATCATCCCACTTTCGGATTCTCGCGAGATTCGTATTCTATATAAAGAGCCGCGCGTCGCCGCCATTTTCACTCATGCATTGGAGATTGAACGGAGAGGATGTGGATGCGTTCTCTCCCTGAAAAGCTCTGTATCTGTGCTCAGTGTGCTGCAAATATCTGTGCTCAGTGTGCTGCAAATATCTACGTTCTCTGCCTGAAAACGCTCCATATCTGTGCTCAGTATGCTGCAAATATCTGTGTTCAGTGTGCTGCATTGTGGGGACCACCAGTATATAATTATAGTAGTACAATACAGTAGGCCATTGCTGTATCTTGCAGCTCTGTGTCAAGTATACTATCCATATCTGTGCTGCATTATTGTGAGCAGTATATAGTAGGACAGTGCAGCATTTTGGTGACCAGCAGTATACATATAGTACAGTACAGTAGGCCATTGCTGTATCTTGCAGCTCTGTGTCAAGTATACTATCCATATCTGTGCTGCATTATTGTGAGCAGTATATAGTAGGACAGTGCAGCATTTTGATGACCAGCAGTATACATATACAGTAGTACAGTACAGTAGGCCATTGCTGTATCTTGCAGCTCCGTATCACTTCAAGTATCCATATCTGTGCTGCATTGTTGTGAGCAGTATATAGTAGAACAGTGCAGCCTTTTGGTGACCAGCAGTAGTAGTACAGACAGTACAGCAGGCCATTACTGTATCTTGCAGCTCCGTATCACTTCAAGTATCCATATCTGTTCTGCATTGTTGTGAGCAGTATATAGCAGGACAGTGCAGCATTTTGGTGACCAGCAGTAGTAGTACAGACAGTACAGTAGGCCATTGCTATTGATATATTACTGGCATATAATTCCACACATTAAAAAATGGAGAACAAAAATGTGTAGGGTAAAATAGGGAAAGACCAAGATCCACTTCCACCTCATGCTGAAGCTGCTGCCACTAGTCATGGCTGAGACGATGAAATGCCATCAACGTCGTCTGCCAAGGCTGATGCCCAATGTCATTGTAGAGAGCATGTAAAATCCAAAAAACAAAAGTTCAGTAAGATGACCCAAAAATCTAAATGAAAAGCATCTGAGGAGAAGCGTAAACTGGCCAATATGCCATTTACGACACGGAGTTGCAAGGAATGGCAGAGGCCAGGGCCTATGTTCATGGCTGGTGGTTCAGCTTCACATGAGGATGGAAGCACTCATCCTCCCGCTAGAAAAGTGAAAAGACTTAAGCAGGCAAAAGCAAAGCAAAGAACTGTGCGTTCTTCTAAATCACAAATCCCCAAGGAGAGTCCAATTGTGTCGGTTGCGATGCCTGACCTTCCCAACACTGGACGGGAAGAGGTGGCGCCTTCCACCATTTGCACGCCCCCTGCAAGTGCTGGAAGGAGCACCCACAATCCAGTTCCTGATAGTCAAATTGAAGATTTCACTGTTGAAGTACACCAGGATGAGGATATGGGTGTTGCTGGCGCTGAGGAGGAAATTGACAAGGAGGATTCTGATGGTGAGGTGGTTTGTTTAAGTCAGGCACCCAGGGAGACACCTGGAGCGCATTCATCAGAAGTCATTGACAAGTTCAAAAACTTTGGGTGACAGTGGAAGCAGTCCACTGACAATTAAATCCCTTCCTCTTGCACACAAGCTCCTGCAAACCACCCCACCAACTCCCTCTGTGTCAATTTCCTCCTTAGACAGGAAAGCCAATAGTCCTGCAGGCCATGTCACTGGCAAGTCTGACGAGTCCTCTCCTGCCTGGGATTCCTCCGATCGATCCTTAAGTGTAACGCCTACTGCTCCTGGCTCTGCTGTTGTTGCTGCTGGGAGTCGTTCATCATCCCAGAGGGGAAGTCGGAAGACCACTTGTACTACTTCCAGTAAGCAATTGACTGTCCAACAGTCCTTTGCGAGGAAGATGAAATATCACAGCAGTCATCCTTTTGCAAAGCGGATAACTCAGGCCTTGGCAGCTGTGTTGTTGTTAGATGTGCGTCCGGTATCCGCCGTTAATTCACAGGCAATTAGAGAATTTCTTGAGGTAGTGTGTCCCCGGTACCAAATAACATCTATGTTCCACTTCTCTAGGCAGGCGATACCGAGAATGTACACAGACGTCAGAAAAAGACTCACCAGTGTCCTAAAAAATGCAATTGTACCCAGTGTCCACTTTACCACGGACATGTGGACAAGTGGAGCAGGGCAGACTCAGGACTATATGACTGTGACAGCCCACTGGGTAGATGTATTGCCTCCCGCAGCAAGAACAGCAGCGGCGGCACCAGTAGCAGCATCTCGCAAACGCCAACTCATTCCTAGGCAGGCTACACTTTGTATCACCGCTTTCCATAAGAGGCACACAGCTTACAACCTCTTACGGAAACTGAGGAACATCATTGCAGAATGGCTTACCCCAATTGGACTCTCCTGGGGATTTGTGATATCAGACAACGCAACCAATATTGTGCGTGCATTACATGTGGGCAAATTCCAGCACGTCTCATGTTTTGCACATACATTGAATTTTGTGGTGCAGAATTATTTAAAAAATGACAGGGGCGTGCAAGATATGCTGTCGGTATCCCGAAGAATTGCAGGCCACTTTCGGCATTCAGTCACCGCGTGTCGAAGACTGGAGCACCAGCAAACATTCCTGAACCTGCCACGCCATCATCTGAAGCAAGAGGTGGTAACGAGGTGGAATTCAACCCTCTATATGCTTCAGAGGATGGAGGAGCAGCAAAAGGCCATTCAAGCCTATACGTCTGCCTACGATATAGGCAAAGGAGGGGGAATGCACCTGACTCAAGCACAGTGGAGAATGATTTCAACATTGTGCAAGGTTCTGCAACCCTTTGAACTTGCCACACGTGAAGTCAGTTCAGACACTGCCAGCCTGAGTCAGGTCATTCCCCTCATCAGGCTTTTGCAGAAGAAGCTGGAGACATTGAAGGAGGAGCTAAAACGGTGCGATTCCGCTAGGCATGTGGGACTTGTGGATGGAGCCCTTCATTTGCTTAACCAGGATTCACGGCTGGTCAATCTGTTGAAATCAGAGCACTACATTTTGTCCACCGTGCTCGATCCTAGGTTTAAAGCCTATGTTGTATCTCTCTTTCCGGCAGACACAAGTCTGCAGAGGTTCAAAGACCTGCTGGTGAGACACTTGTCAAGTCAAGCAGAACGTGACCCGTCAACAGCTCCTCCTTCACATTCTCCCGCAACTGGGGCTGCGAGGAAAAGGCTAAGAATTCCGAGCCCACCCGCTGGCGGTGATGCAGGGCAGTCTGGAGCGAGTGCTGACATCTGGCCGGACTGAAGGACCTGCCATCGATTACTGACATGTCGTCTACTGTCACTGCATATGATTCTGTCACCATTGAAAGAATGGTGGAGGATTATATGAGTGACAGCGTTCAACTAGGCACGTCACACAGTCCGTACGTATACTGGGAGGAAAAAGAGGCAATTTGGAGGCCCTTGCACAAACTGGCTTTATTTTACCTAAGTTGCCCCCCCTCCAGTGTGTACTACGAAAGAGTGTTTAGTGCAGCCAGTCACATTGTCAGCGATCAGCGTACGAGGTTAATTCCACAAAATGTGGAGAAGAGGATGTTCATCAAAATGAATTATAATCAATTCCTCCGTGGAGACAATCACCATCAATTGCCTCCAGAAAGTACACAGGGACCCGAGATGGTGGATTCCAGTGGGGACGAATTAATACTCTGTAAGGAGGGGGATGTACACAGTGAAAGGGGTGATGAATCGGACGATGAGGAGGAGGTGGACATCTTGCCTCTGTAGAGCCAGTTTGTGCAAGGAGAGATTGATTGCTTCTTTTTTTGGTGGGGGCCCAAACCAACCAGTCATTTCAGCCACAGTCGTGTGGCAGACCCTGTGGCTGAAATGATGGGTTTGTTAAAGTGTGCATGTCCTGTTTATACAACATACGGGTGGGTGGGAGGGCCCAAGGACAATTTCATCTTGCACCTTTTTTTTTATCTCTGCATCATGTGATGTTTGGGGCTAATTTTTTTAAGTGCCATCCTGTCTGACACTGCAGTGCCACTCCTAGATGGGCCAGGTGTTTCTGCCGCCCACTTGGGTCGCTTAGCTTTGTCATCCAGCGACCTCGGTGCAAATTTTAGGACTAAAAATAATATTGTGAGGTGTGAGTTGTTTAGAATAGACTGGAAATGAGTGGAAATTATGGTTATTGAGGTTAATAATACTATGGGATCAAAATTACCCCCAAATTCTATGATTTAAGCTGTTTTTGAGGGTTTTTTTAAAAAAAACACCCGAATCCAAAACACACCCGAATCCGACAAAAAAATTTCAGGGAGGTTTTGCCAAAACGCGTCCGAATCCAAAACACGGCCGCGGAACCGAATCCAAAACCCGAAGAATTTCCGGTGCACATCTCTAATATATATATATATATATACATACATACAGTGTGTGATTTTGAATTTTGGATAAGGGATACTCAACCTGTATCTCATACAACATGCTGACATTGCAGTTTTCCATATAATCTAAGTCAATGGAACTTCACTACTGATATGAAAACAATGGTATGCTGTAACAATTAGTAAACAATCACATGTCAGTATTTAGTCTGCTTTGGCAAAATACAGAGCTATTTCTGATAATTTCACAATAGACACTGGGCCTGATTCAGATATGGTTGGAGGTGCGATCACTTCCTTTGAAGCAGCAGTGATAGCGATGAACGTATGGTGACGCAGCAGGAGGTGTCTATTACAAGCAGTAGTGATCTGACCTGCGTCCTAGGATGCAGCATCGGATCTCTCACTTACCATCGGGTGGCTTACAGCACCCATGAGGACACACAAGCCACCCGTCGCAAAGGCCATGAAATCTCTGTTCAACTACGTAGATCCCTGACATCTTCCCTCCCTTTAAACGGTGGCGGCATGCCTCAGTTTTGCCAAATGGAGGCCGTTGCTGCGCCTCCCTTCCTGCAAAACGTTATCAGACTGTCAATCACTGGCAATCTGATGCCAGAGTGCGTTCTTCATCGCAGGACCCGTTTGCGCATGCACATAATGGGTCCTGAGTATCCCGTAGCACTTTCTCCCATAGCATTGGCATATACCATACTCTACTGCCAGTCTGCCACCATTGTTTGTATAAATACAGGTATATGCTCTCTTATATACGCATACCACCTGCATTACCCACTGCAATTTCCTGGCTGGATCCAGAGGTGTAGCAAGGTGTCATGGTGCCTGAAGCAAGGTATGTTTCGGCGCCCCCCTCCCCTGTACCGAATTGGGGGCATGGCCACCTGGGCCGGTTCTAGACCTTGTGGCACTCAGAGCAAAAGTTTCCTTTGGTGCTCCCCCACACACACACACACACCCGTAGGCGAAACATAGTGCGCACCGAAGGCGCGCGGCAAAAAAAAAGGAGCATGGCTTCATAGGGAAGGGGCATCACCACAGTTATGCCGCCTGTAGTTATGGACCCAGTAGTTGTGCCCCCTGTAGCTGTGCCCGGAGTAGCTGTGCCCCCAGTAGTTGTGCCCCCTGTAGCTGTGCCTGGAGTAGCTGTGCCCCCAGTAGTTGTGCCCCCTGTAGCTGTGACAGTGGTAGATTTGCCCCCTGTAGTTGTGCCCTCAGTAGAGTTGCCACCTGTAGTTGTGCCCCTGTAGCTGGGCCACCTGTAGATTTGCCCACAGTAGTTGTGCCCCCTGTAGATTTGCCCCCCAGTAGTTGTGCCCCCAATATATTTGCCCACAGTAGTTGTGCCCCCTGTATACTTGCCCACAGTAGTTGTGCCCCCTGTATATTTGCCCACAGTAGTTGTGCCCCCTAGTAGCGCCGCTTACACACACACACAAAAAAAACAATACTCACCTGCCCCGTTCCTGCGTGACATTGCTGCTGCTCCGTCTCCGCAGTCCTGTCCCGTCTGGCTGCGGCGCGTCTCCACCCATCAGCATCTGACGTCATGACGTCAGCCGCCCGTGCATCGCAAAGCACGGAGCAGGGGAGGGAGGTAGAGAGGTGACGCTGCTCCGGCTCGCAGCTGTCAGTGACTGACAGCTGCGAGCTCCGTGCAGCCAGACTGAGGTACCGGTGGAGTTGAGCTGCAGCGCCCTGTACTGTCTTGGGCGCCTGGAGCTCGAGCTCCACCGGAACCACCCTCCCTACGCCCCTGGCTGGATCTGCAGAACCTGATACATTAAGTTATTTCATCATGTATCAACAACTATAGGCTCTGGCAATAATTTTGATTGTAGTTAGAATAAGTCCGAGAGTAACTGAAAACGTCCTAAGAGTGTCAGGTCTTAGACTAAGTGTTTTGTTCATATGTTTGTAAATCCAGTCATCAGGACACAGATACATGTGAGTTCACTGTTGTGGTGTTTATTCCCTCCAACTCCAGGCACACTGCACACTGGACCACCCACTTTCCAGCATTCCCCTGGTCCCAGGGACCATCACTGAAGATACAGGCTTACAAACATTAGTAAGGGAGTGTGTACAAATATTAAGCATTCTAATACACTAACATCACATCCTCTTTTCTTTAAAGATAAGCCCTGTACGCTTCAAAGCAACAATTAACAACGTCATATTAAGATCATCATCTAACACTTTCAATGAGTCTCTCAGGTCTGCGTATTTCCCTTTTGGGTCTTTCATACACAGTCTGTGTTTCATCGACCATGTTGGACCTTTCTAGAATCGTGGTTTGTTCACCATTATTAGGATCATCATACATGTCAGATGAAGGGTATTCTTCAGTCATGTTGTCTTCATTATGGTTAAGTTGAGATCTTAAATCCACCCGATTTCTTCTTACTTCCGTTCCACGCTCTGTACGTATAGTATAAGATCTTGGTGCTACTTGTGCTTGCACAATACCTTTCTGCACCCAAATACCTTTCTCGTGATCTCTGAGACGGACTTGGTCACCCGATTTTAGATCAGATAAGCTTTTTGTTCGCCTGTCATGGAACAGTTTCTGTTTTGCCTGTTGACGTTCCTTACTCAGTCTGACCAACGCTGAGTTATGTGTATTAAGCAGTTCATCATGTATCGGGAGATTTGCTCTAATCCTCCTTCCCATCAGTATTTGTGCAGGAGAAAGTCCATTCTGTAAAGGTGTACTGCGGTAGATTAAAAGACTTTTGTAGAAATCTTCTTTACCTTCTTGAGCTTTTTTCATGAGACTCTCTACAGTTTTTACTGAACTTTCCACCAACCCATTTGAGCGTGGATAGTGGGGACTTGACGTAGTATGGACAAATTCCCACTCATCAGCAAATTGTCTAAATTCAGCACTGGAAAACTGAGGACCATTGTCAGTGAACACTTCCATAGGAACACCATGCCTTGCAAAGATTGACTTCATGCAATTGATTACGGCTTTACTAGTAGTTGTATGTAGTGTCTTCACCTCAGGGTAGTTAGAGTAATAATCAGTCACGACAATGTACGTTTTCCCATTACAATCAATCAAATCTGCGCCAACTTTCTGGTACGGTCTCTCTGGCACTGCGTGAGGACTCAGTGGCTCGACTTGTTGTTTTGGTCTATACGTAAGACATAATTCACATGTAGCTGTAGTCTGTGCTATGTCTTGGTTCATTCTTGGCCAATACATAACTTCACGCGCTCTCCGCTTACATTTTTCTTCTCCTAAGTGGCCTTCATGTATCTTGCACGCATAGTTTTTCTTAGTCATGCAGGTATGACAAACCTATTTCCTTTGTAAATAATACCATCGACAACTGTAAGGTCACTGCGGTAGATCCAATAATCATGGATAGACAGCGGGCACGCATGTTTTTCTGCTGGCCAACCTTTCAGAATGATATCTTTCAACACTTTCATTGTGTCATCTGTCTCAGTTTCTTTCCTAATCTGTTCTTGTCTTGCAAGGGACACTGGTAGAGAAGCTACGATCAAATTAACATAGGCTTCTATCTCTTCATCCATCAGACTTTTGGAAAATTCACTTTTGTCCACAGCACGAGAAAGTGTATCAGCAATGTACATGTATTTGCCGGGACAGTACAGCAAGTGTATATCATATTTCTGTAGTCTGATAAGCATTCGTTGAATTCTCATGGGACAATCATGTAATGATTTAGTCATGACAGCTATCAATGGCTTGTGGTCAGTTTCCACTGTAAATGTTTGACCATACACAAACTGATGAAATCGCTCACATGCATATGTGATCGCTAGAAGTTCTTTTTCTATCTGAGCATACCTTGTTTCAGCACTTGTCTCTCAGCGCAAACGACACTTTCCTACAGGGGTGTATCACTGAAGAAACTTGCGTGTCTATATTTATTTTATGCTCTCCAGTCAAACAACCTAAACCTTCAATCAAGTCTCTGTATTCTGTAAACATCGATTTGCAGTCATCTTCTACTTGTGATGTCACCATAAAAACTTTCTTTAGCAAGCTTAGTTTCTCACAGGAACTTAATCCTAGAATCGGTTGCACATTTTTATCCACAATCAGTAGAGATGTTTTAAACTGTTGTCCCTTATATTTCAGTGTCACTAAGCAGCGCCGTAACTAGGTGTGTGCCGAAGGGGCATTGCCCACAGCGCACACCTAGTTAAAGCGCAGATTTCCCCCAGAGCCGGCTGTCAGAAAAAGGCTCCCGCCACCCGCCGGAGATCGGATCTGTAACGCGATCCAATCCACGGCAGTGAAATGCGCGGCACTGCTCTTCCCTCCTCACTGACAGCCCGGCCCCACCATCATGCTCTTTGCAGCCGCTGGCGCTGCAGAGCATGCTGAGTGACATCTCAAGTCATGCGCCAGCCTGCGGCTCAGTGACTGGCTGAGCACGCAGGCTGGTAGGAGGAATTCCCTGGCAACGTGTGGAGTCTGCGCTGGACGGTGCTCTGTGAGTATAGATTGTGTGTATATATATATATATATATATATATATATATATATAGGAAAAACAAACTGCGGCACTCGGGGACTGGTGAAAAAATGATGTATTCAACAATACATATTTTACATCAACGTTTCAGGGATTTTTAACCCCTTTTTCAAGATGTACCTGTGTGAAAAGAGAAGAAGAACCCACTCACCTTTATGTAGAGACAGGAACCCGCCACAGTGTGCCAGCCGGACTTTACTGCAGTGCTTCACTTTGGACACTTTTTTGACTTTAGCACACCAGCACTAAGCACTTTACACTGCAGTTTTTGCACACTCCAGCATTTGCACTTTTTTGGGAGACACAGCAGCACAGCGCCAATCAACATGGATGTCCACCCCTCTACTTCTACCTCTGATGGCACTAAAGGGTATGCACATTTGAATATCAACAGACGGGAAGTGTTTGGATTTACAGATGATGACGCTGATCGACTACGCTTTAAAGAGCAGCTGTCATCCGCAGACCAACAATATAGTGCAGAGGATCTTTTTCAACAGCTATTCAAATTGAAGCGCAGGGAAATAGACTTCATGCTCCACGGCATTTCCCTCTCCGACTACCATCGGGAATGCATGATCCCCAGGGGATTCAGGGTAAGGAACACCCCCACAATTGGCAGATACAATCCAGAGTTCTGTAAGAAATGGATTGGTATCACCAACAAATGCAGTTTAGATCTCATGTTGCTGGTAATAGAGGAGGCTGGCAAGGAACTGTCGGCCACCAAAGAGAAGATCTATGCATTTGAAACAACACATGCCGCTGCGCTATCACAGGAGGGGTTACATCATTTTTTCACCAGTCCCCGAGTGCCGCAGTTTGTTTTTCCTATGTCATTCGTTTCTGAGGGCACCGGGGCAAGTTGATATTCTTCGTGGGAGTGCCGGGCTATTTGTCCCAATATCCCTTTAGGAGCTGTCGCATCTGGACACCACCTACTTGAGTCAGGGCACCCCTTTTGTTCAATTTTACATTTTACAATTGCTTTCAACCTTTTTTAAGGAGACAGTGTGCCAGCCGGACTTTACTGCAGTGCTTCACTTTGGACACTTTTTTGACTTTAGCACACCAGCACTAAGCACTTTACACTGCAGTTTTTGCACACTCCAGCATTTGCACTTTTTTGGGAGACACAGCAGCACAGCGCCAATCAACATGGATGTCCACCCCTCTACTTCTACCTCTGATGGCACTAAAGGGTATGCACATTTGAATATCAACAGACGGGAAGTGTTTGGATTTACAGATGATGACGCTGATCGACTACGCTTTAAAGAGCAGCTGTCCTCCGCAGACCAACAATATAGTGCAGAGGATCTTTTTCAACAGCTATTCAAATTGAAGCGCAGGGAAATAGACTTCATGCTCCACGGCATTTCCCTCTCCGACTACCATCGGGAATGCATGATCCCCAGGGGATTCAGGGTAAGGAACACCCCCACAATTGGCAGATACAATCCAGAGTTCTGTAAGAAATGGATTGGTATCACCAACAAATGCAGTTTAGATCTCATGTTGCTGGTAATAGAGGAGGCTGGCAAGGAACTGTCGGCCACCAAAGAGAAGATCTATGCATTTGAAACAACACATGCCGCTGCGCTATCACAGGAGGGGTTCCACAGCTTGCAGCAGAAATTGCAATTACAGTGCGATACATATCGCCGGGACCTGATCAAATTCAAGAAAAACAAGCTCCACATTGTCCAGGAGGACTACGATACCAACAGGGTACACCGCTGGCTGATGGGGGGCAACCCCGGTAATCAATACACAGCCCAGCCCAAACCCAGACAAGGATGGCGGAGACGCAGAGAGAATAAGCAAAGATCTGGAGCCTCCTCTAATAGTGACAGTGAATTTGCGATGGGGGATTCGGATGGAGCTCTGGACAGCCCTTCGGCCCCTTTAGGGACCATACCAGCCGCGGCACTAAAAGGAAGGGGTCGACCACCCGCAGGGCCGGTCAGAACACGCGACTCCTTCGATCGGGCCGCGAAAAACAAAACTTAGTCTACAACTTGTCCAAGCGCACTTTCTCCCCAGCTGAATTGGAGGTCCTGGGGTACGGACTCTCTTTTGTCCCTACCAATCAGCATAAGGAGTTGGACTGGAAGATCGACTTATATCAATTTTCCCGTAAACTGAGGAGACAAGAATTTTTTTCATTGCACCCCACCTCTACCAATGCCACCATTACCCCCACCACTTTTCAACCCTTTCTCAATAAAAGAAGCAGTTCCACGTTCGACCCCCAGTCGTCCAATTCATCCATCAAATCGTTTATTAGATTGATGGACGAATCAATGAACAAATACACTAAAGCATCTAAAATACAACATCACAATCTCTCCAAGCAACAGCTGTCGGCTCTTAAGGACTTAGGATCATACACTGATGTCGTTATCCGCCCCGCAGACAAGGGGGGCGGGATCGTTATCCTTGACTTGGCCTACTATAGAACGGAAATCTTGGCTCAACTTTCAGATCTTGACACTTACGGCCAATTGGACACAGATCCATCCTTAGAATACAAATTGGAGCTGGATGGGATTCTTGCCGAAGCCAAGGACTCCGGCCTTATATCCGACAAGATACATAAGGCGTTGACACAGGATTTTCCTCTGGTCCCTATTTTTTTCACAGTCCCAAAAATACATAAAAATCTCAGTAGGCCTCCTGGTCGTCCAATCATCTCCGCACGCCAATCCTTATATCAACCTGTGTCCCAATTTTTGGACTGCGTTCTGCAACCACTTGTTTTAAGGCAACCCAGTTGTCTGAAAGACACTACGTCTTTTTTGCTGCTCTTGGATTCCATAGGGAGGGTACCCGATGGGACCCTCCTATGTACGATCGACATCTGCAGTTTGTACACCAGCATCCCCCATGATGGAGGCCTGGGCGCCATGAGATCATTCTTACTTAGGGAGGACATGCAGGATGTGGACCTGGATTTTTTCATGACCTTGCTGGAGTTAACCTTAACCAGAAACTTTTTCCTGTTTGACGGCAGATTTTATGTTCAAAAATTGGGCTGTGCTATGGGAAGCAACGTAGCACCCTCGTATGCCAACATCTTTATGTTGCAGGAAGAGAAGTTAATGTTTTTTCAAGACCCCACGGTTGCCCAGTCCATCGCCCTCTTCACCAGGTACATTGATGACATCTTCATCCTTTGGACCGGGGGTGAACAAGCTCTGATAAATCTTCTCGAGTCCATTAACACCAGAGCTTCCCCCATCAGAATCACCTATCAGTGGTCCCCGTCATCTATCAATTACCTAGATGTCCTGGTGTCCTTGGATGCAGGGAAATTGCTGACTAATATCTACAGCAAACCAACAGATAAGAACACCCTGCTGCGTGCCAATAGCCATCATCCCCGCCCCTTGAAGCAGGGTTTACCTAGATCCCAGATGCTGAGAGTGGCACGCATCTGCAACCAGCCAGACAAGATTGAGGGCGAATTGGACAAGATGGTCACCAAATGTACCGAAAGAGGATACGACAAGTCAGCTCTGGCATGCACCAAAAAAGAGGTTCTGGCTCAGAAGCGAGACGAGCTCTTATGCCCCTCGGCGAGATCTATGGGCGACAGAATCCCATGGACCACGACATTCGACACCTCCAGCCCAGTGTTGAATAGAGCAAGTCGTGCACTTTGGCCTATAGTGTCCACCGACCCTTCCCTCCCGTTTAAACATTCCACTCCTATGATGTGCTACAGGAGGGGACGTAACATCAAGGACCTAGTGGTCCGTACGGACATCTCAAATTTTTCTAATTCAACCAAAGGGACCTTTTTGTCAAGAAAACCAGGATGCTACCGTTGTCTGGGGTGTACCACCTGTAGCCATATGATCACCGGGTCCTCCTTTACTATCCCTACCACGGGCATGAGAATCACCATCAGGCATGTTGTCTCCTGTACATCTACGCACATCATATACCTCATCATTTGTCCCTGCAATTTTTGTTATGTAGGGAAAACGATCAGAACTTTGAGGGAACGTATGGCCCTTCACCGGTCAGCCATAAAGGCCGCCATTGCGGGGTCCCCCTCTGACCAGCCAGTGGCTAGGCATTTTCAGGAGGCCAAACACCTGTTGGGTGATTTGAAACATATCATCATTGATCACATTCCAAAATCTGCCCGAGGGGGCGACCGTGATGGTGCTCTCCTTCGCAAAGAGGCGTCCTGGATCTTCAGACTAAATACCATCCACCCAGCAGGCCTTAACGAAAGAATTGTGTGGAGCACCTTCGGATGACCGAAAACCACTTTACGTGAGGGACCACCGGATGGTTTCATGACCCGGGACTTGACACTATGTGACATATTATGTCGCCTCCTGTTTCTCACTATCTCTCTATTTCTATTTTTATCTATTGCTTATTTTTACTTTCATTTTTTTATCTTTTTGCTCTATTTCATCTGTCAACCCTATGGATCATACTGGCATGGCTGGCTATCTACACCACTTGTTGCTTCCCCTATTCCCTTGCATGACGGGGACCTATCTGCCTTTTTCTCTGAGACACCAATATGGTGTCCTCCCTGTGTATGCAAGGTCTGTTGGGTGTCTTTTACTTTTAATTTCATTGCTGTAATTTGCACACAATGTACTGTGGATATCTTTATCATCAGAGCCTGTGCTCTCTGTGTCCCCTCTCCCCAGCTTCCGGCCTGTGGGTCTAGCGTCAGGCGTTGCCGAACAACTGACGGACGGGCACAGCACGGACGTCGGGCCACGTCATCTCCTGGCGCCTCCGCACACGCCGGACGGGGACGTTCGGGACCTCACGTGCACGGGTGTTGTGGCGGGTTCCTGTCTCTACATAAAGGTGAGTGGGTTCTTCTACTCTTTTCACACAGGTACATCTTGAAAAAGGGGTTAAAATCCCCGAAATGTTGATGTAAAATATGTATTGTTGAATACATCATTTTTTCACCAGTCCCCGAGTGCCGCAGTTTGTTTTTCCTATGTCATTCGTTTCTGAGGGCACCGGGGCAAGTTGATATTCTTTGTGGGAGTGCCGGGCTATTTGTCCCAATATATATATATATATATATAGTGTGTGTGTGTGTGTGTGTGTGTGTGTGTGTGTGTGTGTATGTATATATATATATATATATATATATACATACATATACATATAGTGTGTGTGTGTGTGTGTGTGTGTGTGTGTGTGTGTGTGTGTGTGTGTGTATGTATGTATGTATATATATATATAGTGTATGTGTGTGCATATGTGTATGGGATCAGGTCAGGATCCCAGCGTCGGAATCCCGACACTGCTTTGAACATCTGCTGTAATGTGTAAAAAGGGGGGTGCTGTCTGCCGTAATGTGTAAAAAGGGGACGCTTTCTGCTGTAATGTGTAAAATGGGAACGCTGTCTGCTGTTATCTGTCAAAAAGGGGATGCTGTCTGCCGTTATGTGTAAAAAAGGGGATGCTGTCTGCCGTAATGTGTAAAAAAGGGGACGCTGTCTGCCGTAATGTGTAAAAAAGGGGACGCTGTCTGCCGTAATGTGTAAAAAGGGGACACTGTCTGCAGTAATGTGTAAAAACGGGACGCTGTCTGACGTAATGTGTAAAAGGTGGACGCTGTCTGCCGTAATGTGTAAAAAGGGGATTCTGTCTGCCGCAAGGTGTAAAAGGGGCTCTACCTGGTGTAGCGGAGTTACTGTGCGGCGTATTTGAGTAATGGAGACTACTGTGCACCATTATATAAATTGGTATTATTTTCTGGCCACACCCCTTCCCCGTGAAGCCACTCCCCTATATTTTTGGCGCGCGCCTAAGGCGCGCACTGCCCCTATTTTTGCTTGGGGGGGGCGCCGATGCCGTTTCTTGCACACATCGCTAAAATGTCTAGTTACGGCACTGTCACTAAGCATGTACCTTTCACAGGAATTTCCTCCCCAGTGTACCCTGTAACTTTCACTTTGGCTGGGTGAATTTTAGGTTTTACTCTAAAAGTCTTATAGTCTTGAAATGATATTAAATTCACCTGCGCACCAGTATCAAGCTTAAAGGGAATGACAATCTCGTTCACAGTTAAAGGGACAATCCATTCTTTCTTATCTGCACTGCAAAGTTCAATTCAATCCACAAAGAATTCATCTGTTTGTTTAAAAGCATGCACTTTGGTTGTTTTACTTTTAATTTTACAGCATTTGGCAAAGTGATTAAATCTACCACATTTCATGCAGGTTTTACAATAAGCAGGGCACATTTTAGGATTGTGAGCATTTCCACATCTACTACACATTTCCTTATTAGACTGTGGCTTAGACTGCTTCATTCTTGAGAATGGAGGTTTGCATGGCCCTGTTTTCTGCACTACATGCACATCAGCTTCCTTGTGTAATGTTTTGGCTTGAAATCTAGTTATTTCTGCAGATCTACACATAGTCACTGCCTTTTCTAGTGTTAGGTCTTGCTCTCTCAGCAATCTCTCTCTGAGTCCATTATCAGGTATTCCACAAAAAAATACGATCTCTAATCAGTGAATCCTTTAAATCACCAAACTCACAGGTTTTACTGAGTGATTGCAGCTCTGTAACATACTGATCAAATCCATCTACAGACTTCTGATCACATGTGAAAAACTTATATCTTTCATATGTCACATTTTTCCTTGGCACAAAGTAATCTTCAAACTTTTGCATCAAACTGAAAACTATTATAAATGTCCTGCACATCCTCTCCTATCACATGGAGGAAAATCGGTGCCTTCGTTTTGTCAGCCTCTGAATCAGCTCCACATGCAACAAGATATATATTAAACCTTTGCTTAAATCTTTTCCAGTTTTCAGAAAAGTTACCAGACATCAGCATGCCGGTTGGAGGAGCTAGTTTATCCATGGTTACTCACTGTTTGAAGAGAGGAACACACGGCAGGCTTTGCAGACACTATCACAGCCTTACAGACTTCTGCAAGATTCTGTCACACTCTGAGAGCACTAGCAGTCCAAGTTAAACTTCTTCTGACACCATGTTTTGTTCATACGTTTGTAAATCCAGTCATCAGGACACAGAGACATGTGAGTTAACTGCTGTGCTGTTTATTCCCTCCAACTCCAGGCACATTGCACACTGGACCACCCACTTCCCAGCATTCCCCTGGTCCCAGAGACCATCACTGAAGATACAGGCTTACAAACATTAGTAAGGGAGTGTGTACAAATATTAAGCATTCTAATACACTATCATCACACTAAGAAGGTCTATTCATTAAGCAGTGAAAAGTGTGGAGAAGTGAGCCAGTGGAGAAGTTGCCCATAGCAACCAATCAGCATTGAAGTAACATTTATCAGGTGCATTCTATAAAGTGATACGTACAGCAGCAGCCGATTGGTTGCCATGGGCAACTTCTCCACTGCTCACTTCTCAACTCTTTTCTCTGTTTCATGCATAGAGAGTGAGACCCATAAGTCTTAGTGGTGGTTGTACCTAAAATGTATTGGGGGAGGAGGTTGACCATTTTAGATATATATGGTGGTTTTGTTTTGATTAACCCTTTCACGTCCACATGTGGAGGCTCAGGCCAAGACATGCAGGGAGAAAACTTTATTGCCAAAAATAATGAATTGGGTCCATTAAATCTAAATAAGTTAAAACAAGCTTGCAAGCTTGTTTTGTTTTCATTGTGACAAAAACAAATCATATTGACCTATAACGTGTAAATTCCAAAAATGTCATAGTTTTGCATATTATTAATATACAGTACTAAAATACAGTAATACTGCTTTAGACAGAGACATTAAAGTGTATTCTAAAACGATTTTATATTTACACAGGAAATACAATTATTTATTGACTCCCTCTTAGAGCTGTGACATACAGGTTTATCAGACTCTCGCTGGGGTTTACCAGTGAGAACATGATGGTATACCGGAGGTGTGCAATGCTCCTGTAGTGACCTATGATATTAGGTACCATGTTATTTCGTACCTAATATCATGGGTCACTACAGAAACCTGAGCTTTTCCTGTGTGACAGAAATTCAGATTC
Organism: Pseudophryne corroboree; assembly: GCF_028390025.1. Classification (NCBI taxonomy): domain Eukaryota; kingdom Metazoa; phylum Chordata; class Amphibia; order Anura; family Myobatrachidae; genus Pseudophryne; species Pseudophryne corroboree. Next base: position 156,763,812 of record NC_086445.1, read on the forward strand.
AGATGTAATGTTGCTAAACTGTCAACGTGTCAGGACCCTTTGTTCCCACACATTCTCACTTCACTGGTTTCACAGGAAAAACTAACTTCACTGCAGCTGTCATTCAGCCATTTACCTGGTGGAGATGAATTCAAATGCCAGTGGCTGAAGCTGTATATGGCAACCAGAGCCAAAAATAGGAAAATAAGAGGTACTGGGTAACAGATATATACATACACTGGTTCAATAAATAATGTAACAAGACCTCTTATTGCGTAAATTTATTCAACTCATACATATAGGTACAATCAATAGTGTGGCCTTGGTACAAATAATTTTTCAACATACTGAAGTCCTCATACTTGCCTAAGGCTAAGCATTTGTTCCAATGGTACACTATCCCAGCATAGAGGAAATCAGTGTGATGCACCTGAAGCCAGGACACGATGGCTTGCTGGTTTTCACAGTCATTTGCGAATCGCGTTCCAACCTGGTGCTTCTACAGTGGTCCAAAGAGATGGAAATCACTCAGTGCAGGGCAGAGCTGGAGGAAGGATGGGTCAGTACCTACCAATGGTAGTGCCGTAACAACTCGCATGTGCAGTTGGCCGAGTGTGGCCTGGCATTATCATGCACCAATATGACGCCTGTTTACAGCAATCAAGGTCACTTTCGACTAATTGCCCTCCGCAGCTGGCTCAATGTGTCTCAATAGCGGTCAGCATTCACAGTATCTTTCTTGTTGAGGGAATCAACAAGAAGCACACCCTTGTGGTCCCAAGCACGGTCGCCATGACCTTCTTTGCTGATGGAGTTGTTTTGAAATTCTTTAAAAGTGGGGATGACGCATGTTTCCAAGTCATGGATGCCTGCTTCGTCTCCATTGTCACATGATGCAGGGGCAAAACTCCCAGAGGCAATGGGGACTCCTGCCTCATGGTGCTTAGGCCTATAGGGTCACCTGCATGTACAGCAGCACCTGTATAATTCACAGTGAGATCCAAGTGTGACCACTGCTTTTCCAATAGATAGCAGTTGATTTACTGACGTACATAATACTGATGATCATAATCCCGACACCCATTGACCGACAGTCAAAATACACACATGCATTATGCCGACATGTTAAAAATGTCGACATTGACACACACACAAAAAACAACGGAAAATTCATGTCAGTATTTTGACATGTCAGCATTTCAAATGTTGGTATTCTGACTATGCCAGCATTTTGAACATGTCGCCATAATGAATGTCGGTATTTTGACCGTGTCGGTATTTTGACTGTAGGCCAATGACTGTCGGGATTATGACCGTCGGGATTGTGTCCGTCGGTAAATCATACTGAACCCCTTCCAACAGAGCTCTGCGGCGTATCCACTGCTGCTTCAGAGTTAATCGGCTCAGTCCCAGGAAATCTGCTAACACCTGCAATAGGGAACAGGACGGCTTCATCCTGGTAACACTCATTGAGCGGCTTACGGCACCTATGGAGATGCGCAAGCCAGAGGCGGAACTACCGCCAGTGCAACCAGTGCGTTGCACTGGGGCCCCTACTGTCCAGGGGCCAAAAGCATGTAATGAGTCAAACTGACTCATTACATGCCGCTGTGTGCTGCGGGCAATCGCTGCCCGCAGCACACAGCCGCCCGGAGAGGAGAGAGGAGCGCAGCGCACACAGGGGGAAGGAGGAGGAGGGAGGTGGAGGAGGGAGCCGCAGCAGCGCTGTTTTATTGGTTGAGGCGCTGCTGCTGCTGTCCCTCTGCTTCACTATAAGCTGTCTTCCGCCGCTGTGAAGCGCATCCCAGCATTCACAGCGGCAGAGAACAGCCTATGGTGAAGGACTGGGACAGCAGCAGCGCCTCCACCAATAACACAGCGCTGCTGCGGCTCCCTCCTCCACCTCCCTCTTCCTCTTTCTCTCCTGCCCGGGAAATGGAATCGGGATCTCTGCCAGAAGCTGCACCGAGGAGCTTGAGCCAGCGGAGACAGTAAGTATAATTCATTAATTCATTCATTCTTTCTTTCTTTCTGTGCAAAAAGGGGGACTGTCTGCCATAATGTGTAAAAAGGGGGAATCTGCCTGCCGTAATGTGTAAAAAGGGGGAATCTGCCTGCCGTAATGTGTAAAAAGGGCATGCTATCTGTCGTAATGTGTAAAAAGGGCACGCTGTCTGCCGTTATGTGTAAAAAGGGCACGCTGTCTGACGTTATGTGTAAAAAGGGGGATGCCGTCTGCCTTAATGTGTAAATAGGGGACGCTGTCTGCAGTAATGTGTAAAAAGGGCACGCTGTCTGCCGTAATGTGTAAGGGCACGCTGTCTGCCGTAATGTGTAAAAAGGGGGACGCTGTCTGCCGTAATGTGTAAAAAGGGGGACGCTGTCTGCCGTAATGTGTAAAAAGGGGACGCTGTCTGCCGTAATGTGTAAAAAGGGGAATCTGTCCGCCGTAAGGTGTAAAAGGGTCTCTACCTGGTGTAGTGGTGCTACTGTGCGGCGTACTTTGAATAATGGAGACTACTGTGCACCGTTTTATGAATTGGTATTATTTTGTGGTCACACCCCTTCCCCACGAAGCCACGCCCCTATGTATTTTTGCGCGTGCCTACGGCGCGCACTGCCCCTGTTTTGCATGCAGGGGTGGGGCTCCGATGCCGTTTCTTGCACACAGTGCTAAAAATAGGATTTTAATACCTACCGGTAAATCCTTTTCTCCTAGTCCGTAGAGGATGCTGGGGACTCCAAAAGGACCATAGGGTATAGACGGGATCCGCAGGACACATGGGCACACTATAAGATTTGACTGGGTGTGAACTGGCTCCTCCCTCTATGCCCCTCCTCCTGACCTCAGTTATAGGAACTGTGCCCAGGTAGACGGACATTTCGAGGAAAAGGATTTTTGTTACACTAAGGGTGAGATACATACAGCTCACACCACAAACATACCGTACAACTGGGTTAGCAGAAATACCAGACAACAGTATGAACGAAAAACAGCAACAAGCTGAACATAACCGATACACAACCTTTGTGGAACCGAAAACAACAACAATACAACTGCAAGTAACAGTCCGCACTGGGATGGGCGCCCAGCATCCTCTACGGACTAGGAGAAAAGGATTTACCGGTAGGTATTAAAATCCTATTTTCTCTTACGTCCCAGAGGATGCTGGGGACTCCAAAAGGACCATGGGGTCTATACCAAAGCTCCAGACCGGGCGGGAGAGTGCGGACGACTCTGCAGCACCGATTGAGCAAACATGTGGTCCTCATCAGCCAGGGTATCAAACTTGTAGAACTTAGCAAAAGTGTTTGAACTCGACCATGCAGCCGCTCGGCACAGTTGAAGTGCCGAGACCCCTCGGGCAGCCGCCCAAGATGAGCCCACCTTCCTGGTAGAATGGGCCTTCACTGACTTCGGCAACGGCAATCCAGTCGTAGAATGAGCATGCTGAATCGTATTACAAATCCAGCATGCAATATTCTGCTTGGAAGCAGGATTTCAAATCTTGTTGGAAGTGTACAGGACAAACAGAGCCTCCATTTTCCTAACAAGAGCCGTTCTGGTGATATAAATTTTCAAAGCTCTTACGACATCGAGAGATTTTGGCACCGGCACGGCATCCGTAGCCACAGGGACCACAATAGGTTGATTTATGTGAAACGAAGAAACCACCTTCGGCAGAAATTGTTGACGAGTCCTCAATTCCGCTCTATCCACATGGAAAACCAAATATAGGCTCTTGTGAGACAAAGCCGCCAATTCCGACACCCGTCTGGCGGACGACAAGGCCAAAAGCATGACCACTTTCCAAGTGAGAAATTTCAACTCCACCTTTCGCAAAGGTTCAAACCAGTGAGACATAAGAAATTGTAACACCACGTCAAGATCCCACGGTGCCACGGGTGGCACAAACGGAGGATGGATATGCAGCACTCCCTTCACAAAAGTCTGAACTTCAGGAAGGGTGGCCAACTCTTTTGAAAGAAAATAGATAAAGCCGAAATCTGCACTTTGATGGAACCCAAATTTCAGGCCTGCATCCACGCCTGCCTGTAAAAATTGAGGAAACGACCCAGCTGAAACTCCTCCGTAGGAGCCTTCTTGGCTTCACACCACGACACATATTTTCTCCAAATACAGTGATAATGCTTCACCGTGACCTCCTTTCTAGCCTTAAGGAGAGTAGGGATGACTTCCCCGGGAATACCCTTTCGAGCTAGGATTTGGCATTCAACCTCCACGCCATCAAACGCAGCCGCGGTAAGTCTTGAAATACGCATGGCCCCTGCAGTAACAGGTCCTCTCTGAGAGGAAGCAGCCAAGGATCTTCTATGAGCAATTCCTGAAGATCCGGATACCAGGCCCTCCGTGGCCAATCTGGAACGACGAGTACCGCCTGAACCCTTGTTCGTCTTACGATCCTCAACACTTTTGGAATGAGAGGAAGTGGAGGGAACACATATACCGACTGAAACACCCACGGAGTTACCAGGGCGTCCACTGCACTGGCTTGGGGGTCCCTCGACCTGGAACAATACCTTGGAAGCCTCTTGTTGAGGCGAGACGCCATCATGTCTATTTGAGGAATTCCCCAACGTCTTGTCACTTCTGCAAATACCTCTTGATGAAGGGCCCACTCTCCTGGATGGAGATCGTGTCTGCTGAGGAAGTCTGCTTCCCAGTTGTCCACGCCCGGAAGGAAGACTGCTGACAGAGCGCTCACGTGTTTTTCCACCCAGCGGAGAACTTTTGTGGCTTCCGCCATCGCCGCTCTGCTCTTTGTTCCGCCCTGGCGGTTTACGTACACCACCACTGTTATGTTGTCCGACTGAATCAGAACAGGTAGACCTCGAAGAAGGTGTTCCGCTTGCAGAAGGCCGTTGTAAATGGCTCTTAACTCCAGAACGTTTATGTGGAGACAAGTTTCCTGGCTTTTAGACAATGTACAAAATGCAGATATGCGCACCCTGGGGTGTTGCAGGATAATTATGTGTTCTGTGGAGAACGTTCAATGTTCAGATGTTCAAATCCTTCCCTTTTGAATTAGAACAGAATTCCTCCTTTTTCCCTCAAAAAAACAGAAGTAAGGGAATGTATAGTGAAGTACAGTTTTATTAGGAGTGTAAATAACATAAACAAATAAAAGTAATAATTCCACCAACTTATAGTGGGGCAAATAAGCGTACCAGAATATGTGGGGTCCCCAACAAAGGTTACCCTATAGCACTTGTGAGGTGTTAAACAGATACCTCCCGGGATCTCAGTACTGTTCCTCCTCTAGCCGTGGTATTCCTGGGTACTCCCCCTCTTACTGGATCAATCGCAGTCTGTCCCACAAGGTGCTGTGGGACAGACTGCGATTGATCCAGTAAGAGGGGGAGTACCCAGGAATACCACGGCTAGAGGAGGAACAGTACTGAGATCCCGGGAGGTATCTGTTTAACACCTCACAAGTGCTATAGGGTAACCTTTGTTAGGGACCCCACATATTCTGGTACGCATATTTGCCCCACTATAAGTTGGTGGAATTATTACTTTTATTTGTTTATGTTATTTACACTCCTAATAAAACTGTACTTCACTATACATTCCCTTACTTCTGTTTTTTTGAGGGAAAAAGGAGGAATTCTGTTCTAATTCAAAAGGGAAGGATTTGAACATCTGAACATTGAACGTTCTCCACAGAACACATAATTATCCTGCAACACCCCAGGGTGCGCATATCTGCATTTTGTACATTGTCTAAAAGTTCTCTTGGAAGTGGGGGTGACCACTTCAGCGGAGTTTGCAGCACTGCTGTGTTGGAGCGCTGGTTCGAAAACGTTTTTCTAACAAGTTTCTTGGCTTGACCATTTTCCCTGGAAACTTCTTCCTTGAGTGACTGCTCCCCAGCCTCGGAGACTTGCATCCGTGGTCAGAAGGACCCAATATTGGATCCCGAACCTGCGTCCCTCTAGAAGGCGAGAACTTTGCAGCCACCAAGGAAGAGAAATTCTGGTCCTGGAAGATAGACTTATTTTCCGGTGCATGTGCAGGTGAGACCCGGACCATTTGTCCAGCAGGTCCCACTGAAACACCCGGGCATGAAACCTGCCAAACGGAATGGCTTCGTAAGCCGTAACCATCTTCCCTAGCACTCGAGTGCATTGATGAATCGACACTCTTGCCGGTTTCAGAATCTCCTTGACCATGCATTGGATTTCCAGAGCTTTTTCCGCCGGAAGAAACACTCTGCAGGTCCGTGTCTAGGATCATGCCCAAGAAGGGCAGCCGAGTTGTCGGGATCAACTGAGACTTTGGTAAATTTAGAATCCAACCATGATGTTGCAGAACCGTCAGGGAGAGTTCCACATTTCTTAGCAACTGCTCCTTCTATCTCGCTTTTATCAGGAGATCGTCCAAGTATGGGATAATTGTGACACCCTGCTTGCGTAGGAGTACCATCATTTCCGCAATCACTTTGGTGAAGACCCTCGGGGCCATGGAAAGCCCAAACGGCAACGTCTGAAATTGGTAATGATAATCCTGCACCGCAAATCTCAGGAAAGCCTGATGTGGAGGATAAATCGGGACGTGTAAGTAGGCATCTTTTATGTCGACTGACGCCATAAAATCCCCCCCTTCTAGACTGGAGATCACTGCTCGAAGAGATTCCATCTTGAACTTGAAAGTTTTTACATACAGATTGAGGGATTTTAAGTTCAGGATCGGTCTGACCGAGCCATCCGGCTTTGGCACGACAAAGAGGCTCGAATAAAACCCTTTTCCCCGTTGGGACGGAGGTACCGGGACAATGACACTCTGGAGACACAGCTTTTGTATCGCAGCACTCACTACTTCCCTTTCTGGGATAGAAACTGGCAAGGCTGATTTGAAAAATCGGTGGGGGGGCACCTCCTGAAACTCCAGTTTGTACCCTTGGGACACTATGTCTAACACCCAAGGATCTAGGCCCGAGTGAAACCAGACCTGACTGAAGAGTCAGAGACGCGCCCCCACCAGCACGGACTCCCATAGGGGAGCCCCAGCATCATGCGGTGGACTTGGCATAGGCCGGGGAGGACTTTTGGTCCAGGGAGCCTGAAACAGCAGGCAACCTTTTTCCCCTTCCTCTGCCTTTTGACGCAAGGAAGGACGAGCCTCTTCCTTTTTTGTATTCATTAGGCCGAAAGGACTGCATCTGATAATGGGGTGCATTTTTCTGTTGTGCTGGAACATAAGGAAGAAAAGATGACTTACCCGCTGTAGCGGTAGACACCAGGTCAGCGAGGCCGTCACCAAACAAGACACTACCTTTATAAGGGAGAGCTTCCATAGCTTTCTTGGAGTCGGCATCAGCATTCCATTGATGAATCCACAGCACTCTCCTGGCCGAGACTGCCATGGCATTGGCCCTTGATCCCAAGAGGCCAATATCCCTCGCTGCATCCTTTAGGTAAGCTGCACTGTCCCTGATATAACCGAGAGTCAAAAGAATGTTATCCCTATCCAGGGTATCCATGTCAGACGCCAAATTATCAGCCCACTTAGCAATAGCACTACTCACCCAAGCCGACGACACGGCAGGTCTGAGGAGTGCACCCGTAGTGACATAAATGGCCTTTAATGTCGTTTCCTGCTTACGATCCGCAGGATCCTTCAGGGCAGCAGTGCCGGGAGACGGAAGCGCCACCTTCTTGGACAGCCGGGACAGAGCCTTGTCCACATTGGGAGATGACTCCCACTTTTCCCTGTCGTCAGAGGGGAAAGGATATGCCATAATAATTCTCTTGGGAATCAGACATCTTTTATCAGGCGATTCCCAAGCCTTTTCACAAAGAGCGTTCAGTTCATGAGAGGGGGGAAACGTTACTTCAGGTTTCTTTCCCTTATACAAACATACCCTTGTATCAGGAACAGCAGGCACTTCAGAAATATGTAAAACATCTTTAATAGCCACAATCATGTACTGAATACTCTTAACCAATTTTGGATGTAAACTGGCCTCACTATAGTCGACACTGGAGTCAGAGTCTGTGTCGGTATCCGTATCAGCTATTTGGGTAAATGAACGCTTTTATGACCGTGAGGGGGCCTGTACCTGGGATAAGGCGTCCTCCATGGATTTTCTCCACGTTTGTGACTGAGAATCAGATTTATCCAGCCTCTTAGACAATAACGCCACATTTGCATTCAATGTACTCAACATATTCACCCAATCAGCAGTCGGCGGTGCCGACAGAGTCACTCCCAAATCCTTCTCTGCGCCCCCAGTAACTTCCTCCGGGGAGGAGCACTCAGCCTCAGACATGTCGACACACCGTACAGACACACACACTCTCACACTGGCAATAGGGGACAGATCCACAGGGAAGCCTGTTAGAGAGAACACAGAGGGAGTATACCAGCTCACATCCCAGCGTCCATATACTACTGAAAAAATAATATATGATCACTGCGCTGTTTAAATAGCACCAATTTACTGTGCCCCCCCTTTAGCTCCCTGTACTTGATAAGGAGAGTGGAGGTCCGTCTCTGCAGCGTCTGTGAAGAGAGAAAATGGTGCTGGTAACTGTGAGGGCTAAGCCACGCCCCCTTCCGGCGTGCTGTAGTCCCGCTCAATTTTTAATATTTATACTGGCGGGGGTCTTATATTTAGTGCCTAGGCACTTAAAATATGCTCTTTGCCAGTGTTAAAAACCTCAGTAACTGCTGCCCAGGGCACCCCCCCTGCGCCCTGCACCCTGCGAGTTCCGATGGTGTATGTGTGGGAGCATGGGGCGCAGCGCGACCGCCGCGCTGTACCTCCGTTACCGAAGTCTTCTGCCGTCACTGAAGTCTTCTATCTTCTGAATACTCACCCGGCTTCTTTCTTCTGGCTTCTGTGAGGGGGGTGACGGCGCGGCTCCGGGAACAAGCAGCTAGGCGCACCAAGTGATCGAACCCTCTGGAGATAATGGTGCCCAGTAGCCTAAGAAGCAGAGCCTTTGAACTAAGAAGAAGTAGGTCTGACTTCTCTCCCCTCAGTCCCACGATGCAGGGAGCCTGTAGCCAGCAGATCTCCCTGAAAATAAAAAACCTAACAAAAATATTTTCAGAGAAACTCAGGAGAGCTCCCCTAGTGTGTGTCCAGTCTCTCTGGGCACAGAATCTAACTGAGGTCTGGAGGAGGGGCATAGAGGGAGGAGCCAGTTCACACCCATTCAAAGTCTTATAATGTGCCCATGTCTCCTGCGGATCCCGTCTATACCCCATGGTCCTTTTGGAGACTCCAGCATCCTCTAGGACATAAGAGAAATGTCTAGTTACGGCACTGTTGCTAGGTATCCATTTCTCTGGCCCTGAGCAGGTCCCCCTCATCAGATCCTCTCCAGGGGTGAGGGGGTGGACTTGGATGGGATGAGGGGGGGTCCAAAGCATTTTGTCGCACTTGGGCCCACCGCTCGCTAGTTCCGCCACTGGCGCAAGCCGCCCATTGCAGAGGCTAGTAAATCTCCATGCAATGGCACGGCAGATATCCCTGGTCTCTCCCTTCCCCCTAAACGGCAGTGGCACGCCTCCATTTTCACAAAAGGAGCACGCTGACGAACATTGGTACATAAAACAAAACATAAAAATAAATCCTAGCCTGTCTGGGCACTAACTAAACAAAATAGATTCCCTCTCTCACGGTGGTTGGAACTAATGCCCCTACCACAAATACAGGCATATGCACAGCAGTGGCGTGCGGTGAGGTCAGTGGCTGGTGAGGCACTATAGCCATAATGTCCGCCGAATCCTGCCGGTGGCCCCTACCGCCGCCGAGCCAATGCCCGCTACTTGCCCTGAGCCGCTGCTTGCTGCCACCGCCAATGGCTTACAAACTCACCCACCATCAACTGACCCAGCCCTCCGCCACTAATATGCATCTCAGTCCAATGCCGCCAATGCCTGCTACCTGCCTGCTCATCATACTTGTGATATATTGCACATTTGCATAGAAAAAAATAAAATAAAAAAATTAGTGTTTGGGAAGGGAGTGGGAGGAGGACATGAATGCAATTTTGTTGTCCAGGGCTTCCATTAACTTAATGGAAAAGGGTCTGAATGGGTTAAAAAAATGTAAAAAAAAACATGCGTGAGGTCCCCCCTCCTAAGTATAACCAGCCTCGGGCTCTTTGAGCCGGTCCTGGTTGTTTAAATACCAGGAAAAAAATTGACAGGGGTTCCCCGTATTTAGACAACCAGCACCGGGCTTTTAGTCCGGTCCTGGTTCCAAAAATACGGGGGACAAAAGATGTAGGGGTCCCCCGTATTTTTAAAAACCAGCAGGGCTGTAGTAGTATTAGTAGTAATAGGGACACAGATGACAGCAGCTCTGTAGTATTATTAGGGACACAGATGATGCAGAGCTGTAGTTGTAGTAGTAATAGTAGTAGTAGTAGTAGTAGTAGTAGTAATAGGGACACAGATAACAGCAGGGGTGTAGTAGTGTCAGACAGACAAACAAACAGAGCAATGAATTTAGTATATAACATCCAGATCAATCAAGTCATGTAGGAGCCTATGAGGAACAAACAAACATATATACAATTACATACATACATACATCCATACATAATAATACATACATACATACATACATACATACATACATACTTTGACTTGTATATATAGATATAAAAGGCGTGTTTGTTTTTTTTATTGAAACCCTGCCACTATTTTAAGGTGCATAATGAAGGGTATGTGTAGCTGTCAATATCTATTTTCCTATGACTCTCGTTAATCACGCTCCTAGTCTGCCGCCGCCGCATTGCACTAAGCTGCCCTTATCTTTGTCCAGTCACTAACCTTATGTGAATAGCTTTTCCGTTGATATCGCCTACTGCTGGTGACCTGTGTGTTGCCCGGGCTCTGGAGGAGTATGAGACAGGGCAGCAGCAGCACAGTCCTGGTATAGGCAGTTACTACCATTATGACATCACAGCATGACCTCACAGACATACCGGACAGACACACAAACAGACCAATTCATTCTCTATATGCATTTTTGTGATTGGAGCCCTGGCCCCGCAAGGGGTGGATTTTTTCACTAGAGATGAGCGGGTTCGGTTCCTCGGAATCCGAACCCCCCCGAACTTCACGCTTTTTACACGGGTCCGAGGCAGACTCGGATCTTCCCGCCTTGCTCGGCTAACCCGAGCGCGCCCGAACGTCATAATCCCGCTGTCGGATTCTCGCGAGGCTCGTATTCTATCGCGAGACTCGGATTCTATATAAGGAGTCGCGCGTCGCCGCCATTTTCACACGTGCATTGAGATTGATAGGGAGAGGACGTGGCTGGCGTCCTCTCCGTTTAAATAGAGAGTGAGACACTTGATTTACTGGAGCATTAGGAGTACTCAGAGAGTGCAGAGTTTTGCTGATAGTTATACTAGTGGTGACCACCAGTTTTATTTATTATTTAATATAATCCGTTCTCTGCCTGAAAAAAAACGATACACAGTCACATACCATATCTGTGCTCAGCCTCAGTGTGCTGCATGATAATATCATCTATGTATATCTGACTGTGCTGAGTAGTGCTCACTGCTCACACAGCTTAATTGTGGGGGAGACTGGGGAGCAGTTATAGCAGGAGTACATATTTAACAGTGCACACTTTTGCTGCCAGAGTGCCAGTGTGACTGACCAGCAGTGACCACCAGTATATTGTCTGCCTGAAAAAGTTAAACACTCGTGTGGTGTTTTTTTTTTTTATTCTACATATAAACGCATTCTGCTGACAGTGTCCAGCAGGTCCGTCATTCATTATATTTCTATCTTCTTCATACTAGTAGTTTAGGAGTCTGCAGTGCTGACAGTGTCCAGCAGGTCCGTCATTATACAATATATACCTGTCCTGCAATAGTGATATATATATATTTTTTATATCATTATCATCCAGTCTATACTAGCAGACGCAGTACGGTAGTCCACGGCTGTAGCTACCTCTGTGTCGGCAGTCGCTCGTCCATAATTGTATACCTACCTGTGGTGGGGTTTTTTTTTTCTATCTTCTTCATACTAGTAGTTTAGGAGTCTGCAGTGCTGACAGTGTCCAGCAGGTCCGTCATTATACAATATATACCTGTCCTGCAGTAGTGATATATATATATTTTTTATATCATTATCATCCAGTCTATACTAGCAGATGCAGTACGGTAGTCCACGGCTGTAGCTACCTCTGTGTCGGCAGTCGCTCGTCATCCATAAGTATACTAGTATCCATCCATCTCCATTGTTTACCTGAGGTGCCTTTTAGTTGTGCCTATTAAAATATGGAGAACAAAAATGTTGAGGTTCCAAAAATAGGGAAAGATCAAGATCCACTTCCACCTCGTGCTGAAGCTGCTGCCACTAGTCATGGCCGAGACGATGAAATGCCATCAACGTCGTCTGCCAAGGCCGATGCCCAATGTCATAGTACAGAGCATGTAAAATCCAAAACACCAAATATCAGTAAAAAAAGGACTCAAAAATCTAAAATAAAATCGTCGGAGGAGAAGCGTAAACTTGCCAATATGCCATTTACCACACGGAGTGGCAAGGAACGGCTGAGGCCCTGGCCTATGTTCATGGCTAGTGGTTCAGCTTCACATGAGGATGGAAGCACTCAGCCTCTCGCTAGAAAAATGAAAAGACTTAAGCTGGCAAAAGCACAGCAAAGAACTGTGCGTTCTTCGAAATCACAAATCCACAAGGAGAGTCCAATTGTGTCGGTTGCGATGCCTGACCTTCCCAACACTGGACGTGAAGAGCATGCGCCTTCCACCATTTGCACGCCCCCTGCAAGTGCTGGAAGGAGCACCCGCAGTCCAGTTCCTGATAGTCAGATTGAAGATGTCAGTGTTGAAGTACACCAGGATGAGGAGGATATGGGTGTTGCTGGCGCTGGGGAGGAAATTGACGAGGAGGATTCTGATGGTGAGGTGGTTTGTTTAAGTCAGGCACCTGGGGAGACACCTGTTGTCCGTGGGAGGAATATGGCCATTGACATGCCTGGTGAAAATACCAAAAAAATCAGCTCTTCAGTGTGGAAGTATTTCAACAGAAATGCGGACAACATTTGTCAAGCCGTGTGTTGCCTTTGTCAAGCTGTAATAAGTAGGGGTAAGGACGTTAACCACCTCGGAACATCCTCCCTTATACGTCACCTGCAGCGCATTCATCATAAGTCAGTGACAAGTTCAAAAACTTTGGGCGACAGCGGAAGCAGTCCACTGACCAGTAAATCCCTTCCTCTTGTAACCAAGCTCACGCAAACCACCCCACCAACTCCCTCAGTGTCAATTTCCTCCTTCCCCAGGAATGCCAATAGTCCTGCAGGCCATGTCACTGGCAATTCTGACGAGTCCTCTCCTGCCTGGGATTCCTCCGATGCATCCTTGCGTGTAACGCCTACTGCTGCTGGCGCTGCTGTTGTTGCTGCTGGGAGTCGATGGTCATCCCTGAGGGGAAGTCGTAAGACCACTTTTACTACTTCCACCAAGCAATTGACTGTCCAACAGTCCATTGCGAGGAAGATGAAATATCACAGCAGTCATCCTGCTGCAAAGCGGATAACTGAGGCCTTGGCATCCTGGGCGGTGAGAACCGTGGTTCCGGTATCCATCATTACTGCAGAGCCAACTATAGACTTGTTTGAGGTACTGTGTCCCCGGTACCAAATACCATCTAGGTTCCATTTCTCTAGGCAGGCGATACCGAAAATGTACACAGACCTCAGAAAAAGACTCACCAGTGTCCTAAAAAATGCAGTTGTACCCAATGTCCACTTAACCACGGACATGTGGACAAGTGGAGCAGGGCAGACTCAGGACTATATGACTGTGACAGCCCACTGGGTAGATGTATGGACTCCCGCCGCAAGAACAGCAGCGGCGGCACCAGTAGCAGCATCTCGCAAACGCCAACTCTTTCCTAGGCAGGCTACGCTTTGTATCACCGCTTTCCAGAATACGCACACAGCTAAAAACCTCTTACGACAACTGAGGAAGATCATCACAGAATGGCTTACCCCAATTGGACTCTCCTGTGGATTTGTGGCATCGGACAACGCCAGCAATATTGTGTGTGCATTAAATATGGGCAAATTCCATCACGTCCCATGTTTTGCACATACCTTGAATTTGGTGGTGCAGAATTATTTAAAAAACGAGAGGGGCGTGCAAGAGATGCTGTCGGTGGCCAGAAGAATTGCGGGACACTTTCGGCGTACAGGCACCACGTACAGAAGACTGGAGCAACACCAAAAACGCCTGAACCTGCCCTGCCATCATCTGAAGCAAGAAGTGGTAACGAGGTGGAATTCAACCCTCTATATGCTTCAGAGGTTGGAGGAGCAGCAAAAGGCCATTCAAGCCTATACAACTGAGCACGATATAGGAGGTGGAATGCACCTGTCTCAAGCGCAGTGGGAAATGATTTCAACGTTGTGCAAGGTTCTGCAACCTTTTGAACTTGCCACACGTGAAGTCAGTTCAGACACTGCCAGCCTGAGTCAGGTCATTCCCCTCATCAGGCTTTTGCAGAAGAAGCTGGAGACATTGAAGGAGGAGCTAACACAGAGCGATTCCGCTAGGCATGTGGGACTTGTGGATGGAGCCCTTAATTCGCTTAACAAGGATTCACGGGTGGTCAATCTGTTGAAATCAGAGCACTACATTTTGGCCACCGTGCTCGATCCTAGATTTAAAACCTACGTTGTATCTCTCTTTCCGGCAGACACAAGTCTGCAGGGGTTCAAAGAACTGCTGGTGAGAAATTTGTCAAGTCAAGCGGAACGCGACCTGTCAACATCTCCTCCTTCACATTCTCCCGCAACTGGGGGTGCGAGGAAAAGGCTCAGAATTCCGAGCCCACCCGCTGGCGGTGATGCAGGGCAGTCTGGAGCGACTGCTGATGCTGACATCTGGTCCGGACTGAAGGACCTGCCAACAATTACGGACATGTCGTCTACTGTCACTGCATATGATTCTCTCCCCATTGAAAGAATGGTGGAGGATTATATGAGTGACCGCATCCAAGTAGGCACGTCAGACAGTCCGTACGTATACTGGCAGGAAAAAGAGGCAATTTGGAGGCCCTTGCACAAACTGGCTTTATTCTACCTGAGTTGCCCTCCCACAAGTGTGTACTCCGAAAGAGTGTTTAGTGCCGCCGCTCACCTTGTCAGCAATCGGCGTACGAGGTTACTTCCAGAAAATGTGGAGAAGATGATGTTCATTAAAATGAATTATAATCAATTCCTCCATGGAGACATTCACCAGCAGCAATTGCCTCCACAAAGTACACAGGGAGCTGTGATGGTGGATTCCAGTGGGGACGAATTGATAATCTGTGAGGAGGGGGATGTACACGGTGATGAATCGGAGGATGATGATGAGGTGGACATCTTGCCTCTGTAGAGCCAGTTTGTGCAAGGAGAGATTAATTGCTTCTTTTTTGGTGGGGGTCCAAACCAACCCGTCATTTCAGTCACAGTCGTGTGGCAGACCCTGTCACTGAAATGATGGGTTGGTTAAAGTGTGCATGTCCTGTTTATACAACATAAGGGTGGGTGGGAGGGCCCAAGGACAATTCCATCTTGCACCTCTTTTTTCTTTCATTTTTCTTTGCGTCATGTGCTGTTTGGGGAGTGTTTTTTGGAAGGGCCATCCTGCGTGACACTGCAGTGCCACTCCTAGATGGGCCAGGTGTTTGTGTCGGCCACTTGTGTCGCTTAGCTTAGTCATCCAGCGACCTCGGTGCAAATTTTAGGACTAAAAATAATATTGTGAGGTGTGAGGTGTTCAGAATAGACTGAAAATGAGTGGAAATTATGGTTATTGAGGTTAATAATACTTTGGGATCAAAATGACCCCCAAATTCTATGATTTAAGCTGTTTTTTAGGGTTTTTTGAAAAAAACACCCGAATCCAAAACACACCCGAATCCGACAAAAAAAATTCGGTGAGGTTTTGCCAAAACGCGTTCGAACCCAAAACACGGCCGCGGAACCGAACCCAAAACCAAAACACAAAACCCGAAAAATTTCCGGTGCACAAATTTTCACTTGAAACCCTGCCAGTATTTTAAGTTGGATAATGAAGGGTGTGTGTACCAAGTTTGGCCCAGATTCATCAAGGCATGTAGGAGCTTACGAAGAACAAACATACAATTATACATATATACATACCAACTTTGACATATATATATATATATATATACTGTAGATTTCACTTCAGTGACTTTATCCTTTAGATGTAGATAAGTATTCCAACCATATAGCTTCAATAAAAGTTAATAATTTCTTAACAACCAGTTACACTGATGTCCTGATAGTGTATGAGGAATTCTGCATTTCTCCCCTATTCATCGCACTTACGATATGGATGGATGCATGAATTTTAGTTGTGGGATTTTAAAGGCTAAACTGAACTGTAGGTATGCAAAACAATTGCTCAGATTGCAGAGAACTAGACAATGTTTTGACAAATAGAATCCTTGTTTTTGTTGTTATATGTAGGCGGAATGAAAATCGCAATCCCCAAATGCATACCTCCCAGAGAGATTTCCTGAGCTAAGAACACAATGCAATCTTCTTTTTAAATACATTTCTTTTACCTCTAAATGGAATAAGGCAAAAGGCTGTTATATATCTGTCATTAGTGATATCCACATTACTGATAGTGCCGGACTGCAGATCTCCCCTGTGTGCAAAAGGTGACAACTGGATTGTGGTAATGGGAACACCTGCTGATTGTAATGTATAATGCTTTGCCAAGGATTGACTGAGGATTTTAGAAATGTTTAACTGTAAGCAGCTTATTCAAAGAATACATGTGGTGACATATTATACTACATAGATTGTTAAAAAAATAAATACTAAATACTATGCAGTGCTTTTGGTCTGCTGGTACCAGAGCCAGAGGTGGATTCGGTAGCGTCTAGTTTGCCTTTGTGGAGAGGACCTTTCCCATAACCCCCTGGGTCCATGTCACAATCTATTTGGAATAGTAAAGTGTGGCAAGCGGAGCGGAGCATATTAAATTTTTTTTACCCCAAACGAACGGAGTACGAAGAAAACATTTAGATGCTGTAAGGGCGGAAGTTCTCTCCTGCCCTCTCCTTAGATCACTTCCAGGTCCTGAGCACGAAGGTAATATAGACACAACCGTGGATTTAGACCTCATGGGGCCCTAAGCAAGATATAGACCTCATGGGGCCCTAAGCAAGATACTAATTTGGGGCCCTTCTCCCTCAAACAATCCAAAGCATGATATTTTCGTTCTCTTAAATTATTTGCTGTTATTCTATGACAGTATATTACTTTCCCCCTTGACTGATTGCACCACATCCACTCACTGACTGCATTTTATATCAGCATTTTATAATACCCACTATTACCCTCTTCAGTCAGTGCTGACTGTATTGATTATATATCAGTGACCCCACTGGCAGGCAGGTCCAAAATCACCTATACACATAGGGGGTTATTCAGGTTGGATTGCAGATTCTGCTAAAAAGCAGAATTTGCAATCCTTTTTATCGCATGCTGGGGGCCGACCAGCGCAGGGATGGCCACCCAGCATGCTAATTGGCGGCCAGTGATGTGATCGCAAAATAATTGCGATCACATCACTGAAGCAAAAAATGAATGATGACCTCCAGCGTCCCCAGGTAGGCTGCGTATGCAGGAGGTCTGCCGCCATTTTCTTGATTGTCACGCAGCCACCGCGAAAAGGGTTTGACCACGCCTGCATTGACCGGACCACTCCCCCACAACATCAAAATGCCGCCCCCATGTCACCCACCGCTGTCACTCATAGTGTGACCACATCCCTCCGGGATGCGATCGCACTGTGACTGCTAGTGCATGCACTGTGCGGCCGCAGCGTATGTGCAGTTTGGAGAAAATTGCTCATTTGTGATTTTCTCCAAACTGCGATCCTACCTGAATAACCACATAGTACTTAAAATTAGAGATGTGCGGCTGGCACTCTTCGTCTTTTGGTTTTGGTTCTAATTCCACTTTCGTGTTGTGGTTTTGGCTTGGTTTTGCCAAAACCACCCTTTCGTGTTTTGGTTTTGGATCTGGATGATTTTTGAAAAAAACATAAAAACAGCTAAAATCACAAAATTTGGGGGTAATTTTGCTCCTACGGTATTAACCTCAATAACATTCATTTCCACTCATGTCCAGTCTATTCTGAACACCTCACACCTCACAATATTGTTTTTAGGCCTAAAAGTTGCACCGAGGTGGCTGTATGACCAAGCTAAGCGACACAAGTGTTCGGCACAAACACCTGGCCCATCTAGGAGTGACACTGCAGTTGCAGACAAGATGGCACTATTCAAAAACTAGTCCCCAAACAACACATAATGCAAAGATGAAAAAAAGGTGCACCGAGGTTGCTGTATGACTAAGCTAAGCGACACAACCACCTGGCCCATCTAGTAGTGTCCATGAAGACTGAGAGGCGGCACTGTTGAACACTACCTGAGCATAATAAAGTATTACAGAAAGACCAGTCATTGTAATTGATTTGCTATGGACAAGAGTTGTTTTGTTCTATTTCTCTTTTCTCTCTTTCCCTCTGACAAACATTTTTTTCAGGACATTCTATTTTTGCGAGGTTTTTCATGAGGAGTCGAGTGTGGGACTGGAACTGGTTCTGGAGGAAGGAGTGATTTCCTTATAGGATCCCAGGATTAGCTGATCAGTTTATTAAAGCCAGAGAAAAATCAACGGTCTAGTAGTTACGGAGTTCGGAGGTAACGTAATAGGCTATTGTCTGAAGAATACTGTATTTTGTAGCTATTGTGACACCATATTTGGAGAGGAGTGCATCCAGAGATGTCAGTCTAGCAATAAGGCAGCATTTGATAGACATCGAGTGATTACCACTCACTAGTGGGTAAGGTCTTAAACCAAACGGAATGTTGGATGTGCTCACAGGTACCTCTAAGACGAAAAGATGCAGGACTAGTGTCATATTTTTTTTAGAATAAGCTGAGGTACTTGAAGGAGGGGACCGGTGGACAAGGAATATAATATAACTAGACCCCCTAGTCTTAAGATCCACCAGTACCATAGATAAATCCTTAGTATGTTTAAATCTCACCACTTTCAGGAAATTGGGAGGTAATCAGGAACAATCAGACAATGGCTATTCACACATAGCAGATAAAGAGCTCATTAATATGTGTGGAAGAAAGGTTTATGAGTGGCTCTCCCCGAACTCCGAAGGTTTATGTTATTTAGGAAGGACACTACTTATAACCCTTGTTCAATGATGAAACAGACCTAGCATACGTTCCAGAAATGGAAACAATGTTCAGAAAATGATAGGAATATGTAAATCATGAAAATTTGATGTCACTTTCACGATTTGTTTGTGTTTTCTCCCTCTACCCAGCAGAACCTCTATCGAATCCGAACATCAGTGTACGAAGACGTAGGTGCATGTATGTGTGAAATGTTCATTCAAATCAGACATTATAGGCCAAAGCACTGTCCCAGCATACTCTATAGGTTGAATGTTGTCCCTCACCCAACCAGTGGTCCCGTGGCCACCGAGTGCATATAGAGGATGTCTCGTCCTCCTCCCTGTCTTCCCCAAATATAGTCAAATGTCTGATTTGTGAAATGAATACATACGTGTGTCTAGGTCACCGATTATTGTCTGAAATATTTTTCTTATGGTAATAATTTATGGCAGTTA
Source organism: Pseudophryne corroboree (assembly GCF_028390025.1). Taxonomy (NCBI): domain Eukaryota; kingdom Metazoa; phylum Chordata; class Amphibia; order Anura; family Myobatrachidae; genus Pseudophryne; species Pseudophryne corroboree. The sequence goes on from NC_086445.1 coordinate 156,783,504, forward strand.
TTGTTTACTGCCAAAGGGTGGACTGTCAAAGTCAAAAATATTACATAGAGAGAACATGCAGACTCCACACATTATGAGTCGCTAAACTTGCAAATATGCGCTGCGCGCACAGCAATATATGGTAACATACGCATTTACACAGAAATGCCACAAAGATAGATTTGACACATATTTCATACAGCACATAATTTGAACATATCAAGCACCAGACATCATAAAGTTTCAAATTATATAATGGAGTAACGTCATGTATGTGTATCATTGGAATGAAGCAAGATGGGCATGTTGTGTTTGGTGTCATAGTAACCAGATTTATGTGTACATTCATTTGATGCCTGTTATTAAGTTGTAGCACATTGCAACAAGTAGATATCATTAAATGTAGGAATATGAAGCCACTTTTACTGGAACAAACGATATGTTCAAAAGAGCATGTGATGTACAGGAAACCAGTGACTAGCAACCTTGAACAAAAGCCCTCACACTGACCAATGACTCATCATGAATGAGAAAGATCCCTCCCCTAGACCAATAGCAAGAGATCTGTATACCCCCAACGGTTTCAGAGATATAGCTGATGCGATATAGAAGAGCTTCCTGTTTTGTCACAGATGATGATGGAGATGCTGCCTGTCCAGTGGCTGCATGATTTTACTGAGAGAGAGATAGTGATATGGAGCGTAGTGAGCATTTGAACAAAATATGGTTATGTATTGCTGGCCATGTATGTATTTGAATTAGTTTGTAATAACAGTTTACTGTGTAAATTGTAACCATGTAATGATAAAGCTGAATATTTATCTTACTTAAAATCCTTTAAGAGGTCAAAGAACACAGTACGCTATTGGCGTACGGAATACCGCAAGGGTACGCATGTTGCGTAACAATCGCTTAGCCGTAGTCAAGACGCTCAAGCGTCACGTTCGCTCACGGCCAAGAGATCACAGGCAGGCACGCTATTGGCTGCCGACTAACGTAATGATACGCTATTAGCGTAGCGGACGCTCGGGACCACGAGGAGATCACAAGCGGCGCCGACGCTCACAGTGTAAAACCTTTATATCTATACCATAAAACAGTGTATTATGCAGTAGACCTTGGTGTAGTGATAGGGTGTAAATGTAACACAGTGTAACCTTATTAATTTAAAAGCTGTTCGAGCGTCTCCGACGCTCTGAGAATACTTAGAAATATAAGAAATACACAGATACCGATCTTAGGTTCTAACACCTTCTATGAACGTTCTATTTGCAAAAGAATAATACAATACAAGTCATACACTACCAATATAACATAGACTAACTAACCAGATAACTACACATGAAATACAATACAATACAATTACGTTTAAGGGAAAATGAGAGAGAAAGAGGAGAGGAGAGAGAGAGAGAGATATGGCTCACAATAACAATAAAGACAATATGATTGCGGAGAAAACTTACGCTCAAGGGAAACAATCGCATGCGCCTCTGGATATCCAGCTCCCGATTATCAGCAATGAGAACCGTTGAAGAGAATAGAGAGCTGGATCAGGTCGGCTTGTCCTTTTATACCCTACACATAATACAGTACAATGGTCCCTATATTCTTATTGTTCATTGGACACAGGAATTCGTCTTCGCATTATAACAAAAGGTCATAGGTTGATTCATACAGGTGGGCTGTGACTATTTCCAACTGCTCAGGTGGGTGGGAAACTAGGTTTCCCGCCGCATGGATAATAAAGTGCAAATAATAGTAAATGTCCATAAACTTCTTATGTCCATAACTATTCGCACGAGCGAGTAATCCGCTTCAAACCAACACCGGAATATTGCTAATTAAATACTCTTCCGATGGATACTAAACACCACTGTATAACCCTTGTCTGACCCTTCGTATTAAACAAAGAGGGATCTCTTTGTCTATGAACATGCTACATTAACTAAACTTTCAGATTCTATCAAAGGGACCATAATCTACGAAATACATTATATGGTGAAAATATGTAACGATTGAGTCGCACGCTAGGCGCACATAAACTCTACCGTAAATGCGCATACCGTGCGCCTGCGGGTGCACATAACAGCGAGTATGCGCACGCACGGGAGAGCGTACGCATGCGCAGCGGGGACACATGTGAGGTGCAAATATGGCAGTGTGCATCATGATATTTTTCTGACTTTGACAGTCCACCCTTTGGCAGTCAACAATAACTGCCACTTTCTAAAACATTTCAAAAAGAGAAAAATATATGTCATGTATAATACATTTCTATGATTGGGTAGGGGAGGAGAGGAGAAGGTAGGAAAAGGGTATGACCTAGTGAGAAAGCAGAAGCATGTGTGTATGAATCCATGTTTTGGTGGATCATGTATCATCGTGCCGTACGTGTTTTAAATCAAGCTTTGAGGTATTGCGAAGTATACATTTGAATTCCTTCTTATCCCGTATTAAGGGTCTGTGGATGGGCTGTCAAACTTTACCGAGCTCTTTTCGGCTTTTGGTTGCAACAAAATGGGGGAGCACATTTTAGTTGATGATACATGAATGGGGGAATATGTGAATGCTGATATCTGTGCCGGTATTCCCTATCGACTATGTGTGTCTTTACCTGAAGGTTGTAGAGATGAAGATAAGAAACAATTATGGTAAATGCAGTGGTATTCTATGTGAGGTTAATATGCATTTGTTGATTGAAGTCTTGTCTGGTGTCTGTTGACTGCAGTCTTCTTTGGGCTTTTGTCAAAAGTGCGAGCAAAAGCTTTGTCAATGTCCATAGACTTACAAAAGTGTTGGGCTAGCGTAAATTTAAAATTTCTAGGGAAACTGGGGGTCTGTGGCATAGTTCATCAATTATCTGTGTACAAGGTTGTCAAAACTTCTTCTTTAATCCATCTGTTGTCTGTATACAGGATCGTCAAATTCCTCGTCCAAGTGGGTCTTTTTACCTTGGAGAAAACGGAGAAACAGGTGAAAGAAACGGACCGTATAATCGCATTTTCATCACATCATTGTCTCTACCGTTGGGTCATAAATCAAATCCATTGGAATTACAATTTCTTCACTTCTTAGACTCATTACCCTGGTACTACGTTTGCACTTCATTAAAGCCTGACCGCATCTAAATATCAAGCCAATCGATATGACAACACCCAAGATACATAGGAGAAACTTCCCTACATCCATTATGACTCCTTGAGCCCATTCTCCTAAACCAGAGAACCAATTTCGCGGGTTCAACCATGACACCCAACTGGTCAGCTCATTACCCACAGCAGCAAGGGTGAGATTGTGTCTCCTGCGGAATTCCCACTTTAATTGGAGAATGTCGTCCATCTTTTGGTCTATGACCTCGACCGGGTCCTCGGTGCTATTCGTGATATACGTGCAGCACTTTATTCCATACTGAGTTGCTAGGGTGACACAATATCCGCCCGTCACAGCTGTGAGATAATTGAGAACCATCCTATGCTGAACCAGTTCTGTTTTATACGCTTGGAGCTCCCTTCCGGTATACCTGAATGTGTCATTGTCACGATCCGGGTATCTGGACGCCATTTCTTACCCATCAGATGCCTCCTAAGGCTGGCTCAGCGCTCCAGGACCGGATCCCATCTGTTATCCTGATGTGTACATTCCTGTATCCTCTCCTGTCACTCTGGGACGCTGTCACAGTAAACGCCATATTACACCTGGCATGGCGTCTCCCGCGGCCTCCGCCGCCGTCCCTGAACTTCTGCATGCAGAGTGTCTGAGTGGCGATTACGTCAGCCGCGGCCTCCGCTGTGTCCGCGTGGTTGGATGTGCATCTGTCAGCCTGGCGCCTCCTGTCTCCAGTGGCCGGCGCCGCCATTACTGTTTTCATTACCACATGGATTACATACCAAACTTCCCTCCAAGTGTCTGCATGGGCGCAGCCATCTTGGATTCTGTCAGCTGATCATTTACTCCAATCTGTTGTCAGTATTGTTAATCTGCATAATTGCCTAGCCAATCCCTTCCTTGCTGCAGGTATAAATACACTGTGCCTGAGCAAGGAAGGCGTCAGTGCTTTGGTTGTCAAACCTAGTTCCTGTTTGTCTCTCTCCTGTGATTGTCTTCCAGGTTCCAGCTCCTGTCTCAAGACTTCCACCATAGAGACCCGCACCAGCATTCCACCTGCGGTGTAGCCTGACTCTCCGATCCATTGTGGATTCATCTGTTTCCAGCTACAACATTACCTGCTTCCAGCCCAGCTTCCAGCAGAGTACAGCTTCTCTTAAAGGGCCGGTGTCCTTTCTACACTTTACCACTCTCCACCGGTATTATTATTTCTCCGCTCCCAAGTTCTACATTCCATTCATATTGCATCGCTCTCAAGCTTCATTTATTATTTAACTGGTTCCAGCCAGTATCCACTCCGTGCTAACAACAGTCTGGTTCCAGCCAGTATCCACAGCAGCCGTTTTATCTTCAGCAACCCAGATTTTCCTGGAACACCAGCTGGTACAATCCTGGGTTATCTCCATTGCTACAGTCGGGCCTGGTAAGGACTTTCCATCTAGAAGATTATAAGAACTATCTCACACTACCAGTGCCCTGTGGCTCCTGCCACCCTGTAGTACCCAGGAACTGTATTTATTCTTTGCTGACTTTTATGTTTTCTTTTACTGCTGCTGTGTTGCGGAGTTGTCATAATAAACATCATTGACTTTTATCCAAGTTGTCGTGGTCACGCCTTCGGGCAGTTATTATTCATATTACTTACATGTCCAGGGGTCTGATACAACCTCCCAGGTTCCGGTACATCTCAGCCCCTACAACTGAGTCTGCCTCCCATCAGCTCAGGCCCTCAGTTGTGACAGTAAGCACTGACCAAATGAATCCAGCCGGAGACCAGGATCAAGCGGCCAGGCCGATGCAAGAACTGGCAGCCCGACTAGAACATCAGGAGGCTGCACAGGGCCACATCATCCGCTGTCTCCAGGATTTCTCTACTCGGCTGGATGGAATTCAGACAACTCTCCGTGGATCAGGCGCGTCTGGTGCGTCAACCACAGTGACTCCAGCTATAACCCCACCCACCTTACCCATTTCTGCTCCACGTCTTCATCTTCCAACGCCAGCAAAATTTGACGGATCTCCAAGATTCTGCAGGGGATTTCTCAACCAGTGTGAGATTCAGTTTGAGCTACAACCTGGCAATTTTCCCAGTGACCGTACAAAAATTGCCTATATTATTTCTCTTCTCAGTGGCTCAGCCCTTGATTGGGCATCACCGTTATGGGAGAGGTCCGACATCCTGCTATCTTCCTACACTGCCTTCGTGTCAACATTCAGGCGCATCTTCGACGAGCCAGGCCGGGTAACCTCAGCTTCATCCGAGATTCTCCGTTTACGCCAGGGGTCACGTACTGTAGGACAATATCTGATACAGTTCCAGATCCTGGCATCCGAACTGGCATGGAACGACGAGGCTCTGTATGCTGCATTCTGGCATGGCTTATCTGAGCGTATTAAAGATGAGTTAGCTACCAGAGACTTACCCTCTAAGTTAGATGAGCTAATCTCACTCTGCACGAGAGTTGATTTACGTTTCAGAGAGAGAGCAACTGAGCGTGGAAGATCATCTGCTCCAAAATCTTCTGCTCCTCCTCCTCGCCAACTGTCACCAACTAAAGATGAGCCCATGCAAATTGGCCGTTCCCGTTTAACTCCTGCTGAGCGCCGAAGACGTCTCTCCGAGTCTCTCTGTCTTTATTGTGCAGCTCCGTCTCACACCATTAATGCCTGTCCCAAACGTCCGGGAAAACTCCAAATCCTAGCTCGCCAAGGAGAGGGCCGGCTAGGAGTAATGATCTCCTCTCCATCTCCTCAAGATTGTAATCTCCCAGTCTCGCTTCAAGTTGCTCAACGTTATCGGAACGTCATTGCCCTCCTTGATTCCGGAGCAGCTGGGAACTTTATTACCGAAGCCTATGTTAAACGGTGGTCCCTACCCACCGAGAGACTTCCTTCGTCCATTTCTTTAACTGCCGTGGATGGCAGCAAAATTTTTGATGCAGTTATTTCTTTAAGGACTCTACCAGTTCGTCTGAGAGTGGGAGTTCTTCATTCCGAACTTATTTCTTTTTTAGTGATTCCAAGAGCCACACATCCTGTGGTCCTGGGCCTTCCATGGCTCCGTCTTCACAATCCTACAATTGATTGGACGACTACGCAAATCCTGGCATGGGGTTCCTCCTGTGCTGAGACATGTTTGTTTAAAGTATTGCCTGTCTGTTCTTCCTCCCCCAGGTCGTCTGATGTTCCACCTCCTCCATATCAAGATTTCACGGATGTGTTCAGTAAAGCTTCTGCTGATATCCTTCCTCCTCATAGAGAATGGGACTGCCCGATTGATCTCGTTCTAGGGAAGGTTCCACCTCGAGGCCGAACTTATCCGTTGTCTCTGCCTGAGACGCATTCTATGGAGGAATACATTAAAGAGAACCTAGCAAAGGGGTTCATTCGACCTTCTTCTTCCCCAGCCGGCGCAGGCTTCTTTTTTGTAAAAAAGAAAGATGGTGGTCTGCGGCCGTGCATCGACTACAGAGGTTTGAACGACATTACCATCAAGAACCGTTATCCTTTACCCCTGATTACTGAGCTCTTTGACAGAGTTAGCGGAGCTACCATCTTTACAAAGCTGGACTTGAGAGGTGCATACAATCTCATCCGGATCCGTGAGGGTGACGAGTGGAAGACCGCCTTTAACACCCGTGACGGACATTATGAGTACCTCGTCATGCCCTTCGGATTGAGCAATGCTCCAGCTGTCTTCCAGCATTTTGTCAATGAGATCTTCAGAGACATTCTATACCGTCATGTCGTGGTCTATCTAGACGATATCCTCATTTTTGCCAACGATTTAGAGGAACATCGTTTTTGGGTTGAAGAGGTTCTGTCCCGTCTCCGTGTCAATCATCTCTATTGCAAATTAGAGAAATGCGTCTTTGAAGTCAAGTCCATTCCGTTTCTAGGATACATTGTGTCCGGTTCCGGACTAGAGATGGATCCTGAGAAACTACAAGCAATCCAAAATTGGCCGATACCCTTAACCCTCAAAGGGGTCCAGAGGTTCTTGGGGTTCGCCAACTATTACCGAAAGTTTATACGAGACTTTTCCACCATTGTGGCACCTATTACTGCTTTCACTAAGAAGGGTGCTAACCCGTCCAAGTGGTCTGAAGAAGCCATGCAAGCATTTCATCTTTTAAAACAAAGGTTCATCTCTGCGCCTGTTCTGAAACAGCCTGACATCGACTCTCCTTTCATCTTAGAGGTGGATGCCTCCTCCGTTGGAGTAGGAGTGGTGTTATCTCAGAGGGCTAAAGATGGCCATTTACACCCTTGCAGTTTCTTCTCCCGGAAGTTCTCCCCAGCTGAGCGCAACTATGCCATTGGCGACCAGGAGTTGCTAGCCATCAAGCTCGCTCTAGAAGAGTGGAGGTATCTGTTGGAGGGAGCTTCTCATTCAATCACCATACTTACAGACCACAAGAACCTTTTATATCTGAAAGGCGCACAATGTCTCAACCCTCGTCTGGCCAGATGGGCACTTTTCTTTTCCAGGTTCGACTTTAAACTCCAGTTCTGTCCGGGCTCTCAGAATCGCAAGGCCGATGCCCTTTCCCGCTCATGGGAGCAAGAAAATGAGTCAGAGTCTTCAGACAAGCATCCTATTATAAATCCGTTGGCATTCTCCACGGTAGGGATGGACTCTACGCCCCCATCAGGGAAAAGTTTTGTGAAACCGATGCTAAGGAAGAAGCTCATGCATTGGGCCCATGCTTCCCGTTTTGCCGGACATACAGGTATCCAAAAAACCCTGGAGTTTATCTCTAGGTCCTATTGGTGGCCAACTCTGAAAAAGGACGTCTTGGAGTTTATTGCATCTTGCCCAAAGTGTGCTCAACATAAGGTATCCAGCCAGTCGCCTGCGGGGCAACTGGTTCCACTATCTGTTCCCCGTCGACCTTGGACCCATTTGTCGATGGATTTTATTACAGATTTACCCATGTGCAACAAGTTCAATACCATCTGGGTGGTAGTTGACCGGTTCACCAAGATGGCACAATTCATTCCTCTCACCGGTCTTCCGTCAGCTTCCAAGTTGGCTCAAGTATTCATACAAGAGATCTTCCGACTCCACGGTCTTCCTGAAGAAATTATCTCAGACCGAGGAGTTCAATTCACAGCCAAATTCTGGCGAAGTTTATGTCAAGTCCTTCAAGTCAAGCTAAAGTTTTCCACGGCTTACCATCCTCAGACCAATGGTCAAACCGAGAGGGTGAATCAGGACTTGGAGGCCTTCCTCCGCATCTATGTGTCCTCCTCTCAAGATGACTGGGTTCAATTACTTCCCTGGGCCGAGTTCTGTCATAACAACCAGTATCATTCTTCATCTGCTTCAACACCATTCTTCACTAACTTTGGATTCCACCCTAAAGTCCCTGAGTTCCAACCGCTTCCAGCAACTTCTGTTCCCGCAGTGGATATCACCTTGCATCAGTTTGCCAATATCTGGAAGAGCGTACGATCAGCTCTGCTCAAGGCATCGTTCAGGTACAAGAAGTTTGCGGATAAGAAGCGTCGAGCAGTTCCTGCTCTCAAGGTGGGTGATCGGGTATGGTTATCCATGAAGAATTTGAGGTTAAGAGTTCCCAGTATGAAGTTTGCACCTCGCTATATCGGTCCTTTCAAGATTGAACAAGTCATCAATCCTGTTGCTTACAGACTCCAGTTGCCTCCCTTCTTAAAAATACCCAGGACATTCCATGTTTCCCTGTTGAAACCGCTGATCTTGAATCGGTTTCATTCCTCACTTCCTCCAACTCCGAAAGTCCAAACTCAACGAGGCGTTGAGTATGAAGTGGCCAAGATCCTGGACTCACGTCACCGTTACGGTCAACTACAATATCTTATTGACTGGAAGGGTTATGGTCCTGAGGAACGTTCATGGACCAATGCTTCTGATGTCCATGCTCCTGCCTTGGTCCGGAGATTCCATTCCAAGTTTCCTCAAAAGCCAAAGAAGTGTCCTGGGGCCACTCCTAAAGGGGGGGGTGCTGTCACGATCCGGGTATCTGGACGCCATTTCTTACCCATCAGATGCCTCCTAAGGCTGGCTCAGCGCTCCAGGACCGGATCCCATCTGTTATCCTGATGTGTACATTCCTGTATCCTCTCCTGTCACTCTGGGACGCTGTCACAGTAAACGCCATATTACACCTGGCATGGCGTCTCCCGCGGCCTCCGCCGCCGTCCCTGAACTTCTGCATGCAGAGTGTCTGAGTGGCGATTACGTCAGCCGCGGCCTCCGCTGTGTCCGCGTGGTTGGATGTGCATCTGTCAGCCTGGCGCCTCCTGTCTCCAGTGGCCGGCGCCGCCATTACTGTTTTCATTACCACATGGATTACATACCAAACTTCCCTCCAAGTGTCTGCATGGGCGCAGCCATCTTGGATTCTGTCAGCTGATCATTTACTCCAATCTGTTGTCAGTATTGTTAATCTGCATAATTGCCTAGCCAATCCCTTCCTTGCTGCAGGTATAAATACACTGTGCCTGAGCAAGGAAGGCGTCAGTGCTTTGGTTGTCAAACCTAGTTCCTGTTTGTCTCTCTCCTGTGATTGTCTTCCAGGTTCCAGCTCCTGTCTCAAGACTTCCACCATAGAGACCCGCACCAGCATTCCACCTGCGGTGTAGCCTGACTCTCCGATCCATTGTGGATTCATCTGTTTCCAGCTACAACATTACCTGCTTCCAGCCCAGCTTCCAGCAGAGTACAGCTTCTCTTAAAGGGCCGGTGTCCTTTCTACACTTTACCACTCTCCACCGGTATTATTATTTCTCCGCTCCCAAGTTCTACATTTCATTCATATTGCATCGCTCTCAAGCTTCATTTATTATTTAACTGGTTCCAGCCAGTATCCACTCCGTGCTAACAACAGTCTGGTTCCAGCCAGTATCCACAGCAGCCGTTTTATCTTCAGCAACCCAGATTTTCCTGGAACACCAGCTGGTACAATCCTGGGTTATCTCCATTGCTACAGTCGGGCCTGGTAAGGACTTTCCATCTAGAAGATTATAAGAACTATCTCACACTACCAGTGCCCTGTGGCTCCTGCCACCCTGTAGTACCCAGGAACTGTATTTATTCTTTGCTGACTTTTATGTTTTCTTTTACTGCTGCTGTGTTGCGGAGTTGTCATAATAAACATCATTGACTTTTATCCAAGTTGTCGTGGTCACGCCTTCGGGCAGTTATTATTCATGTTACTTACATGTCCAGGGGTCTGATACAACCTCCCAGGTTCCGGTACATCTCAGCCCCTACAACTGAGGCTGCCTCCCGTCAGCTCAGGCCCTCAGTTGTGACAGTCATCATACATTTCAGTGATATTGTCTAATAAATTTGCAAGCGCTGATATATATTTATAATTTATCACTCCTCTGGCGGTACGAGTGATATCTAACGCGATTAGGAATTGAATCCCGGTGGATTCACTGATCAGGTCAGAGGCCGGATGCTCTGTTCTCTCTATCAGGTGCCGTTTAACGATGTGCTCGTAATGAGTGTGAGTATAAGGAGCTTGGGCACTGCGGTGAATATCTTTCATTTTAGTATGTGATACAGTCATTACCTCAGGCAGTACTTTTCCAATATAACACAACCCTTCTGAGTTTGGGGCAAGCCACTTATACGCCTTCCTCCCGCATATGAAATATGCATCATCGGGGAGAACATATGGGACGGAGTAGGACATAACCAAATTACACATTTTCCATATGAAATTTCCTAACCCTAATTCTCCCATCTGTCTAGTACACGTATCTGTTTGTATGATATGTGCACAGTATCCTGGTGATACCTCTCCAACTCTCATGGTCCTACTTCCTAGGGTATACCTATATCGGAAATATTTTCCACTACCGGCTATGTGGCGTATAAGTTCTGTATCTGTTGGCATTCTATCGGCTCTGTATGAAAAGGTCATGGTTTGGTTATTCCATGACACTTCCCAATTTCCCGGTTTTCGGGGATTGGAAATGTTAAAACATACTAGGGATCTATCCACATGATATTGGTGGAGCTTCAAACTAGGAGGACTGGAGATATTAAACCTCCTGTCCACCGGCCTCCCACCACTTAGCTCAAGTACCTCCCCTACCGTTAAAGGGAATGGTACTAATCCTGATTTGCTATGGCCTTGAGGTACTTGAGAGCATACCCAACAATCTGTCTGATTTAACACATTACCCACTAAGGAGTGATAGTCACTCAATGGATGCCGGTCCATGTGGATATTAAAACTGGACTGACATTTCTTGATACACCCATCCTCAACTACATTGTCACAGAGCCTACAGATACAGTTTTCTTCAGCTAACAATCCTTCACAATTCCTTCTATTGTCAATGCTATCGGATCGTTTTCTGATACTCGCCTTTGCTTGTTGATTATGTTGTTCTTGGAAATCTACGCCTCCATCTCTTTCCTCAGAACCCATTCCAGAACCTCTCTCGACCTCCATGGTACTCTCGCCGGAACAGACTGCTCTGGTCAACATCATGGTCAACAGAAAAATCCGGATCACAGTCTCTTGGGGCAAGTCCATCTTAGAGGAGGAAATGGAGAAGAATGAGAAGGGGGAAAGAAATACTTGAGGGAGATGGGATGGGAAGTGGAGAAAAACAATAAAAGGGAACAGGGGATCGACAACTGCCTCCGATCTTATTATTTTCAATGCTCAGGTGCCGTCACAGTTCTCCTGAAACAGACACTCCAGTGATACAACTTCCTCTACCGTCTGTTCTTTATCACAAGACCTCTCTGGATCAGCAACTTTCTTACAATGGGACGAATGAACCCAAGTCTCTCTCTCGGCAACCTTCAATGCTGTCGTGCTAATCAATAAGACTTGGTATGGTCCTTCCCATCTGTCAATAAGGCAACCTGAGCGTAGAAAATTACGTATCATTACATAATCCCCAGGTTCAATGTCATGACAATTACTATCTGGCAAATCAGGAATCACTAACTTCAGATTGTCATTTTGATTCCTTAGCTGTTTACTCATGTTAACCAGGTATTTTACAGTCACTTCATTGTTACACTTCAAATCATCCTGAGGGTTAATCATAACATGCGGTTGTCGACCAAACAGAATTTCAAAGGGGGACAGATTAAGAGGGGACCTGGGAGTGGTTCTGATGCTGTATAGTACAATGGGTAAAGCTTCTGGTCATGTCAATCCTGTTTCTGCCATAACTTTGCTCAATTTATTTTTAATAGTGCTGTTCACTCTTTCCACCTTCGCACTCGCCTGGGGGCGATATGGAGTGTGCAGCTTACTATCAATTCCCATCAACTTACACATTCCTTGAAAGACATCACCTGTAAAATGGGTACCCCTATCACTTTCAATTATTCTAGGGATACCATATCTACACACAAATTCCTGCACAATTTTCTTCGCAGTAAACATAGCGGTATTTGTGGCCGCAGGAAATGCTTCGACCCAATTCGAGAATACATCTATACAAACAAGTACATATTTCAAATTTCGACAAGGGGGTAATTGTATAAAGTCAATCTGTATTACCTGAAAAGGGCCGCCTGTAGGTGGGATATGAGATGGTTCTGTTGGTATTGCCTTTCCGATATTCTTCCTCAAACAGGTAAGGCATGACATTGCTCTCTTACCTGCATGAGATGAAAATCCTGGGGCGCACCAATATGCTCTTACCAACTTACACATTCCCTCCTTGCCCAGATGAGTCAGCCCGTGTGCTGCCTCAGCTAAACATGGAAGATATGCTCTGGGGGCCACTGGTTTACCCTGTCCATCTGTCCAGAGTCCTGAGGACTACTGGTCATATCCTTTTGCCTTCCAGACTGCCTTTTCCTGTGTGGAACACAAATTTTGCATTTCACACAACTTCTGTGTGTTGATGGTATTAAATACCATCAGTTGTATGGTGTCTGTCTGTCTGGGGGTACCAGCTGCTATCTTAGCAGCTTCGTCTGCTCGGCTGTTACCAAGTGATACTGGGTCCTGGCTATATGTGTGTGCTTTACACTTGATAACAGCCACTCTGTCGGGTTCCTGTATCGCTGTTAGAAGCCTTTTGATGTGAGCTGCATGCGCTACCGGTGTACCAGCTGCCGTCATGAAATTTCTGAGGCGCCATAGGGCTCCGAAATCAGGGACTACCCCGAAGGCGTATCTAGAATCGGTGTAGATATTGGCTGACTTGCCCTTAGCCAATTCACATGCTCTGGTTAGGGCAACCAGTTCAGCAACCTGGGCTGAGTGAGGTGGGCCTAGCGGTTCTGCTTCTATGGTGCCTTGGTCATCTACGACTGCGTATCCAGTACACAAGTCTCCCGAGTCCGACTGTCTGTGACAACTACCGTCAGTGTAGAAAGTAAGATCTACATCTTCCAGTGGGTTGTCACTGATGTCAGGCCTTGCCGTGAAATTTTGGGTCAAATATTCCATACAATCATGTGTGTCATCCTTTGTATTAAATCCTCCTTCCCCACCACTCTCATCCTCCACCCTTTGTGCCTGCCCAGGCACACCTGGGAGATATGTTGCAGGATTTAATGCACTGCATCTCCTTATGGTGATGTTTACGGGGGCCATTAGTGCCAATTCCCATCTTGTAAACCGCGCTGATGAGACGTGCCTGGTTTGGGCAGAATTTAGCAAGGCTGACACTGCATGTGGTGTATGGATTGTGAGGTTGTGTCCTAGCACTACATCTTCGCTTTTTGTTACTAGCAATGCTATTGCAGCAACGCTTCGCAAGTATGTGGGGAGGGATCGCGCTACCGTATCTAGCTGAGCGCTGTAGTATGCTACCGGCCTGCTGGCATCACCGTGCTTCTGGGTTAGGACGCCTGCCGCGCAACCAGCACTTTCTGTTCCGTACAGCTCAAAGGGTTTTCCATAGTCTGGCATACCTAATGCTGGTGCCTGCGTTAGGCACTGTTTGAGTCTCTCAAATGCCATCTCGGATTCGTCTGTATGCGAAATCCGATCAGGTTTGTTTGATGAGACCATCTCCTGCAAAGGTAATGCTAGAATGGAAAAACCTGGGATCCAGTTACGGCAGTACCCACACATTCCTAAAAACGTTCTGATCTGTTGCTGGGTTTGTGGCAGAGTCATGTCTCTAATTGCTTGAATTCTATCAGCGGTCAGGTGTCTCAGTCCTTGTGTTAGACAGTGTCCTAAATATTTTACTTTAGTTTGGCATAATTGCAACTTGTCTTTGGAAACCTTGTGTCCTGTGTCTGAAAGATGAAACAGGAGCTGTTTCGTATCCTTCAGGGACGCTTCCAATGAATCTGAACACAGTAGTAAATCGTCTACGTACTGTATCAATATTGATCCACTCTCTGGTTGGAAAGACTGTAAACAATCATGCAAAGCCTGGGAAAATATACTTGGACTGTCTATGAAACCTTGTGGTAATCGAGTCCATGTGTATTGGACTCCTCTGTATGTAAATGCAAACAAATATTGGCTGTCAGAATGCAGGGGTACCGAAAAGAAAGCGGAGCAGAGGTCAATAACAGTGAAAAATTTCGCAGTGGGAGGGATCTGCATAAGGATGACAGCTGGATTTGGCACTACGGGGAATTGACTCTCAACTATTTTGTTAATCCCCCTTAGATCCTGCACTAGCCGGTAACCCCTCCCCCCACTCTTTTTCACAGGGAAGATGGGACTATTGGCAGTGCTGGATGTTCTTACCAAAATGCCCTGTTGTAGCAAGCGCTCTATTACGGGATATACTCCTAACTCCACCTCTGGCTTCAGAGGGTATTGTGGGATTTTTGGAGCTATCCTACCATCTTAAGCTTGCACAACTACTGGAGCTACGTTTGCCATTAATCCAGTGTCTTGTCCATCTTTAGTCCAAAGTGACTCTGGTATTTGGGATGTCATTTCTTCTACCTGGGATGGATTCCTATTTAACATAACAGTGTGGGACATTAATTTTGATGGGGAGTCTAACATGTCTCGCACTTCCTGAGCGTTATTCTCAGGTATGTCTAAGAATACACCTTCAGGAGTACAATAAATGACACACCCCATTTTACACAATAAATCTCTTCCCAGGAGATTAGTCGGTGCCGATGCAGCCAGCAAAAAGGAATGCTTGGTATGTAAAGGCCCTATTGTAATCTCGGCTGGTTTGCTAACAGGGTAGTGCTGGACTACTCCCGTTACTCCCATGGCTGGAATTGTCTTACCAGTGGTTCTCATGCCCACTGTCGAATTTATCACTGATTTGGCCGCCCCCGTATCTACAAGAAAGTTTAATGATTTACCAGCTACATCAATTGTGACCTCGGGTTCACTTCCAAGGCTTGCAATCAATTTCACTGGGTGCAGATTACAGGTATGGCCACACCCCTATTGGGTATGGTGACCTCCCTGAATCCCGCTGGCAGCAACTACTTGAGAGGGGGTTAACTGGGAACTACCAGAGGCTTGCCAGTCTCTGCTCGGGGGATATCTTTTTGTTTCCCCTGCATGTGGCTCATAACTCCGTTTCTGCGGACCCTGATCCCAATTTCGTGTGTCATGTCGTTGTCTAGGGGGTTGATATGATTTTTGTGAATTTTTCGCTCTACAGTCTCGTGCCATGTGTCCCTGTCTATGACAAAAATAACAAGTTACCACATTTGACTTACCCACAGGGTTTGGTGATTTATACATAGGTTGCCTTGTGGTCAGGGCCTGTATACTTACGGACATTAACTTATCACTTTGTAATTCCCTGTGTCTGGTGATATTCCGATCATGATCAACAGCTGCCTCTCTCAAAGTAGCCACCGACAGACCTCGCCAACATGGTTGCGTGGTCTGTACCCTTGTCTTTAATGCTTCTTTTAAACCATCCATTAGCACAGATACTGCTACTTCTCTATGATTTATGTTTGTTTTAATGTCTTCTATGCCTGTGTATTTAGCCATTTCTAGTAATGCCCTGTGGAAATATTCTGAAGCTGTCTCTGACTCTTTTTGTTTAATGGAGAAAATTTTGTTCCATTTAACTACAGCTGGAAAATACTCTTTTAATTGTAAATTTATTCTTTTTACATTGTCTTGGTTGTACACATCCGTAAGGGGTACATCCTGATCCAATCTACAGTCAGCTAAAAATTGAGCTGAGTCGACATTGGAGGGTAAACATGCCCTCAGCAATATCTGCCAGTCTTTGTTATTGGGCTCTACAGTGTTCCCTAGGTCTCTGATGTATTTCTGACTAGCAACTAGATCTTTTCTAGGATCAGGGAATTCAGACACTATGGTTCTTAATTCCATTTGGGAAAACGGGCTGTACATGGCAATGTTCCTGACAGGAGTGATTCCTGTAGTGTCAGTTTTCCCATTTGGCACTGCTATTACCCTAACGGGATTAAGTCTACTAACATCCTTCTGAATAGATTCTACAGCTTGTGGTGAAATGGTTTCAGCATAGTGTATGGTGCCGTACTTACCCGTTGATACGACCTCACCTGTCCCTCCGCTAGGGGCCTTTGATACTAATCTTACGGGTTGGGCCGTGCCCACTGCTGTTTCTGATATGGTGGCTGCTAGAGAGAGCGCCGATATTGTTGCCGATTCGTCCTCTTGATCACACTCCTGGGGAAAGTTTAAAACAGGGTACAACTTGCACGGGTTAATATTTGCATTAGTTAACTTATTAACATTATCCTTAACATTTATACAGTTGCTAAGTGCCTGTTTATTGCACCCTAGTGCGTCATTCTCCGCAACCAACTTCTCTCCCGTTATGTAAGGTGGCGGTGGTGCCGTAGCTATCAGTTTCCTGATAGGGTTAGCTCCCGCCGCCTGAGCCAATCCTCTCTGTATTTCACCCTCCTGTTGCCATAACTGCAAATAATCATAATGTTTGATCCGTCTCTTTGCTGATTTAATGAGACATATCCTTCTCCTTAGATTTAGTAACACATCTGGGCTAAAGCTGCCTACTCTTGGGAACTTCTCCCCATCATGTACAGTCATTCTTTCCCATTCATCACATAAAACCTCTGTGTGTGAACCGTATTTTTCACACATTACATACCTTGCCGACCCGATTGGTCGGTTTACTAAATCAACCCGAACCGAGGTTGATCGCCCCCTACCTGAACAACTGGCCCCCATAGTTTGCAGGTGTTGCTTGCACTACCTCTGACCTTTATATCAGGGTCTTCAGCGAACCCTTACAAAAACCAAGATGTTCAAGATAGGTTGACGGTGGTGGTTTACCGAGTACCCCACTCACTCGCCCACGCCGACCAATACGCCCACACACTGCCTTAGCGCTGGCGTACTCGACCCAGGGCCCCTGCGACCTGAACCGCTATTTACTGGAACATGTGAGGGTGATCCGCAGAGCACTTACTCTTTCTAGTAACTATTGGTTGCTGGATAGTTCCCAAGTGACTGGCGAACCTCCCTTAAAATAAAAAAATTACACAAATCACGTTAGAATGTACAAATAGCGTTTATGACCCCTTTCGTACGCAAATGGTACTGGGTCAAATTACTAACTAATGCACACAATTACGTGCGGTACAATCGTTCAGCACCTAAGCAACTAATCTTATGTGCGGAGCGACCAGTGGAATCGAAATTTAGCAGCTGCGAATTCCTTCAGCCTGAGCTTTATGGCCTATATGGGTTCCGCACCAACCCTTTCTGGTGTTGGGCTACTTGTCTCTATTTATAGCGGACTTCCTTGTCTGCTGTACCTGGACCTCCTGGTCTGTTCTGGACCTCCTGGTCTGTGCTAAAGTATGACCTCCTGGTCTGCTATACTCTAATGCTCTTTGTATATTTAACAAGGGATGCCTCCCTAGCCACCGTGCATGTCACTTACACGTATGTAATTCACGAGAACTCGATGATTTCTGTGGTTCAATCCCAAAAAAATTGTAGAAACTTATATATGCAAACACTCACTCACCACATGTACACTTTACTTTTGTTTCTATTTCTATTTCTGCGCAGAAATTTCTTTCCTTTAGACCAGATGAGTCGTAAATTTAGAGAAGGATCTATTCATTTAAATTTCAGACACTAAAATTGACTTGCGCTATTTATCGCGTTGCCACCTTTTCGCCTGTTTAAAATAACACTTATCGTGTGATTTGTTACGTGGGCGTACCCGGACACTCCGTTGCGTAATATACGCTGCGTGCATCGGCCTTTGGGTTACGTACGCGGGTCTCAGCCTTTTGTTAGAGACACGTGTACGCAAGGCAGATATCCACCGTAACACAATTAACACGTTTATCAATGTAGGTGATCCTCGATCATCTACCGAGCACCACACAAGTCTCTCCTTGTATCTTAGGCAAAGCTGTGTGCGTGTTTTACAAATTACCCCTTAAATGTATTACCTTTACTCTTTAACTACTGATAGCAACAAATCTTTCTTAGCCCGTTAACAATTATGAAATGGCAAACAGGAGAGTGATATGAAAATACACGAATGGAAAGAAATGCAGATATATGCGTGCGTGCGTACGCAAGACAGAAATAAACAGTTTTAAAAGACACTAGCGTGTTGTTCTTACCTCCGGTTCCGGATTCCTTCAGCACCCTTTACTAAGCGAAGCAGACGCTTATCCAGACAGCATTACGAGGAATATGACCTCCCGCCCTTTGCTGATGGATAATGTCTGCTGAAATTACCTAGTGCAGATATGTGAAGGACGGACGAGCCGCCAATTGATAAAGCTGAATATTTATCTTACTTAAAACCCTTTAAGAGGTCAAAGAACACAGTACGCTATTGGCGTACGGAATACCGTAAGGGTACGCACGTTGCGTAACAATCACTTAGCCGTAGTCGAGACGCTCAAGCGTCACGTTCGCTCACGGCCAAGAGATCACAGGCAGGCACGCTATTGGCTGCCGACTAACGTAATGATACGCTATTAGCGTAGCGGACGCTCGGGACCACGAGGAGATCACAAGCGGCGCCGATGCTCACAGTGTAAAACCTTTATATCTATACCATAAAACAGTGTATTATGCAGTAGACCTTGGTGTAGTGATAGGGTGTAAATGTAACACAGTGTAACCTTATTAATTTAAAAGCTGTTCGAGCGTCTCCGACGCTCTGAGAATACTTAGAAATATAAGAAATACACAGATACCGATCTTAGGTTCTAACACCTTCTATGAACGTTCTATTTGCAAAAGAATAATACAATACAAGTCATACACTACCAATATAACATAGACTAACTAACCAGATAACTACACATGAAATACAATACAATACAATTACGTTTAAGGGAAAATGAGAGAGAAAGAGGAGAGGAGAGAGAGAGAGAGAGATATGGCTCACAATAACAATAAAGACAATATGATTGCGGAGAAAACTTACGCTCAAGGGAAACAATGGCATGCGCCTCTGGATATCCAGCTCCCGATTATCAGCAATGAGAACCGTTGAAGAGAATAGAGAGCTGGATCAGGTCGGCTTGTCCTTTTATACCCTACACATAATACAGTACAATGGTCCCTATATTCTTATTGTTCATTGGACACAGGAATTCGTCTTCGCATTATAACAAAAGGTCATAGGTTGATTCATACAGGTGGGCTGTGACTATTTCCAACTGCTCAGGTGGGTGGGAAACTAGGTTTCCCGCCGCATGGATAATAAAGTGCAAATAATAGTAAATGTCCATAAACTTCTTATGTCCATAACTATTCGCACGAGCGAGTAATCCGCTTCAAACCAACACCGGAATATTGCTAATTAAATACTCTTCCGATGGATACTAAACACCACTGTATAACCCTTGTCTGACCCTTCGTATCAAACAAAGAGGGATCTCTTTGTCTATGAACATGCTACATTAACTAAACTTTCAGATTCTATCAAAGGGACCATAATTTACGAAATACATTATATGGTGAAAATATGTAACGATTGAGTCGCACGCTAGGCGCACATAAACTCTACCGTAAATGCGCATACCGTGCGCCTGCGGGTGCACATAACAGTGAGTGTGCGCACGCACGGGAGAGCGTACGCATGCGCAGCGGGGACACATGTGAGGTGCAACTATGGCAGTGTGCATCATGATATTTTTCTGACTTTGACAGTAACTATATATATAATGTACATTGTGATATATTGAATACATATCCTTTTAATAACAAATATATACATCAATGAGCTTTGGAACTCAGATAATGTGTGGGTGTATTATTTACTCTTATGGGATGTAGTGTTTTTTGCGATGTATAGCGCACATTCATAGCACATGGTAATAAGATGCGCAGGCATCCACAGTATATAATAGAGCTGGCATTTTGAATTATTGTTATAAAGCAATATGACTTTTTCAACCTATAGCAGCAGCGTATACCACTGTGACTGCCTGGTCACCGGAATGACTGATGACCAGGACACTACCACTGGTCTGATGCAGCACAACACAGCAAAACTGTGAGGGACTTGTTGTTGTTGTTGTTGTTATTATTATTATACGTCAGCAGTGGACATATAGCAGCAGCGTATACCACTGTGACTGCCTGGTCACTGGAATGACTGATGGCCAGGACACCACCACTGGTCTGATACGGGACAACACAGCACCACTGAAAGGGACTTATACAGCTACACTGGATATATGGCAGCAGAGGACACCACCACTGTGACTGGTCACTGGACTGATGCTGCAGAAGACACTACCCCTGGTCTAATGCAGGACAACCCAGCACCACTAAAAGGGACTTATACAGCTACACTGGATATATGGCAGCGAGGACACCACCACTGTGACTGGTCACTGGACTGATGCTGCACAAGACACTACCCCTGGTCTGATGCAAGACAACACAGCAAAAATGCAAGGGACTTATACAGCAGCCAGCATCACTGGGGACATATAGCAGCAGGGGACACCAACACTGTGACTGGCTGGACTGATGCAGCACATTAAAATGACTACACTGGACTGGACTGAGCACCACAACACAGCACAAGATTCGCCACCCCACTTTCCTGCCCCCACACAGACACTGAGGACGGAGACACGTCCTCTCACTACACTCTCAGAGACTGGAGTGAAAATGGCCGCGACGCGAGGCTAATTATATGGAATCCAAATCCCGCGAGAATCTGACAGCGGGATGATGACGTTTTGCCTTGTTCGGGTTTCCGAGTCAGGCGGGAAAACCCGAGCCGGGCTCGGAACCGGACTCGAATGGTGAAGTTCAGTACGGTTCAGTTCTCTGAGACCCGAACCCGCTCATCTCTACTTAAAATATAATATAAAAGCATATTGATATATCATCAGTCTGTGTACCCCCTCCACCCCCCACCCTGATTAAAGCAGGCAGATGCTATACACTGTAATGCTCCCCCTCCGCTCTGCAGGATCGTCCGGCCTTGCTCTGTTCTCTCTCCTTACTGACTTAAACAGGGAGGAGGCAGAGCTGTGGTCTGGGGATGTCCCTGCAAGCACAACCACTCTTCCTCCCAGCATCTGACTGTGAGGAGAGACGGAGCGGCCAGGAGAGAAGTTAAATAAAAAACAGCACAAATAAGTGCAGGGAGAGTGCAGGGCCCCGGAGGCAGCCAGGGCCCCATAGCATCTGCACTCCCTGCACCTATGGTAGCTACGCCCTTGATACTGGAATAAAGTACACTGGAAGAGCCTATGTTTTTCTCTGTGCGTGTCCCGTCTCCTCTCTCTGCGCGTCTGACATCATAAACACATGTGTCATGACAGGACACATGCACAATACTGCAGTACTGGAGACACAGGTATGCGCTGGATCTGGCACCCAACAGCTGTCTCATCACTGGCAGCCTGCCAGGAATATTCAGCCTGCCCAACGCTCTGACATTTTCGGTGGGAGGTTGCGGTCCACCGGAAATGCCCTCCATACAGTCTTATTGGCATGCCCCCCAGGACCCACAGGGCCCCCTGAGACCCACAGGGCACTAAGCAGCTGCCTTCTGGTAAATCCTCCTCTGACCAGAGCATGTAAGTGTGCATGTTTGTGTAACGGTGTGTGTGTTTTGTGTTTTTTGGGGGGTATATCTTTTGCTGTGGAACTACAGGTACCAGCGGGCCCGCTAATTCCCCACATGCTGGTACTTGTGGTTCTCCAAATACCAGCAAGCGGGGGAGGCTTGCTGGGACTTGTAGTTCCACAGCAAAAGACCATATTCTTTTTCTTACACTTTTATTGAGTATCAGCCCTCCGGCCCACAGATGGGGGGGACAGCCTCGGGCCTCACTCCTGGCCCTTGGGTGCCTGGAGGGGGGACCCCTTGATTTAAGGGCTCCCCCCTCTCCGAGGGAACCCTGGCTAGGGGTGACTAGTGGGGGGGGGGTAATGCCACGGCCACAGGGACCAATATAAATGTGTCCCCTGGCTGTGGCATTATCACCATGGCTAGTGGAGCCCGGTGCTGGTTTTAAAAATACAGGGGACCCCTAAATTTTTTGTCCCCATATTTTTGGAACCAGGACCGGACCAAGAGCCCAGGGAATGGTGGGGGACCCTACGCATTTTCCCCCTGGTATTTTAACAACCAGGACCGGCTCAAAGAGCCTGAGGCTGGTTATGCTTAGGAGGGGGGACCCCACACAATTTTTATTTTTAACTCTTTCAGACATTTTTACACAGAGAAGTATGCACGGATCTCACTGATCTGTGCATGACTATTAAAACACACCAGCAAAAAGCAGTTCTATTTGAACGCTCCATTTCTGTACGAATTCCATGCTTTCCCGGCACTGTTTTGCTATTGTTGGCAGTGATTGAGAATATGAATTCTTAGTAAATTCCCGTGTTGTATAAAATAAAAGCCGCGTTTGACCGATAGTCTATTGATTCGGATTTGTGTGGTCGGCAGTGTATCTCAGTACAAATAGCCCCAACACTGCTGAGATTTGTGTTTAGTAAATTCCTGAGATGAGACTTAGGAAAAAAAAAAAAGCAAACTCGAATGGAATCGGGACCTTAGTAAATTTCTACCCATGATATTTATTGTGTTCTTAAAGCCTACCAAAGCAATTATGGTAAAGACTAGGTGCTTCATCGCGCCCTACGAGCGCTCTTCACACCATCGCAAGGGGCTACGCCCCCTTAACCCTTGCATGCCTTTCTCGGGTTCAATATTTGTATTATATGGAGTATTACCTGCATTCCTTTGTTAGTGGTTAAATATTGCACAATGAAAGGGCGTGCGTTGGTGAAGGAGGCGCAGCCCCTTGCAACGGCGTGAACAGCACCTGCAGGGCATGATGTACAGAATGTAGCGGGTGCGGGGGGGACTGCAGATAGGGGAGGGTGTCTGTAGATGCTGCGGGTGGAGGAGGGGGCGGATGCGTGGGGGGACCCGGATGGGGAAGGGTCGGGAGGTGCTACGGATGGGGGAGGGGCAGAGGAGTGGGGGCTGCATATGGGGGAGGGGTCCAGAGGCACTGCAGGTGGGTGAGGGGCAGGGGTGCCATGGGTAGGGGCAGAGGAGTGGGGGCTGCATATGGGGGAGGGGTCCAGAGGCACTGCAGGTGGGTGAGGGGCAGGGGTGCCATGGGTGGGAGAGGGGCAGGTGTGGGGATGTTGCGGATGGGTGAAGGGTTCCAGAGGTGCTGTGGGATGGGAAGTGGCGTGGGTGGGGTAGGGGGTCTGGAGGCACCATGGGTGGGGGAGGAGCAGGTACAGGTGGTGCAACAGATGGGGAAGGGGGTCTCGAAGCGCTGCAGGTGGTGGAGGGGCAGGTGTAGGGGTGCCGTGGGTGGGGGAGGAGTGGGGGGGGACCACGGATTGAGGAGGGTGTCTGCAGATGCTGTGGGTGGAGGGGGGGCAGGTGTGGGGGGAGACATATATGGGGGGTGGATGGTGGAGGGGGCCTGGAGATGCTGTGGGTGGTGGAGGGGCGGGGGAGTGGGAGCCGTGGGTGGTGTAGGGGGTCTGGAGGCACTGCGTATGGGGGAGGGGTGGGGTGCCGCATGTGGTGGAGGGGAAGGTGCGGAGGTGTGGTGCATTGGGGAGGGGTCTGGAGGCGCTGTGGGGACTGTACCTGCCAAAAAGGTAGTTGGAGGGTATGCAGTAACAGGGCCAGGACAGGGGTGACAGGGCCAGGACAGGGGTGACAGGGTCAGAACAGGGGTGACGGGGCCAGGACAGGGGTGACGGGGCCAGGACAGGGGTGACGGGGCCAGTACAGGGGTGATGGGGCCTGGACAGGGGCAACGGGGCCAGGACAGAAATGACAGGGACAGGATAGGGGTGACATGGCCAGGGTAGGGGCGGCAAGACCAGGACAGGGGTGACAGGGCCATTATAGGGTTGACAGGGCAAGCACAGGGGTGACAGGGCCAGGATAGGGGTAACAGGGCCAGCATAAGGGTGACAGGGCCAGGATAAGGGTGAAATGGCCAGGATAAGGGCCAGGATAAGGGTGAAATGGCCAGGATAAGGGTGAAATGGCCAGGATACGTGTGAAAGGGCCAGGATAAGGGTGACAGGGCAAGGCCAGGGGTGACAGGGCAAGGCCAGGGGTGACCGGGACACGACAGAACACAGGGCACGGGAGAGATTCGTATTAGGGACAGAACAGTGGTGACAGACAGATGTGTCTTACCGGAGTCACTGCTGCTGGCTGCTGCTGTTCCACTCTAACCTGTTGGGATCTGCTGCTGGTGGAGACTTGGCATGGCTGACTCTCTCAGGCTGGAGTCCTGCTTCCTCTGCCCGTCCGCATCCCTCCCCCCCTCCTCAGTCACACACCGCAGACCTCACACAGCTGCCAGGCACTGTGGTAAGGGGAGACTGGGAGTGACTGGTTAGTCCCCGGGAGATGCTGTGGCTGGAGGGAGGAGGGGGTCATATAGCATGCACACGGCGCGGACCTCGCGGCTGCCAGGCACTGTGGTAAGGGGAGACTGGGAGTGACTGGTTAGCCCCCAGGAGACGCTGCGGCTGGAGGGAGTCGTAGCATGCACGCGGCGCGGTCCTCGCGGCTGCCGGGCACTGTGGAAAGGGGAGACTGGGAGTGACTGGTTAGCTCCCAGGAGACGCTGCGGCTGGAGGGAGGAGGGGGTCGGAGCCTGCAATCAGCGCGGACTTCTGCAGCGCTACCCGCCGGCTAAAGTGTGTGAAGGAGCTGGGCGCACCTCACTGCGGGTGGCAGCGCTGCAGCTAGCGGTGGGGTTGCCGGGGATGGAGATAACAGAGGCACTATGGAACCTGCACAGCGGCAGGTGCCCCACAAAACTGCAGCTAAGAAGTGTGGAGTGTGCCAGAGAGTGACGCTCCTCCGCGCCAGAGAGCCCCTGCTGAGTTTGCTGATGTGGGGGGTCAAGCACACAGTGAGCCGGTGACCGTCTGTCTGTACGGCATACCCCCTCACACAACCCCATACCTCCCCACTGTCCCGATTTTCGCGGGACTGTCCCATTTTTTTGGGTCTGTCCCGCTGTCCCACCCGTGGCCCGCAGTGTCCCGCGGTGAAGGGGGGTCAGTTGGGAAGCTCCTGAACTCGCTGTTCTGCTTAGCAGAACAGCGGTGAATAGATGCGCACAGCGTCTATTTAGTGGAGACAGGAGGAGAGGGGGCATCAGGGGGTACGGATTAAGCGGGGGTTAACACAGTTTTAGGGGCCTCCCTGGCTGGAGTAGCTCTATCCCAGCTCTTAAGCTCCCGGTCCTGCCAGTAACAGCAGCAGCATTGTGCTACAGCCAGCACACGCTGCTGCGTGTTGGCAGGTCTGTGGTGATGCAGGGAGGAGGCAGCCTCCCTGCTTTCTTCTGCCTGTGCGGGTGTGTAGGGGGGAGCGACCACCCCCTCTGAATTTACCCCTAGCTGAGGGGCCAAAATCCCATGGAGAAAAAAAATCTCCGGAATTTGCATAAGGGGGCGTGGCCACGCAGGCGCGATTAGGCCACGCCCCCAAACATACAGCAGGCACAGCAATGAGATAGGGCCCCCCTGTCTCAAGTGCCCTGGGCCCCCCGGACTCATAATCCGCCCCTGGGGGCATGCCAGCAGCTCACAGAGCGCTGGGCATGCCCCCTCACTGACGAAAACGGGTGCCCTCTGGTGAAGCCACGCCCTTTCCGTTGGCCACGCCCCCTTTGCGCCGCATGTGTGTCCCTCCTGCCTGAAGAAAGCTGGGAGGTATGCACCCCTGCCTGTGCCATGGCCATACCATCTGCTTCTGCTCCTAGTCTCCTATAGATTTGCCCAAATCTATGACTCATTTGACTAACTCCGCCCAGTGTTGTGACTCCGCCCAGCGTTAGCAAATGAGTCACAAAGTCACAGATCTGGGCTATTATATATAGGAGATAACACAGGTCTGCCATGAAAATGAATTTATGTGATACTGTACTTACAGATTTTTGGCTTCTGAACACGAAAATGACTCCAGATTTTGCATATCACATCACATTTTTCTGCAAAACGTGTATTTATGAATAAGTCATTTTTTTCATATTCATTAAAGTAATTATCAAACATTGGGCCAGATGCATCATCGCTTGGAGAGTGATAAAATGGAGAAAGAAAAAGAGCCAGCCAATCAACTCCTAACTGCCATGTCACAGGTTGTGTTTGAAAAATAGCAGTTAGGAGCTGATTGGCTGGTACTTCTTCACTCTCCATTTTATCACTTTCCAAGCGATGATGCATCTAGCCTTAAATAAATTCAGTCGGTAGTATAGAATGTTGCAATTCAGTTCTCATCAGAAAACTTCCCCCCGCCCAGTGCTAGATTAAGGTCCACATTGGCCTGGAGCTGAACTTTACAAAGGGACTAAACCCCATATTATCTAAAGGAATATTGAACACACACAACAACTACAACTATAAGTAGTGATGAGCGGGTTCGGTTCCTCGAGATCCGAACCCCCCCGAACTTCAGCCATTTTACACGGGTCCGAGGCAGACTCGGATCTTCCCGCCTTGCTCGGTTAACCCGAGCGCGCCTGAACGTCATCATCCCGCTGTCGGATTCTCGCGAGATTCGTATTCGCCATTTTCACTCGTGCAGCGTTCTCTCAGTTTATGTGTTCAGTGTGCTGCAAATATCTGTGCTCAGTGTGCTGCAAATATCTGTGCTCAGTGTGCTTGCAAATATCTGTGCTCAGTGTGCTGAAAATATCTACGTTCTCTGCCTGAAAAACGCTCCATATCTGTGCTGCATTGTAGTACATAGTAGGAGGACAGTGCAGAATTTTGCTGACCACCAGTATTATATAGCAGTACGGTACAGTAGTCCACTGCTCTACCTACCTCTCAGGGACGTGCAGTCAGGGGAGGCAGTGCCGCCTCCCCTGTCATAATCATTAAAATAATATAAAGAAAATACTTATGACACATATACTGTGTCATAAGTATATGAATTAGGCTTTATATTATTTCAATGATTCTTTTAGTTTAAAATAATAATTTTAAGTCAGTTTAGGAGGCACCGCTGTCGGTGCCTCCCGCTGTCATCGCAACGAGCAGGAAGCGGGTAGGCGGTACTAAGAATTGGGCAGTAAAAGCCCATGAAAAAATACATGTGAAGCGGCACTTTGTGGAAGTGCCGCTTTGACAGAGGAGTGTCAGGGGCGTGCTTTCAACCCATAGCACGCCCCTGTAGCTAAGAGTGAGCAGCAGCGGTGGAGCGGGTGGCTGGCCCTGTCAGGCCGGAGTCAGCAGAGCGGAGGAGATCTGTCCCGGAGCCTAAGCCTCTGTCCCGCCGGTGGAAGGAGTGTGAGGCGCGCCTTCCCCTTGTCCCGCCGCTGCCGTCGTCCCCGAGTCCCGCCGCCCCTACTCAGCGCCTGAGACCATCGTCGCATAGCCGAGGAGAGTGTCTGGACCGTGGCCCCCCAAGGCGAGTAAAAAAAGGGGGACTGTCTGCTGTTATGTGTAAAAAAGTGGGACTGTCTGCCGTTATGTGTAAAAAAAAGGGGGACTGTCTGCCGTTATGTGTAAAAAAAAGTGGGACTGTCTACCGTTATGTGTAAAAAAGGGGGACTGTCTGCCGTTATGTGTAAAAAAGGGGGACTGTCTGCCGTTATGTGTAAAAAAGGGGGACTGTCTGCCGTTATGTGTAAAATAGGGGGACTGTCTGCCATAATGTGTAAAAAGGGGGACGCTGTCTGCCGTATTGTGTAAAATAGGGCACGCTGTCTGCCGTAATGTGTAAAAAAAGGGGGACTGTCTGCCGTAATGTCTAAAAAAGGGGGACTGTCTGCCGTAATGTCTATAAAAGGGGAACTGTCTGCCGTAATGTCTAAAAAAAGGGGGACTGTCTGCCGTAATGTGTAAAAAGGGGGATGCTGTCTGCCGTAATGTGCAAAAAAGGGGACGCTGTCTGCCGTAATGTCTAAAAAAGGGGGACTGTCTGCCGTAATGTGTAAAAAGGGGGACGCTGTCTGCCGTAATGTGCAAAAAAGGGGACGCTGTCTGCCGTAATGTGTAAAAAAGGGGGACTGTCTGCCGTCATGAGTAAAAGAGGGGGACGCTGTCTGCCGTAAAGTCTAAAAAAAGGGGGACTGTCTGTCGTAATGTGTAAAAAGGGGCCGCTGTCTGCCGTAATGTGTAAAAAGGAGATGCTGTCTGCCGTAATGTGTAAAAAAGGGTACCTAACTCTGATCCCAAATCCCCCAACTATTTCAACTCAAGGGCTACCTAAAACACATATTTTCAAAAAATATATAAATGTTTAAATAGAAAAATAGAAGTAGACAGGCACTGTCAGCCTACTTCCATGACATCACAAGTGGCGATGCCGGACTTTGCGGATCATTATGGCTGCAGTGCCTCACCAGCCAATGACCTCACTGCACGCCACTGCTACCTCTGTGTCGTCAAGTATACTATCCATCCATACCTGTGCTGCATTTTAGTTGTGCACAGTATATATAGTAGGAGGACAGTGCAGAATTTTGCTGACCACCAGTATATATATAGCAGTACGGTACAGTAGTCCACTGCTCTACCTACCTCTGTGTCGTCAAGTATACTATCCATCCATACCTGTGGTGCATTTTAGTTGTGCGCAGTATATATAGTAGGAGGACAGTGCAGAATTTTGCTGACCACCAGTATATATATAGGAGTACGGTACAGTAGGCCATTGCTATTGATATATTACTGGCATATAATTCCACACATTAAAAAATGGAGAACAAAAATGTGGAGGGTAAAATAGGGAAAGATCAAGATCTACTTCCACCTCGTGCTGAAGCTGCTGCAACTAGTCATGGCCGAGACGATGAAAATGAAATGCCATCAACGTCGTCTGCCAAGGCCGATGCCCAATGTCATAGTCGAGAGCATGTAAAATCCAAAAAACAAAAGTTCAGTAAAATGACCCAAAAATCAAAATTAAAAGCGTCTGAGGAGAAGCGTAAACTTGCCAATATGCCATTTACGACACGGAGTGGCAAGGAACGGCTGAGGTCCTGGCCTATGTTCATGTTTAGTGGTTCAGATTCATCCTCTCGCTAGAAAAATTTAAAGATTTAAGCTGGCAAAAGCACAGCAAAGAACTGTGCGTTCTTCTAAATCACAAATCCCCAAGGAGAGTCTAATTGTGTCGGTTGCGATGCCTGACTTTCCCAACACTGGACGGGAAGAGGTGGCGCCTTCCACCATTTGCACGCCCCCTGCAAGTGCTGGAAGGAGCACCCGCAGTCCAGTTCCTGATAGTCAAATTGAAGATGTCAGTGTTGAAGTACACCAGGATGAGGATATGGGTGTTGCTGGCGCTGAGGAGGAAATTGACAAGGAGGATTCTGATAGTGAGGTGGTTTCTTTAAGTCAGGCACCCGGGGAGACACCTGTTGTCCGTTGGACGAATATGGCCATTGACATGCCTGGTCAAATAAAATAAAAAATCACATCTTCGGTGTGGAATTATTTTAACAGAAATGCGGACAACAGATGTCAAGCCGTGTGTTGCCTTTGTCAAGCTGTAATAAGTAGGGGTAAGGACGTTAACCAACTAGGAACATCCTCCCTTAAACGTCACCTGGAGCGCATTCATCAGAAGTCATTGACAAGTTCAAAAACTTTGGGTGACAGCGGAAGCAGTCCACTGACAACTAAATCCCTTCCTCTTGTAACCAAGCTCCTGCAAACCACACCACCAACTCCCTCAGTGTCAATTTCCTCCTTAGACAGGAAAGCCAATAGTCCTGCAGGCCATGTCACTGGCAAGTCTGACAAGTCCTCTCCTGCCTGGGATTCCTCCGATGCATCCTTGAGTGTAACGCCTACTGCTGCTGGCGCTGCTATTGTTGCTGCTGGGAGTCGATCGTCATCCCAGAGGGAAAGTCGGAAGACCACTTGTACTACTTCCAGTAAGCAATTGACTGTCCAACAGTCCTATGCGAGGAAGATGAAATAACACAGCAGTCATCCAGCTGCAAAGCAGATAACTCAGGCCTTGGCAGCCTGGGTGGTGTTAAATGTGTGTCCGGTATCCACCGTTAATTCACAGGGAATTAGAGAATTTATTGAGTTAGTGTGTCCCCGGTACCAAATACCATCTAGGTTCCACTTCTCTAGGCAGGCGATACCGAGAATGTACACAGACCTCAGAAAAAGAGTCACCAGTGTCCTAAAAAATGCAGTTGTATCCAATGTCCACTTAACCACGGACATGTGGACAAGTGGAGCAGGGCAGACTCAGGACTATATGACTGTGACAGCCCACTGGGTAGATGTATTGCCTCCCGCAGCAAGAACAGCAGCGGCGGCACCAGTAGCAGCATCTCGCAAATGCCAACTCGTTCCTAGGCAGGCTACGCTTTGTATCACCGCTTTCCATAAGAGGCACACAGCTGACAACCTCTTACGGAAACTGAGGAACATCATCGCAGAATGGCTTACCCCAATTGGACTCTCCTGGGGATTTATGACATCGGACAACGCCACCAACATTGTGCGTGCATTACATGTGGGCAAATTCCAGCACGTCCCATGTTTTGCACATACATTGAATTTGGTGGTGCAGAATTATTTAAAACACGACAGGGGCGTGCAAGGGATGCTGTCGGTGGCCCGAAGAATTGCGGGCCACTTTCGGCATTCAGACACCGCGTACAGAAGACTGGAGCACCAGCAAACACTCCTAAACCTGCCCCGCCATCATCTGAAGCAAGAGGTGGTAACAAGGTGGAATTCAACCCTCTATATGCTTCAGAGGATGGAGGAGCAGCAAAAGGCCATTCAAGCCTGTACAGCTACCTACGATATAGGCAAAGGAGGGGAAATGCACCTGACTCAAGCGCAGTGGAGAATGACTTCAACATTGTGCAAGGTTCTGCAACCCTTTGAACTTGCCACACGTGAAGTCAGTTCAGACACTGCCAGCCTGAGTCAGGTCATTCCCCTCATCAGGCTTTTGCAGAAGAAGCTGGAGAGATTGAAGGAGGAGCTAAAACAGAGCGAGTGGGACTTGTGGATGGAGCCCTTAATTCGCTTAACCAGGATTCACGGGTGGTCAATCTGTTGAAATCAGAGCACTACATTTTGGCCACCGTGCTCGATCCTAGATTTAAAACCTACGTTGAATCTCTCTTTACAGCAGACACAAGTCTGCAGAGGTTCAAAGACCTGCTGGTGAGAAAATTGTCAAGTAACATAGTAACATAGTATCTGAGGTTGAAAAAAGACAATTGTCCATCGAGTTCAACCTATTTGTGGTCTCCTATGCATGATGATTTGACTAAAATTTCTGACTGATGCTGCTGTCAGCCGTTGCATTTTATCCCTATTTATAGTAACTATAATGCATGTCAAGCGGAACGTGACCCGTCAACAGCTCCTCCTTCACATTCTCCTGCAACTGGGGCTGCGAGGAAAAGGCTAAGAATTCCGAGCCCACCCGCTGGCGGTGATGCAGAGCAGTCTGGAGCGAGTGCTGACATCTGGTCCGGACTGAAGGACCTGCCAACGATTACTGACATGTCATCTACTATCACTGCATATGATTCTGTAACCATTGAAAGAATGGTGGAGGATTATATGAGTGACCGCATCCAAGTAGGCACGTCAGACAGTCCGTACGTATACTGGCAGGAAAAAGAGGCAATTTGGGGGCCCTTGCAGAATCTGGCTTTATTTTACCTAAGTTGCCCCCCCTCCAGTGTGTACTCCGAAAGAGTGTTTAGTTCAGCTGCTCACCTTGTCAGCAATCGGCGTACGTGGTTACTTCCAGAAAATGTGGAGAAGATGATGTTCATCAAAATGAATTATAATCAATTCCTCTGTGGAGACATTCACCAGCAATTGCCTCCAGAAAGTACACAGGGACCTGAGATGGTGGATTCCAGTGGGGACGAATTAATAATCTGTGAGGAGGGGGATGTACACAGTGAAAGGGGTGAGGAGGAGGTGGACATCTTGCCTCTGTAGAGCCAGTTTGTGCATGGAGAGATTGATTGCTTCTTTTTTGGTGGGGGCCCAAACCAACCAATCATTTCAGTCACAGTCGTGTGGCAGACCCTGTCGCTGAAATGATGGGTTTGTTAAAGTGTGCATGTCCTGTTTATACAACATAAGGGTGGGTGGGAGGGCCCAAGGACAATTCCATCTTGCACCTCTTTTTTCTTTCATTTATCTTTGCATCATGTGCTGTTTGGGGACTATTTTTTGAAGTGCCATCCTGTCTGACACTGCAGTGCCACTCCTAGATGGGCCAGGTGTTTGTGTCGCTTAGCTTAGTCATCCAGTGACCTCGGTGCAAATTTTAGGACTAAAAATAATATTGTGAGGTGTGAGGTGTTCAGAATAGACTGGAAATGAGTGGAAATTATAGTTATTGAGGTTAATAATACTATGGGATCAAAATGACCCCCAAATTCTATGATTTAAGCTATTTTTGAGGGTCTTTTGTAAAAAAAAAACCACCGAATCCAAAACACACCCGAATCCGACAAAACATTTTCAGGGAGGTTTTGCCAAAAACGCGTCCGAATCCAAAACATGGCCGCGGAACCGAATCCAAAACCAAAACACAAAACCCAAAAAATTTCCGTTGCACATCACTAACTATAAGGTGAGCTGGTGAAGGTGGAACCGAATACAACAGATGCAACACAGTTTTGCCCTGTGCCGGCTCATTTTAACCTCTGCCTACTACCACATATACACACCCAGTACACACTACAAACATTGGGCCTAATTCAGACCTGATCGTAGATGTGCTAAATATAGCACATCTACGATCAGCTACTCTGACACGCGGGGGGACGCCAAGCACCGGGCTAGTCCACCCCACATGTCAGGCTCTGCCCCGTCACACAAGTACAAAAGCGTCGGCTGTCTGACATGCGCCGGCGCCGCATGCGCAGCTCAGACCTGATCGGCTGCTGTGCAAAAACATACAGCACCGATCAGGTCTGAATTAGGCCCATAGACAGTACACACACACACCACATACACACACACACACACAGTTACAGTACACACCAGGAGCGTAGCTGCCATAGGTGCAGGCGATGCGGCTGCTATGGGGCACGAGCTGTCTCTGGGGCCCGAGCCTTCCCCTGCACCAATCTACTGAGCCCCGGCGCTGGCAGCTTTTTACATTACAAGAATTGTGCTGCGCTGCTGTACTGCTGCCACACCTGCTTACCCAGCCGGCTCCCCCTCCCCTGGGTACTAACTAATTCTGGGAGGAGGCGTGGCTGAGTATGCAGGGACGTCCGACATCCCCGGACCACAGCCACGCCTCCACCCAGTGTCTGCAGTAGCGGATCTTGCCACGGGCAAGCAGGACTTTTGCCCGGGGCGCCGCCTTCCTGGGGGGCGCCGCACCATGGCAAGATCCGCTGCTGCTGTGGTGCCCCCCCGCTGCCGTGGCCCGCTGTCCGCTGTGAAGGGAAACTAGACGCTATGCATCTAGTTTCCCTTCGTGGGCTGCCCGCTGTGAAGGGAAACTAGACGCTATGCGTCTAGTTTCCCTTCCTGGAAAGGACCTTCACTGTAATGATGTGCAGTGCGCGTTGACGTCATCGCGCACCTCACAGCAAAGGTCCTCTCCACGAAGGGAACTAGACGCTTAGCGTCTAGTTTACCTTCGTGGAGAGGACCTTTGCTGTGCGGTGCGCGATGACGTCATCGTGCACCGCACATCCTACAACAGTACAGGGGGCGTAACTGACCACGCCCCCTGTATGAAGCCACGCCCGCTAATGCCGCCCGGGGCGCCAGAAGCCCCGGAACCGGCCCTGAGTGTCTGTAAAGAAACAGTGGACGGAGCAGGACCGACCAGGAGAGCAGATGTGGCGGCAGTGCAGCAGCACACTGCGGCCACAATGGTGAGAGCTCTATATGGGGCGCCTCCGTGCGGGGTGCGGGGGGAAGGGTACGCATGGAATTATGCTATGGGGCCCCAAATGAGATAGCTACGCCCCTGGTACACACAATGGCAATGTTAAGGATCCAAACTACAAAGAAATTGTGAGGGAAATGCTTAATAGTTACAGAAACCTTGGCTGCAATATGAGTTTAAAGGTACATTTTTTGAATTTTGATATTGAGCATTTCCCAAATAATCTCAGAGACTACAGTGAAGAACACGGTGAATGGTTCCACCAAGACGTTAAATATGTAGGAGAACAGAATGACAGATATGGGAATGGAGAGAGTTAAACCTCCTGTGATGGGTGTGGACCAAAATGGCATGACAGGTTACAGCCATTTATAGGATAGGAGGGATCAGTATATATAGGGGATGCATAGGGCATTAGGGGTCTCTTTTAGTTTACCTTCCCGCCCTCCCACCCCATTTTTGGTTTGATTAGGCACAGAGTTTTTTGTGGCTTTAGGTTGTTAGTAGTGGTTTTCTCGTTGGCTATTTGTTTGGCGGAAAAGAATGGCAGGTTCTAGTTTGGCTTGTTAGTCACAGTTTTTACGGTGTTGGTGTGGTTTAGGTGCACTCACCTCCATTGACTTTTAAGGCCGCTAGATCACCCGACAGGGGGCAGCGTCATCACCCATCAGGGGTGGCAGTCAGCGTGGATGTCTGAGTTGGATACCTATGTATGGTTTTTGTGGTAGATTAGGATTGTTTTAGCTTTAATGTCTTTGAGGTTATCTTCAGTGGGTTTTTAGCCGTTCTTTTTTCTGCCACCATATTTGGTTAATATTATATGCTAATTTTAAATTTTCTTTTACAGGTTTTTCTAGTGGTTAGGGTTACAATAAATAGCTAACAATTTTCTGCCAAATTCAAGTCTCCGTGTCTTTATTCTTAGTATAAGGGTATAGGATGTTTTTACTGTTAGAATGGAGGCACACATCAGCCATTAGGAGGTTTAAAGAGAATATACCAGGGCAGTGGGGACGTCGGCATGATGGCTTACTACTGCTGGATTATACACAGAGACGACACAGAAAAAACTTCTAAGCGTATAGCGACCAAACAAAGTTTGAAAACAAACAAAACAAGATATTAACAGTTTTACCAATAATTATGGTTTTGTTTCTATTATTGTTTGATTTTATTGTTATTTTATTATGTAATTAAGACAAAAACACAGTGGTATCATCTGCACTTCTTCGTATTTCACAAAACATGTCAAGAACAAATGAACTTCTTGTTTTTTTCTTAAAAATGTATGTTAACCCCCTTATAGGTAAATGTGATGTGGTTATTTTTTTATATATACTATTTCTTGATGTACACAGGAGTATAATCAAGAATATAAAAGTATTATTAAAAAAGCTTTCAATACCTTAAATCAGACCTGTGTAAGTGAAAGAAATGATCGCAGGTATAATCAGTTGCATTTAACCCCTTCAGTGGTGATTTTTTGGAATTTGGACACACCTCCCAGGGCAGGTTTTTTTTTTTTTTTTTTTACCTGCGCGTTGCCAGGGGTTTCATGCGCGTTGCCAGGGGTTTCACGCACTGTGTCATGCTTTTTGCCAGGGGTTTTATGCTCTGGGATCCATGCTCGTTGCCACGGGGAATGCTCATTGCCTTAGGTAATGCTCGTTGCCTAGGGGTAGCTAGGGATGGCCATCGACCATCAATGATTTAAAATCATCGATTGATGACCGATATCAAATACTTTTACCATTGATAGGGGAGAACCGGATGGTTTCCCACCAACGATGGTTCAGTGCTACCAAATTTTTTATTTATTTATATTTTCTCAAAGTGTCAGGGCACAGAGCTTAGCCCTGCCCCTGACATCCACTAAGCCATGCCCTCTGGTTCTGATTTGTACAGTAGTGCAGGGATGACCATTGATGGGTAAAACCATCAATGGACCCATTCCATTACACCATCGAGGTTATCCATCGATGGTGACCATTGATGGATAACCCACCGATGGCCATCCCGCAGGCAGCATTTGCTGGCGGCACTGAAATCCTCTCCCCCCCCTCCTCCCTTGTACTCCGCTCGGCAGGTGGAGTTTTGCGTAATGACGCGATCGCGTCATGATGTCATGACGCAATCACGTCACGACATCACAACACGATCGCGTTATTCTTCAAAGTCCAGCAGCCAATCGGAGTGCAAGGAGGGAGGGAAGGGGAGCAGTGGCATGCCCCGGAAAAATTCTGTGGTAGCCAGTATGCACAGCACAGCTGGCACCGGAAATTTTCCGGGCATACCACTGAAGGGGTTAATGGAGAGTTAGTTACAGCATTTGGATATTGTCTACCTGTTACTTACCTGGCAACCTTGTGCCTGCTATCTGTCGCTGATTTTCTATTAACATCCCAGTATAAAACCATCCCTAACTTCTGTGACTCTCAGAGATGAAGGTTGAGTCACCAGGACATAGGTTAGAGCACATCCTGGAAAGTAGTAAGAAGTAAAGTGGTTGCTTTCAGCTGCTGTCAACTGGGGCACACCTGGGGATGCAACCTGTTGGTGTATTGTCGCAAAAACTTTACCCTCCTTGCAGTGCTTAAAGTGGTCCTAGAGAGGTGGTGCAACTCACCCCCACCCCCTCCCCCACACCTGTGAAACAAAAAGATTGTGCGCGCCTCAGGCGTGTGCCACAAAAAAGGGGCATGGTATCAAAAAATAAATGGGCGTGGTCACCCAATAGTATCCCCAATTCAAATTATGCCATACAGTAGCACAATCTTATTAACATTACACCACATAGTAGTGTCCCTTATTCTTGTTATGACACACATTAGTGCCCCTTATACACAAAGCCCACAGTAGAAGCACCCCAAATACACATAATGTCCACAGCAATAGTGCCCCTTATACAATGCCCACAGTAGTAGTGCCCCTTATGTCCCCAGGAGTGATGCCCCTTATAAAGTGTCCCCTATGCAATGCCCTCATTAGTAGTGCCCCCAGTAATGCCCCATGTAGTGTTGCCCCCAGGGCCAGTAGTAATGCCCCCGTAGTTATGCCCCCAGTCAGTAGTTATGCCCCCAGTAGATATGCCCCCTGTTGTTATGCCCCAGTAGATTTGCCCCCAGTAGTTATGCCCCAGTCAGATATGCCCCTAGTAGCTATAACCCCTGTAGTTGTGCCCCAGTAGGCTTGCCCCAGTAGAATGTCCCCAGTATATATGCCCCCAGTAGATGTGACCCAGTAGTTGTGCCCCCAGTGGATGTGCCCCCAGCAGTTGTGCCCCCTGTAGATGTGCCTCCAGTAAATTTACTCCCAGTAGATGTGGCCCCAGTAGACGTGCCCCAAGTAGATGTGCCCCCAGTGGATGTGTCCCCTGTAGATGTGCCTCCAGTAAATGTACTCCCAGTAGATGGGCCCCCAGCAGATGTGCCCCCTGTAGTTGTGTCCCCTGTAGTTATGCCCCCAGTCAGTAGTTATGCCCCTGTAGTTATGCCTCCAATAGTTATGCCCTCAGTCAGATATACCCCTAGTATTTATGCCCCCTGTAGTTATGCCCCCAGTAGATATGCCCCCAGTCAGACATTATGCCCCAGTAGGCCTGCTCCAGTAGACGTGTCCCCAGTAGACATGACCCCAGTAGACATGACCCAGTAGTTGTGCCCCCAGTAGACGTGTCCTCAGCAGTTGTGGCCCCAGTAGATGTGCCCACAGTAGTTGTGCCCCCAGTAGATATGCCCCTAGAAGATGTGCCCCCAGTAGATGTGCCGCCAGTAGTTGTGCCCCCAGCAGATGTGCCCCCAGCAGATGTGCCCCCAGTAAATGTGCCCCGTGTAGTTATACCCCCCATCAGAAGTTATGCCCCCAGTAGATGTACCACCAGCCATTGTGTCCCCAGTAGATGTGCCTCCAGCAGATGTGCCCCCAACCATTGAGCCCCTAGTAGATGTGAACCCAGCCATTGTGCCCCCAGTCGATGTGCCCCCAGCCATTGCGCCCTCAGTAGATGTGCCCCCAGCCATTGTGCCCTCAGAAGATGTGGCCCCAGTAGTTGTGCCCCCTGCAGTTATGCCCCCAGTCAGTAGTTATGTCCTCTGTAGTTATGCCCCCAGTAGTTTTGCCCCCAGTTAGATATACCCCTAGTAGTTATGCCCTCTGTAGTTATGCCCCCAGTAGATATGCCCCCAGTCAGACATTATGCCCCAGTAGGCCTGCCCCAGTAGACGTGCCCCCAGTAGACGTGCCCCCAGTAGACATGAACCACTAGTTGTGCCCCCAGTAGACGTGTCCCCAGAAGTTGTGCCCCCAGTAGATGTGCCCACAGTAGTTGTGCCCCCAGTAGATATGCCCCTAGTAGATGTGCCCCCAGTAGATGTGCCGCCAGTAGTTGTGCCCCCATCAGATGTGCCCCCAGCAGTTGTGCCCCCAGTAAATGTGCCCCCTGTAGTTATACCCCCAGTCAGAAGTTATGCCCCCAGTAGATGTACCACCAGCCATTGTGCCACCAGTAGATGTGCCCCCAGCAGATGTGCCCCCAGCCATTGTGCCCCTAGTAGATGTGAAGCCAACCATTGTGCCCCCAGCAATTGTGCCCTCAGTAGATGTGCCCCCAGCCATTGTGCCCTCAGTAGATGTGCCCCCAGCCATTGTGCCCCCAGTAGATCTGCCCCCTAGTAGTGCTGCTTACACACATACACAAAACAAAAAAAACAAAAAAACCACATCACTCACCAGCCCCGCTCCTGCTTCCGGACTGCTGCTGCCCTCCACCTGGCCGCCCGCTCTTCGGATCTATGGGAGAGACGTCATGACCAGAGGTTAAAGTGAGCCGGAACAGGGCGGAAATGCGTTCCGTCAGTCCCATTTGGAGCCGGAACGCAGTTCCGCCTCCACCGGCTCACCTAACCCAGGGAGAAGTCGGGCGCCCACTGAGATTTTGTTACCAGAGGGTGCCAGCTTCTTCCTCTCAGTGGCCGCCGGAGGCCGGAGCTCACTGCTGAGCTCCGGCTTCCGGCTCATGACGTCTCTCCCCCCCAGTAGATGTGCCCACAGCAGTTGTGCCCCCAGTAGATATGCCCCTAGTAGATGTGCCCCCAGCAATTGTGCCCCCAGTAGATGTGCCCCCAGTAGTTGTGCCCCCAGCAGATGTGCCCCCAGCAGTTGTGCCCCCAGTAGTTATGCTCCCAGTCAAAAGTTATGCCCCCAGTAGATGTACCCCCAGCCATTGTGCCCCCAGTAGATGTGCCCCCAGCCATTGTGCCCTCAGTAGATGTGCCCCCAGCCATTGTGCCCCCAGTAGATGTGCCCCCAGCCATTGTGCCCCCAGTAGATGTGCCCCCAGCCATTGTGCCCTCAGAAGATGTGCCCCTAGTATGTGCCGCTTACACACATACACAGTAGCGGATCTTGCTACGGGCACACGGTACTTTTGCACGGGGCGCCGCCTTCTGGAGGGCGCCGTCACAATCCGGAAAGCACCGCCGCCATGGCAAGATCCGCTACTGGTGGTGGCGCCCCCGCCCCTCCCCCGGTGCTGGTACTGCTGTGCGGTGCGCAATTACTTCATCACGCACCGCACTGCATTGTGGGATCGGCACTTAGACACTAGGGGTCATGATTGACCTCTAGTGTCTATGCGGTTCTATGGGAGAGACGTCATGATGTCTCTCTCATAGATCACAGGAGCGGCGCCAGCGGGCAGAGATGGAGGCCAGCAGCAGTCGGGAATCAGGAGTGGGGATGGTAAGTATTAATTTTTTTATATTTTTTTTAAAAGCGGCACAAACGGGGGAAATACTACTGGGGGCACAAACGGGGGCAATACTACTGGGGGCACATTGGCCACACCCCTTTATGAAGCCACGCCCCAATTTTCGCCCGGGGCGCCACAAGGGTTAGAACCGGCCCTGCACATACACAAAACAAAAAACCCACAACACTCACCAGCCCCGCTCCTGCTTCCGGACTGCTGCTGCCCTCCGCCTGGCCGCACGCTCTTCGGATCTATGGGAGAGACGTCATGACCAGAGGTTAAAGTGATCCGGAACAGGGCAGAACTGCATTCCGTCAGTTCAATTTGGAGCCTGAACGCAGTTCCGCCTCCTCCGACTCACCTAACCCAGGGAGAAGTCGGGCGCCCACTGAGATTTTGTTACCAGTGGGCGCCAGCTTCTTCCTCTCAATGGCCGCTGGAGGCCGGAGCTTCCGGCTCATGACATCTCTCCCATAGATCCGAAGAGTGCGCGGCCAGGCGGAGGGCAAAAGCGGTTCAGAATCCCTTTGTTTCACATGCGTGGGGGAGTGGGGGTGAGCTCCACCACCTCTCTAGGACCACATTAAGCACTGGTTATGACGTCTCTCCCAGTTCCAAATGGAACTGACGGAACGCAGTTCCGCCCCGTTCCGGCTCACCCCCCCACCCCGTGCAGAAAATGGGCGCTGCGCATGGCTCGCATCTTTTCAGCAAAAATTCCGGTTGGATCGCAACCTGAATTAGCCCCCCAATACTGTAGGCTGCAGGACACCACTTGGTGTAACCTATGCTTTATTTATGGCAGTTGGATTGTGGCACAGTTTTAGTTGGCAGAGCAGCAGGACATATATCAGATGCCAGAAGAAAAGTTGAAAGTACATGCGGATACAAGTGGGTTTGTCGATGCATCTCACAGATTTCAGCATATTGCGGGTGCACTGAAGAAAATGTCAGTGACTGCACATACTGTATGCTGGATCAGGCACACCCACACAGCCCGCAAGCTTGGATGGATTGAATAGACCACTCTTTCTGTGAACTGGACACTTCTGGGTGGTAACTGGTCAGAGCCAATATGGATACATGGAACTGTGCTGTCTAGTGGGAGTGTCATGAGAGTGCCATGGGCGTGTAAGCCAACTTCAGTGGCAGGCAGACAGAGATGAGGCGTCTGTTTCAGGCAGATCTTTTACACCTAGCATGGAGTGGGTGCATGTCCAGGACCTAATGATGAGGGCTGCT
This sequence comes from Pseudophryne corroboree, assembly GCF_028390025.1. Classification (NCBI taxonomy): domain Eukaryota; kingdom Metazoa; phylum Chordata; class Amphibia; order Anura; family Myobatrachidae; genus Pseudophryne; species Pseudophryne corroboree. Next base: position 156,824,857 of record NC_086445.1, read on the forward strand.
GTTGAATTTGGAAACATATTGGGTGGGATGCCACTCTGCATGCAGAGTCAGACGCATGGATATCCCGCATACACACACAAGCTAGTAAGTGGGTGGCTGCAGCCGTACAGATTAGATCAGTCCCTATATGTCTATGGGCCTAATTCAGACCGGATCGCAACTCTGTGATTTTGCAGAGGTCTATGATCGGACAGTCACCGCCCAGCCTGAGTGAAAATCCGCCCCGTGCAAGTCTGTGTATGGCACGTGAAAAGCTTTACAAATGCCGGTCAGCTACAAATCCGTTCACAACTCACTCATCATCGAATGAGTTTTTGCAGTCTGTGCGTAACCCAGGACTTACTCCTACAGTGTGAAAAAGACATGCTGATCGGGCCGGAGCTGACGTCACACACCCTCCCTGAAAACGCTTGGGAACTCCTCTGTTTTTCCTGTCACTCCCAGAAAACGGCCAGTTACCACCTCCAAACATTCGCTTTCTGTCAATCAATCTGCATTTGCCTAGCGATCAAAAAATATGCATGATTTTTTCGCAGTTTGGCCTCGCACCTGCGCATTGCGATCCATACGCATGCGCAGTCATTCGATAATCGGGCGCTTTGTGATTTTGCATAACGGCGATCAGGACTGAATTGGGCCCTATATTTCCCAGCTGAATGTTGGCAGGCATGCTATTACCCACACTCAGGTAATCTGGATGCCAATATCTGCAACTTCTTTACAAGTTATTATGTAAAGAACAAATATTAAATAAACCAACGGCAGTCATTTCCTAAGAGACAATATATTCTTATACTTACAATTCCTTAAAAGAGTGTAGAAATACGCTGAGCAGGTGTGTGCCCAATCTCTCTGCACCACAGTCCTGAGGCAGTGCGTGACTCAAGGGTTTCCCTATAGTTAGTGCCCATTGGGGGTCATTCCGAGTTAATCGCAGCCAGCAACTTTTTGCTGCTGGTGCGATCAACTAGTCCACGCCTATGGGGGAGTGTATTTTAGCTTAGCAGGGCTGCGATCGCTTGTGCAGCCCTGCTAAGCTAAAAAAGTTTCCAGCAAACTAGGAGTAAGGCTGGATCTACTTACCCTGTGCGACGGATCCAGCGACGTCCCTCCCGACTTTGACGTCAGACATCCGCCCTTCATTTGCCTGGACACGCCTGCATTTTCCTTACCACTCCCCGAAAACAGACAGGTGACGCCCCGGAACGCCTTCCTTCTGTCAATCTTCTTGCGGTCGCCGCTGCGACCGCTTTCTTCGTATCCAGCGTCGTCGCCCGGCGACCCCTGTTGCCGGGCAATGATGCGCGTGTGCAACGTGCACGCCGCGCATGCGTATTCCAGACCCGTTCACACCGCAGCGAAGAACTGCTGCGTGCGAATGGGTCGGAATGACCCCCATAGTTTCACACTAATACCGGGTAAGAAGATACCACTAAATTGTGTCTATGAACCATGTGTACACCCTACTGCGTGCAGGAAAAGAAATAAGACCTGCTGTACTTACAGAGAACCAAAGTACAGGCGTAGGCAGGCGTACTGCTGCCATGTTTCCAATTTCAGGAAATGCAGGCGATGTCATTGGCCCCGAAAACGGCCATGACACGCCTGCGTTTCCTGGTGTACTGCGTTTTTCGGCCCCCGGATGCCCATCACATCATGATTGGTCGCACATGTGCACTGCGGCCGCAGCGCTTTGACGTTGTTCTGAAAATCGCCTGTTTGCGATTTATTAAACACTGTGTCCACCTCTGAATAGCCCCCTGAGAGTGGTATCTCGCTGCGTCTACGCAAATAAAGAAAAAAAACCAATACACTACACTTCTCAGAGCGGCTCAGTCGGGCCGGACGTCTCATGCATAATGATAATCGGTGTATGACGACTAGTGATGAGCGGGTTCGGTTCCTCGGGAACCGAACCCCCCCGAACTTCACACATTTTACACGGTTCCGAGGTAGCCTCGGATCTTCCCGCCTTGCTCGGTTAACCCGAGCGCACCCGAACGTCATCATCCCGCTGTTCGATTCTCGCGAGATTTGTATTCTATATAAGGAGCCGCGAGTCGCCGCCATTTTCACTCGTGCATTGGAGATGATAGCGAGAGGACGTGCAGAGTTCTCTCAGTTTCTGTGTTCAGTGTGCTGCAAATATCTGTGCTCAGTGTGCTGCAAATATCTGGGCTCAGTGTGCTTGCAAATATCTGTGCTCAGTGTGCTGAAAATATCTACGTTCTCTGCCTGAAAAACGCTCCATATCTGTGCTGCATTGTAGTATATAGTAGGAGGACAGTGCGGAATTTTGCTGACCACCAGTATATATATATAGCAGTACGGTACTGTAGTCCACTGCTCTACCTCTGTGTCGTCAAGTATACTATCCATTCATACCTGTGCTGGATTTTAGTTGTGCGCAGTATATATAGTAGGAGGACAGTGCAGAATTTTGCTGACCACCAGTATATATATAGCAGTACGGTACAGTAGTCCACTGCTCTACCTCTGTGTCATCAAGTATACTATGCATCCATACCTGTGCTGCATTTTAGTTGTGCGCAGTATATAGTAGGAGGGGACAGTGCAGAATGTTGCTGTGACCACCAGTATATATATAGCAGTACAGTACAGTAGTCCACTGCTCTACATCTGTGTCATCAAGTATACTATGCATCCATACCTGTGCTGCATTTTAGTTGTGCGCAGTATATAGTAGGAGGGGACAGTGCAGAATGTTGCTGTGACCACCAGTATATATATAGCAGTACAGTACAGTAGTCCACTGCTCTACCTCTGTGTCGTCAAGTATACTATGCATCCATACCTGTGCTGCATTTTAGTTGTGCGCAGTATATAGTAGTGATGAGCGGGTTCGGTTTCCGAGAAACCCGAGCTTTACCTTTTTTTACACGGGTCCGAGCAGACTCGGATCCTCCCGCCTTGCTCGGCTAACCCGAGCGAGCCCGAACGTCATCATCCCGCTGTCGGATTCTCGCGAGATTCGGATTCTATATAAGCAGCCGCGCGTCGCCGCCATTTTCACACGTGCATTGAGATTGATAGGGAGAGGACGTGGCTGGCGTCCTCTCCGTTTATATAGTTAATTATTAATAGTATACTACACAGTTGATCTGATTGCTTAGCTTATTGTGGGGAGGATTGGGGACTGGGGAGCAGCTGTTAGGAGGAGTACAGTGCAGAGTTTTGCTAGTTTTTTATCCGTTCTCTGCCTGAAAAAAACGCTCCATACCATATCTGTGCTCATTGTGCTGCATGATATATATCTGTGCTGAGTGCTCACACTGCCTAATTGTGGGGACTGGGGAGCAGTTATAGCAGGAGTACAGTGCACAGTTTTGCTGACAGTGACCACCAGTATACGTTTGTCTGCCTGAAAAACACTCCTGTGGTGGCTTTTTTTTATACTAGTTTAGCAGTCTGCTGACAGTGTCCACCAGGTCCATTATACTGTATATAGCAGTACGGTAGGCCACTGCTGTACCTACCTCTGTGTCGTCACTCGTCGTCCATAAGTATACTATAGTATCCATCCATCTACATTGTATACCTGTGGTGTCTTTTTTTTTTATACTATAAACGCAGTCTGCTGACAGTGTCCACCAGGTCCATTATACTGTATATAGCAGTACGGTAGGCCACTGCTGTACCTACCTCTGTGTCGTCACTCGTCGTCCATAAGTATACTATAGTATCCATCCATCTACATTGTAAACCTGTGGTGTCTTTTTTTTTTATACTATAAACGCAGTCTGCTGACAGTGTCCACCAGGTCCATTATACTGTATATAGCAGTACGGTAGGCCACTGCTGTACCTACCTCTGTGTCGTCACTCGTCGTCCATAAGTATACTATAGTATCCATCCATCTACATTGTATACCTGTGGTGTCTTTTTTTTTATACTATAAACGCAGTCTGCTGACAGTGTCCACCAGGTCCATTATACTGTATATAGCAGTACGGTAGGCCACTGCTGTACCTACCTCTGTGTCGTCACTCGTCGTCCATAAGTATACTATAGTATCCATCCATCTACATTGTATACCTGTGGTGTCTTTTTTTTTATACTATAAACGCAGTCTGCTGACAGTGTCCACCAGGTCCATTATACTGTATATAGCAGTACGGTAGGCCACTGCTGTACCTACCTCTGTGTCGTCACTCGTCGTCCATAAGTATACTATAGTATCCATCCATCTACATTGTATACCTGTGGTGCCTTTTAGTTGTGCGCATTAAAATATGGAGAACAAAAATGTGGAGGTTAAAAAAATAGGGAAAGATCAAGATCCACTTCCACCTCGTGCTGAAGCTGCTGCCACTAGTCATGGCCGAGACGATGAAATGCCATCAACGTCGTCTGCCAAGGCCGATGCCCAATGTCATAGTACAGAGCATGTAAAATCCAAAACACAAAAGATCAGTAAAATGACCCAAAAATCAAAATTAAAAGCGTCTGAGGAGAAGCGTAAACTTGCCAATATGCCATTTACGACACGGAGTGGCAAGGAACGGCTGAGGCCCTGGCCTATGTTCATGGCTAGTGGTTCAGCTTCACATGAGGATGGAAGCACTCATTCTCTCGCTAGAAAAAAGAAAAGACTTAAGCTGGCAAAAGCACAGCAAAGAACTGTGCGTTCTTCGAAATCACAAATCCCCAAGGAGAGTCCAATTGTGTCGGTTGCGATGCCTGACCTTCCCAACACTGGACGGGAAGAGCTTGCGCCTTCCACCAGTTGCACGCCCCCTGCAAGTGCTGGAAGGAGCACCCGCAGTCCAGTTCCTGATAGTCAAATTGAAGATGTCACTGTTGAAGTACACCAGGATGAGGATATGGGTGTTGCTGGCGCTGGGGAGGAAATTGACAAGGAGGATTCTGATGGTGAGGTGGTTTGTTTAAGTCAGGCACCCGGGGAGACACCTGTTGTCCGTGGGAGGAATATGGCCATTGACATGCCTGGTCAAAATACAAAAAAAATCAGCTCTTCGGTGTGGAATTATTTCAACAGAAATGCGGACAACAGGTGTCAAGCCGTGTGTTGCCTTTGTCAAGCTGTAATAAGTAGGGGTAAGGACGTTAACCACCTCGGAACATCCTCCCTTATACGTCACCTGCAGCGCATTCATCATAAGTCAGTGACAAGTTCAAAAACTTTGGGCGACAGCGGAAGCAGTCCACTGACCAGTATATCCCTTCCTCTTGTAACCAAGCTCCCGCAAACCACACCACCAACTCCCTCAGTGTCAATTTCCTCCTTACCCAGGAATGCCAATAGTCCTGCAGGCCATGTCACTGGCAAGTCTGACGAGTCCTCTCCTGCCTGAGATTCCTCCGATGCATCCTTGAGTGTAACGCCTACTGCTGCTGGCGCTGCTGTTGTTGCTGCTGGGAGTCGATCGTCATCCCAGAGGGGAAGTCGGAAGACCACTTGTACTACTTCCAGTAAGCAATTGACTGTCCAACAGTCCTTTGCGAGGAAGATGAAATATCACAGCAGTCATCCTGCTGCAAAGCGGATAACTGAGGCCTTGGCAGCCTGGGCGGTGAGAAACGTGGTTCCGGTATCCATCGTTACTTCAGAGCCAACTATAGACTTGATTGAGGTACTGTGTCCCCGGTACCAAATACCATCTAGGTTCCATTTCTCTAGGCAGGCGATACCGAAAATGTACACAGACCTCAGAAAAAGAGTCACCAGTGTCCTAAAAAATGCAGTTGTACCCAATGTCCACTTAACCACGGACATGTGGACAAGTGGAGCAGGGCAGACTCAGGACTACATGACTGTGACAGCCCACTGGGTAGATGTATTGCCTCCCGCTGCAAGAACAGCAGCGGCGGCACCAGTAGCAGCATCTCGCAAACGCCAACTCGTTCCTAGGCAGGCTACGCTTTGTATCACCACTTTCCAGAATACGCACACAGCTGAAAACCTCTTACGGCAACTGAGGAACATCATCGCAGAATGGCTTACCCCAATTGGACTCTCCTGGGGATTTGTGGCATCGGACAACGCCAGCAATATCGTGCGTGCATTACATCTGGGCAAATTCCAGCACGTCCCATGATCTGCACATACCTTGAATTTGGTGGTGCAGAATTATTTAAAAAATGACAGGGGCGTGCAAGAGATGCTGTCGGTGGCCAGAAGAATTGCGGGCCACTTTCGGCGTACAGGCACCGCGTACAGAAGACTGGAGCACCACCAAAAAACACCTGAACCTGCCCTGCCATCATCTGAAGCAAGAGGTGGTAACGAGGTGGAATTCAACCCTCTATATGCTTCAGAGGATGGAGGAGCAGCAAAAGGCCATTCAAGCCTATACATCTGGCCACGATATAGGCAAAGGAGGTGGAATGCACCTGACTCAAGCGCAGTGGAGAATGATTTCAACGTTGTGCAAGGTTCTGCAACCTTTTGAACTTGCCACACGTGAAGTCAGTTCAGACACTGCCAGCCTGAGTCAGGTCATTCCCCTCATCAGGCTTTTGCAGAAGAAGCTGGAGACATTGAAGGAGGAGCTAAAACAGAGCGATTCCGCTAGGCATGTGGGACTTGTGGATGGAGCCCTTCATTCGCTTAACCAGGATTCACGGGTGGTCAATCTGTTGAAATCAGAGCACTACATTTCTCTGACGTCCTAGTGGATGCTGGGAACTCCGTAAGGACCATGGGGAATAGCGGCTCCGCAGGAGACTGGGCACAACTAAAGAAAGTTTTAGGTCACCTGGTGTACACTGGCTCCTCCCACTATGACCCTCCTCCAAGCCTCAGTTATATTTTGTGCCCGGCCGAGGTTGGATGCACACTAGGGGCTCTCCTGAGCTTCTAGAAAGAAAGTATAGAATTAGGTTTTTTATTTTCAGTGAGACCTGCTGGCAACAGGCTCACTGCAGCGAGGGACTAAGGGGAGAAGAAGCGAACCTGCCTGCTTGCAGCCAGCTTGGGCTTCTTAGGCTACTGGACACCATTAGCTCCAGAGGGATCGACCGCAGGCCCAGCCTTGGTGTTCGGTCCCGGAGCCGCGCCGCCGTCCCCCTTACAGAGCCAGAAGCAAGAAGAGGTCCGGAAAATCGGCGGCAGAAGACATCAGTCTTCACCAAGGTAGCGCACAGCACTGCAGCTGTGCGCCATTGCTCCTCATACACACTTCACACTCCGGTCACTGAGGGTGCAGGGCGCTTGGGGGGGGCGCCCTGAGCAGCAATAAAAACACCTTGGCTGGCAAAAATACCACAATATATAGCCCCAGAGGCTATATATGTGGTAAATACCCCTGCCAGAATCCAGAAAAAAGTGGGAGAAAAGTCCGCGAAAAAGGGGCGGAGCTATCTCCCTCAGACACACTGGCGCCATTTTCTCTTCACAGTGCAGCTGGAAGAAAGCTCCCCAGGCTCTCCCCTGTAGTTTTCAGGCTCAAAGGGTTAAAAAGAGAGGGGGGGCACTAAATTTAGGCGCAATATTATATATACAAGCAGCTATTGGGGAAATTTCACTCAGTTATAGTGTTAATCCCCACATTATATAGCGCTCTGGTGTGTGCTGGCATACTCTCTCTCTCTGTCTCCCCAAAGGGCTTTGTGGGGTCCTGTCCTCAGTCAGAGCATTCCCTGTGTGTGTGCGGTGTGTCAGTACGGCTGTGTCGACATGTTTAATGAGGAGGCTTATAGGGTGACGGAGCAGATGCCGATAAATGTGATGTCGCCCCCTGTGGGGCCGACACCAGAGTGGATGGTTAGGTGAAAGGTATTAACCGACAGTATCAACTCCTTACATAAAAGGGTGGATGACGTAACAGCTGTGGGACAGTTGGCTTCTCAGTCCGCGCCTGCCCAGGCGTCTCAAAGGCCATCAGGGGCTCAAAAACGCCCGCTCATTCAGATGGCAGACATAGATGTCGACACGGAGTCTGACTCCAGTGTCGACAAGGTTGAGACATATACACAATCCACTAGGAACATCCGTGACTTGATCCCGGCAATAAAAAAATGTGTTACACATTTCTGACATTAACCCTCTAAAAATGGGTTTTTATGTTGGGGAGAAAAAGCAGGCAGTGTTTTGTTCCCCCATCAGATGAATGAATGAAGTGTGTGAAAAGCGTGGGTTCCCCCCGATAAGAAACTGGTAATTTCTAAAATGTTACTGATGGCGTACCCTTTCCCGCCAGAGGATAAGTTACGCTGGGAGATATCCCCTAGGGTGGATAAGGCGCTCACACGGTTGTCAAAAAAGGTGGCACTGCCGTTTTAGGAACGGCCACTTTGAAGGTACCTGTTGATAAAAAGCAGGAGGCTATCCTGAAGTCTGTATTTACACACTCAGGTACTAGACTGAGACCTGCAGATCGTGCTGCTGCAGCGTGGTCGGTGACCCTGTCAAACATGAGAACATATTAAAGACGTCGTCTTATATATGAGGGATGCACAGAGGGATATTTTGCCGGCTGGCATCCAAAATGAATGTAATGTCCATTCTGTCAGGAGGGTATTAGAGACCTGTCACTGGACAGGTGATGCTGACTTTAAAAGACGCATAGAGATTCTGCCTTATAAGGGTGAGGAATTATTTGGGGATGGTCTCTGGGACCTCGTATCCACAGCAACAGCTGGGAAGAAATATTTTTACCTCAGGTTTCCTCACAGACTAAGAAAGCACTGTATTATCAGGTACAGTCCTTTCGGCTTCAGAAAAGCAAGCGGGTCAAAGGCGCTTCCTTTCTGTACAGAGACATGGGAAGAGGGAAAAAGCTGCACCAGTCAGCCTGTTCCAAGAATCAAAATTCTTCTCTCGCTTCCTCTGAGTCCACAGCATGACGCGGGGGCTCCACAGGGGTAGCCAGGTACGGTGGGGGGCCGTCTCCAAAATGTCAGCGATCAGTGGGCTCGCTCACAGGTGGATCCCTGTTTCATTCAAGTAGTATTTCAGGGGTACAAGCTGGAATTCGAGATGTCTCCCCCCCGCCGTTTCCTCAAATATGCCTTGCCGACAACTCCCTCAGGCAGGGAGGCTGCGCTAGAGGCTATTAATAAGCTGTATTCCCAGCAGGTAATACTCAAGGTGCCCCTACTTCAACAAGGACCGGGTTACTATTCCACACGAGTTGGGGTACCGAAACCGCATGGTTCGGTGTGACCCATTTTATATTTAAATCCTTGAACACATACATAAAAAAAATTCAAGTTCAAGATGGAATCGCTCAGGGCGGTTATTGCAAGCCTGGACGAGGGGGATTACATGGGATCCCGGGACATCAAGGATGCTTACCTGCATGTCCCCATTTACCATCCTCGCCAGGAGTACCTCAGATTTGTGGTACAGGATTACCATTACCAAGTCCAGACACTGCCGTTTGGACTGTACATGGCACCGAGGGTGTTTACCAAGGTAATGGCCGAAATGATGATACTCCTTCGAAAAAAGGGAGTTTTAATTATCCCGTACTTGGACAATCTCCTTATAAGGGCAAGGTCCAAGGAGTAGTTGCTAGTCGGGGTAGCACTATTTTGGAAAGTGCTACAACAGCACGGTTGGATTCTAAACAGTCCAAAGTCACAGCTGGTTCCTACGACACGTCTACTGTTCCTGGGGATGGTTCTGGACACAGAACAGAAATAAGTGTTTCTCCCGGAGGAGAAAGCCAAGGAGCTGTCATCTCTAGTCAGAGACCTCCTGAAGCCAAAACAGGTATCGGTGCATCATTGCACGCGAGTCCTGGGAAAAATGGTAGCTTCCTACGAAGCAATCCCATTCGGCAGGTTCCATGCAAGAACTTTTCAGTGGGACCTGTTGGACAAGTGGTCCGGATCACATCTTCAGATGCATCGGCTGATAACCCTGTCTTCAAGAACCAGGGTATCTCTACTGTGGTGGCTGCAGAGTGCCCATCTTCAAGAGGGCCGCAGGTTCGGCATACAGGACTAGGTCCTAGTGACCATGGATGCCAGCCTTTGAGGCTGGGGGGCAGTCACACAGGGAAGAAACTTCCAGGGACTTTGGTCAAGTCAGGTGACTTCCCTACACATAAATATTCTGGAACTGAGGGCCATTTACAATGCCCTGAGTCAGGCAAGGCCTCTGCTTCAAAACCAGCCGGTACTGATCCAAGCAGACAACATCACGGCAGTCGCCCATGTAAACCAACGGGGCGGCACAAGAAGCAGGATGGCGATGGCAGAAGCCACAGGGATTCTCCGATGGGCGGAAAATCATGTGTTAGCACTGTCAGCAGTGTTCATTCCCGGAGTGGACGACTGGGAAGCAGATCTTCTCAGCAGACACGACCTCCACCCGGGAGAGTGGGGATTTCATCCAGAAGTCTTCCAAAGGATTGTTCACCATTGGGAAAGGCCACAGGTGGACATGATGGCGTCCCGCCTCAACAAAAAGCTATAAAAGATATTGCGCCAGGTCAAGGGACCCTCAGGCGATAGCTGTGTACGCTCTGGTAACACCGTGGGTGTACCAGTCGGTTTATGTGTTCCCCCCTCTGCCTCTCATACAAAAGGTACTGAGAATAATAGGAAGGCGAGGAGTAAGAACGATACTCGTGGTTCCGGATTGGCCAAGAAGAGCTTGGTACCCAGAACTTCAAGAAATTATATCAGAGGACCCATGGCCTCTGCCGCTCAGACAGGACCTGCGACAGCAGGGGCCCTGTCTGTTCCAAGACTTACCGCGGCTACGTTTTGACGGCATGGCGGTTGAACGCCGGATCCTAAAGGAAAAGGGCATTCCGGAGGAAGTCATTCCTACGCTGATTCAAGCCAGGAAAGATGTAACTGCAAAACATTATCACCGCATATGGCGGAAATATGTTGCTTGGTGTGAGGCCAAAAAAGGCCCCAACAGAGGAATTTCAACTAGGTCGATTTCTGCATTTCCTACAAGCAGGAGTGTCTATGGGCCTAAAATTAGGCTCCATTAAGATACAGATCTCGGCTCTGTCGATTTTCTTCCAGAAAGAACTAGCTTCAGTACCTGAAGTTCAGACATTGTGAAAGGAGTGCTGCATATTCAGCCCCCGGTTGTGCCTCCAGTGGCACCTTGGGTTCTCAACGTGGTGTTGAGTTTCTTAAAATCACATTGGTGTGAGCCACTTAAAACCGTGGATCTAAAATATCTCACGCGGAAAGTGGTCATGTTATTGGCCTTGGCTTCGGCCAGGCGTGTATCAGAATTGGCGGCTTTGTCATATAAAAGTCCTTATCTGATTTTCCATATGGATAGGGCAGAATTGAGGACTCGTCCCCAGTTTCTCCCTAAGGTGGTATCAGCTTTTCACTTGAACCAACCTATTGTAGTGCCTGCGGCTACTAGGGACTTGGAGGATTCCAAGTTACTGGACGTAGTCAGGGCCTTGAAAAATTATGTTTCCAGGACGGCAAGAGTCAGGAGAACTGACTCGCTGTTTATCCTGTATGCACCCAACAAACTGGGTGCTCCTGCTTCTAAGCAGACTATTGCTTGCTGGATTTGTAGCACAATTCAGCTGGCGCATTCTGCGGCTGGACTACCGCAGCCAAAATCTGTAAAAGCCCATTCCACAAGGAAGGTGGGCTCATCTTGGGCAGCTGCCCGAGGGGTCTCGGCTTTCCAACTTTGCCGAGCTGCAACTGGGTCAGGGGCAAACACGTTTGCTAAATTCTACAAAATTGATACCCTGGCTGAGGAGGACCTGGAGTTCTCTCATTCGGTGCTGCAGAGTCATCCGCACTCTCCCGCCCGTTTGGGAGCTTTGGTATAATCCCCATGGTCCTTACGGAGTTCCCAGCATCCACTAGGACGTCAGAGAAAATAAGATTTTACTCACCGGTAAATCTATTTCTCGTAGTCCGTAGTGGATGCTGGGCGCCCATCCCAAGTGCGGATTGTCTGCAATACTTGTATATAGTTATTGCCTAACTAAAGGGTTATTGTTGAGCCATCTGTTGAGCGGATCAGTTATATTCATACTGTTAACTGGGTATAGTATCACGAGTTATACGGTGTGATTGGTGTGGCTGGTATGAGTCTTACCCGGGATTCAAAATCCTTCCTTATTATGTCAGCTCGTCCGGGCACAGTGTCCTAACTGAGGCTTGGAGGAGGGTCATAGTGGGAGGAGCCAGTGCACACCAGGTGACCTAAAGCTTTCTTTAGTTGTGCCCAGTCTCCTGCGGAGCCGCTATTCCCCATGGTCCTTACGGAGTTCCCAGCATCCACTACGGACTACGAGAAATAGATTTACCGGTGAGTAAAATCTTATTTTTGGCCACCGTGCTCGATCCTAGATTTAAAACCTACGTTGTATCTCTCTTTCCGGCAGACACAAGTCTGCAGAGGTTCAAAGACCTGCTGGTGAAAAAATTGTCAAGTCAAGCGGAACGTGACCCGTCAACATCTCCTCCTTCACATTCTCCCGCAACTGGGGGTGCGAGGAAAAGGCTACGAATTCCGAGCCCACCCGCTGGCGGTGATGCAGGGCAGTCTGGAGCGAGTGCTGACATCTGGTCCGGACTGAAGGACCTGCCAACGATTACTGACATGTCGTCTACTGTCACTGCATATGATTCTCTCACCATTGAAAGAATGGTGGAGGATTATATGAGTGACCGCATCCAAGTAGGCACGTCAGACAGTCCGTACGTATACTGGCAGGAAAAAGAGGCAATTTGGAGGCCCTTGCAGAAACTGGCTTTATTCTACCTAAGTTGCCCTCCCTCCAGTGTGTACTCCGAAAGAGTGTTTAGTGCCGCCGCTCACCTTGTCAGCAATCGGTGTACGAGGTTACTTCCAGAAAATGTGGAGAAGATGATGTTCATTAAAATGAATTATAATCAATTCCTCCATGGAGACATTCACCAGCAGCAATTGCCTCCAGAAAGTACACGGGGACCTGAGATGGTGGATTCCAGTGGGGACGAATTAATAATCTGTGAGGAGGGGGATGTACACAGTGAAAGGGGTGATGAATCGGACGATGATGATGAGGTGGACATCTTGCCTCTGTAGAGCCAGTTTGTGCAAGGAGAGATTGATTGCTTCTTTTTTGGTGGGGGCCCAAACAGTGGTGCAAGTAGAAAAAATGTCTTACGGGTACTGTGTGCGCAAGCAGCGCGAGCTCTGATTGGCTCACGGATCGGCGCTGAATTAAACTGTGAGACACCCGCCGGAGACTGAGGGGAAGGAGAGGCACAGGCTGCGCTCTCCTTCCCTCACATCAGCGGCGGTGCGAGGAGCGGCGGCCCGTCGGTGTGGGTACGGCGTACCCACGGCTAAATTCTTACGGGTACGCCGTACCCACCCGTACCCGCCCACTTGCACCACTGGGCCCAAACCAACTAGTCATTTCAGTCACAGTCGTGTGGCAGACCCTGTCGCTAAAATGATGGGTTCGTTAAAGTGTGCATGTCCTGTTTATACACAACATAAGGGTGGGTGGGAGGGCCCAAGGACAATTCCATCTTGCACCTCTTTTTTCTTTCATTTTTCTTTGCGTCATGTGCTGTTTGGGGAGTATTTTTTAAGGGCCATCCTGCGTGACACTGCAGTGCCACTCCTAGATGGGCCAGGTGTTTGTGTCGGCCACTTGGGTCGCTTATCTTAGTCACAGAGCTACCTCATTGCGCCTCTTTTTTTCTTTGCGTCATGTGCTGTTTGGGGAGTATTTTTTTCAAGTGCCATCCTGTCTGACACTGCAGTGCCACTCCTAGATGGGCCAGGTGTTTGTGTCGGCCACTTGGGTCGCTTAGCTTAGTCACACAGCTACCTCATTGTGCCTCTTTTTTTCTTTGCGTCATGTGCTGTTTGGGGAGTATTTTTTTGAAGGGCCATCCTGCGTGACACTGCAGTGCCACTCCTAGATGGGCCAGGTGTTTGTGTCGGCCACTTGGGTCGCTTATCTTAGTCACACAGCTACCTCATTGCGCCTCTTTTTTTCTTTGCGTCATGTGCTGTTTGGGGAGTATTTTTTTCAAGTGCCATCCTGTCTGACACTGCAGTGCCACTCCTAGATGGGCCAGGTGTTTGTGTCGGCCACTTGGGTCGCTTAGCTTAGTCACATAGCTACCTCGGTGCAAATTTTAGGACTAAAAATAATATTGTGAGGTGTGAGTTGTTCAGAATAAACTGAAAATGAGTGGAAATTATGGTTATTGAGGTTAATAATACTTTGGGATCAAAATGACCCCCAAATTCTATGATTTAAGCTGTTTTTTACGGTTTTTTGAAAAAAACACCCGAATCCAAAACACACCCGAATCCGACAAAAAAATTTCGGTGAGGTTTTGCCAAAACGCGTCAGAATCCAAAACACGGCCGCGTAACCGAACCCAAAATCCGAAAAATGTCCGGTGCACATCACTAGTATATAGTAGGAGGGGACAGTTCAGAATGTTGCTGTGACCACCATATATAGCAGTACGGTACAGTAGTCCACTGCTCTACCTCTGTGTCAAGTATACTATGCATCCATACCTGTGCTGCATTTTAATTGTGCGCAGTATATAGTAGGAGGGGACAGTGTAGAATGTTGCTGTGACCACCAGTATATATATAGCAGTACGGTACAGTAGTCCACTGCTCTACCCCTGTGTCGTCAAGTATACTATGCATCCATACCTGTGCTGCATTTTAGTTGTGCGCAGTATATAGTAGGAGGGGACAGTGCAGAATGTTGCTGTGACCACCAGTATATATATATAGCGGTACGGTACAGTAGTCCACTGCACTCATCCTCTCGCTAGAAAACTGCAGTGCCACTCCTAGATGGGCCAAGTGTTTGTGTCGGCCACTTGTGTCGCTTAGCTTAGTCACACAGCTACCTCATTGCACCTCTTTTTTTCTTTGCATCATGTGCTGTTTGGGGACTATTTTTTAAATCTGCCATCCTGTCTGACACTGCAGTGCCACTCCTAGATGGGCCAGGTGTATGTGTCGGCCACTTGGGTCGCTTAGCTTAGCCATCCAGCGACCTTGGTGCACCTCTTTTTTTTCTTTGCATCATGTGCTGTTTGGGGACTATTTTTTAAATCTGCCATCCTGTCTGACACTGCAGTGCCACTTCTAGATGGGCCAGATGTTTGTGTCGGCCACTTGGGTCGCTTAGCTTAGCCATCCAGTGACCTTGGTGCACCTCTTTTTTTCTTTGCATCATGTGCTGTTTGGGGACTATTTTTTAAATCTGCCATCCTGTCTGACACTGCAGTGCCACTCCTAGATGGGCCAGGTGTTTGTGTCGGCCACTTGGGTCGCTTAGCTTAGCCATCCAGCGACCTTGGTGCACCTCTTTTTTTCTTTGCATCATGTGCTGTTTGGGGACTATTTTTTAAATCTGCCATCCTGTCTGACACTGCAGTGCCACTCCTAGATGGGCCAGGTGTTTGTGTCGGCCACTTGGGTCGCTTAGCTTAGCCATCCAGCGACCTCGGTGCAAATTTTAGGACTAAAAATAATATTGTGAGGTGTGAGGTGTTCAGAATAGACTGGAAATGAGTGAAAATTATGGTTATTGAGGTTAATAATACTATGGGATCAAAATGACCCCCAAATTCTATGATTTAAGCTGTTTTTGAGGGGTTTTTGTAAAAAAAAACACCCGAATCCAAAACACACCCGAATCCGGCAAAAAAATTTCAGGGAGGTTTTACCAAAACGCGTCCGAATCCAAAACACGGCCGCGGAACCGAATCCAAAACCAAAACCCGAAAAATTTCCGGTGCACATCACTAATGACGACACATCTGTATATTTCAAATTAAAAAACAGGTAGAAAGAAAGTGTTACTAGCAGTTGCTATAACTCATATAAGTATGATCTGTTTGCAAATAAAACTATATTGGAAATAACTGGAATCTTTGAAGGCATAGGAGAATCTATACGGGGTGCAGAGTATGTGGTGCAAGCAGGCTCCTGGGTCCAGGGGGTGGGGGTGGGCGCTCACCACACACTCTGCACCCATTCACAATACTTACCTCTCAGTCGGTGCTGCAGGGTATCACTGGGAACATCAGGCCTAATTCAGACATGATCACAGCAGCAAATTTGTTCTCTAATGGGCAAAACCATGTGCACTGCTGGGGGGGCAGATGTAACATGTGCAGAGAGATTAGATTTGGGTGGGTTATATTGTTTCTGTGCAGGGAAATACTGTCTGCTTTATTTTTACACTACAATTTAGATTTTAGTTTGAACACTCCCCATCCTTACTCTCTCTGCACATGTTATATTTGCCCCACCTGCAGAGAGTTAGATTTGGGTGGGGTGTGTTCAATCTGCAATCTAATTTGCAGTGTAAAAATAAAGCAGCCAGGATTTACCCTGCACAGAAATAAAATAACCCACCCAAATCTAACTCTATCTGCACATGTTATATCTGCCTCCCCTGCAGTGCACATGGTTTTGCCCAACTGCTAAAAGAAATCCTGCTGCGATCAACTTGGAATTACCCCCATGGTTTTGCCCATTAGAGAGCAAATTTTCTGCTGTGATCAGGTCTGAAGGGGTAATTCCAAGTTGATCGCAGCAGGACATTTTTTAGCAGTTGGGCAAAACCATGGACCTCATTCCGAGTTGTTCGCTCGTTATTTTTTTCCGCAACTGAGCGATTTGTCGCAAACTGCGCATGCGCAATGTTCGCAGTGCGTCTGCGCCAAGTAAATTTGCTAAAAAGTTTGGTATTTTACTCACGGCTTAACGAAGAAATCTCTTCGTTCTCGTGATCGTAGTGTGATTGACAGGAAGTGGGTGTTTCTGGGCGGAAACTGGACGTTTTATGGGTGTGTGTGAAAAAACGCTGCCGTTTCTGGGAAAAACGCGGGAGTGGCTGGAGAAACGGGGGAGTGTCTGGGCGAACGCTGGGTGTGTTTGTGACGTCAAACCAGGAACGAAACTGACTGAACTGATCGCAGTGGCAGAGTAAGTCTCGAGCTCAGAAACTGCAAAGAAATGTATTTTCGCAATTCTGCGAATCTTTCGTTCGCAATTCTGCAAAGCTAAGATTCACTCCCAGTAGGCGGCAGCTTAGCGTGTGCAAAGCTGCTAAAAGCAGCTAGCGAGCGAACAACTCGGAATGAGGGCCCATGTGCACTGCAGGGAGGGCAGATATAACATTTGCAGAGAGAGTTAGATTTGGGTGGGTTATTTTGTTTCTGTGCAGGGTAAATACTGGCTGCTTTATTTTTACACTGCAATTTAGATTGCAGATTGAACACACCACACCCAAATCTAACTCTCTCTGCACATGTTATATCTGCCTCCCCTGCAGTGCACATGGTTTTGCCCAAATGCTAACAAAAATCCTGCTGCGATCAACTCAGAATTACCCCCTGAATTAGGCCCATAGCACAGCTGATACCTATCTCCACTGCTTTCAGGAACAGATCCACAACCCAGCACCCAGAAAACAGGGACGTGCAGTCAGGGGAGGCAGTGCCTCCCCTGTCATTAATGATTAGGATAATACAAAGAAGATGCATATGACACATATTCTGTGTCATATGTATCTTCTTAATATTATTCTTTGCATTGCTGTTTTCTTTTTGTGTTTGGGGAAAGTATGGGGAGCGGGGGGCGGGCACGGGCGGGGACTAGCCATGGGCTGTAAAAGCCCATTGAAAATATAAGGGAAAGCGGCACCATTAGTAGTGCCGCTTTCATACAGGGACGTGCTTTCAACCTATGAAAGCACGTCCCTGTCAGTGAGGCCACAGTGATTGGCCAGCGGATCCGTCACTGGATCCGCTGTCAATCACTGTGTGGGCGACGCTGGCGGAGGAGGTGCGGGCGGCTGGATGCGGCGATGGTGCGGGCGGCGGGATGCGCCGGTGGTGCGGGCGGCGGAGGTGCGGGTGGCGGGTTGCGGCGGCGGTGGAAATTTACCTTTATCCTGCAGAGTTTGGCAGCGGAGCGGTTCCAGTTTCAAAAATGGCGCCTCAGCGTCATTTTTGAAATTCAAGATGGCCGCCGTGAGCCAATCACGGCTCGCCGCGTCATCGCCCCGCCCCCTCCGGCTGACTTATATAAGTCAGCGCGAGGCGGAGGAGAGTCAGTCCGACGGCGGAGGAGGAGCAGTGAAGAGCTCCTGAAGAAAGAAGACGCCGGAAGTCCTGGCTGGGCGGCGGCTATGTAAAAGAGCTTAGCAGCCGCCGCCCACCAGGTGAAGACGCTGGAAGCCCTGGGGGGGTGGCGCCCCCCAGGTGAAGACGCCGGAAGCCCTGG
Organism: Pseudophryne corroboree; assembly: GCF_028390025.1. Classification (NCBI taxonomy): domain Eukaryota; kingdom Metazoa; phylum Chordata; class Amphibia; order Anura; family Myobatrachidae; genus Pseudophryne; species Pseudophryne corroboree. Next base: position 156,843,068 of record NC_086445.1, read on the forward strand.
GAAGGCGGCGGCCACGCAAAAAAACTTAAAGGCCGCCGCCCCCAGGTGAAGACCCAGTTTAATAAAGCTTATTTTCAAGACGTGTGGTGTTTTATTTTAATAATAAGAATTTACTTACCGATAATTCTATTTCTCGTAGTCCGTAGTGGATGCTGGGGACTCCGTAAGGACCATGGGGATAGCGGCTCCGCAGGAGACTGGGCACATCTAAAGAAAGCTTTAGGACTATCTGGTGTGCACTGGCTCCTCCCCCTATGACCCTCCTCCAAGCCTCAGTTAGGATACTGTGCCCGGACGAGCGTACACAATAAGGAAGGATTTTGAATCCCGGGTAAGACTCATACCAGCCACACCAATCACACCATATAACTTGTGATCTGAACCCAGTTAACAGCATGATAACAGAGGAGCCTCTAGAAAAGATGGCTCACTACAGCAATAACCCGATTTTTTGGTAACAATAACTATGTACCAGTATTGCAGACAATCCGCACTTGGGATGGGCGCCCAGCATCCACTACGGACTACGAGAAATAGAATTATCGGTAAGTAAATTCTTATTTTCTCTAACGTCCTAAGTGGATGCTGGGGACTCCGTAAGGACCATGGGGATTATACCAAAGCTCCCAAACGGGCGGGAGAGTGCGGATGACTCTGCAGCACCAATTGAGAGAACTCCAGGTCCTCCTCAGCCAGGGTATCAATTTTGTAGAATTTTACAAACGTATTTGCTCCTGACCAAGTAGCTGCTCGGCAAAGTTGTAAAGCCGAGACCCCTCGGGCAGCCGCCCAAGATGAGCCCACCTTCCTTGTGGAGTGGGCATTTACAGATTTTTGGCTGTGGCAGGCCTGCCACAGAATGTGCAAGCTAAATTGTACTACAAATCCAACGAGCAATAGTCTGCTTAGAAGCAGGAGCACCCAGCTTGTTGGGTGCATACAGGATAAACAGCGAGTCAGATTTTCTGACTCCAGCCGTCCTGGAAACATATATTTTCAGGGCCCTGACAACGTCTAGCAACTTGGAGTCCTCCAAGTCCCTAGTAGCCGCAGGCACCACAATAGGTTGGTTCAGGTGAAACGCTGAAACCACCTTAGGGAGAAACTGAGGACGAGTCCTCAATTCCGCCCTGTCCGAATGGAAAATCAGATAAGGGCTTTTACAGGATAAAGCCGCCAATTCTGACACGCGCCTGGCCCTGGCCAGGGCCAACAGCATGACCACTTTCCATGTGAGATATTTTAACTCCACAGATTTAAGTGGTTCAAACCAATGTGACTTTTGGAACCCAAAAAACTACATTGAGATCCCAAAGTGCCACTGGAGGCACAAAAGGAGGCTGTATATGCAGTACCCCTTTTACAAACGTCTGAACTTCAGGGACTGAAGCTAGTTCTTTTTGGAAGAAAATTGACAGGGCCGAAATTTGAACCTTAATGGACCCCAATTTCAGGCCCATAGACACTCCTGTTTGCAGGAAATGTAGGAATCGACCCAGTTGAATTTCCTCCGTCGGGCCTTACTGGCCTCGCACCACGCAACATATTTTCGCCAAATGCGGTGATAATGTTTTGCGGTTACATCCTTCCTGGCTTTGATCAGGATAGGGATGACTTCATCCGGAATGCCTTTTTTCCTTCAGGATCCGGCGTTCAACCGCCATGCCGTCAAACGCAGCCGCGGTAAGTCTTGGAACAGACAGGGTCCTTGTTGGAGCAGGTCCCTTCTTAGAGGTAGAGGCCACGGATCCTCCGTGAGCATCTCTTGAAGTTCCGGTTACCAAGTCCTTCTTGGCCAATCCGGAGCCACGAATATAGTGCTTACTCCTCTCCATCTTATCAATCTCAGTACCTTGGGTATGAGAGGCAGAGGAGGGAACACATACACTGACTGGTACACCCACGGTGTTACCAGAGCGTCTACAGCTATTGCCTGAGGGTCCCTTGACCTGGCGCAATACCTGTCGAGTTTTTCCCAACGGTTTATAATCATGTGGAAGACTTCTGGGTGAAGTCCCCACTCTCCCGGGTGGAGGTCGTGCTGAGGAAGTCTGCTTCCCAGTTGTCCACTCCCGGAATGAATACTGCTGACAGTGCTATCACATGATTTTCCGCCCAGCGAAGAATCCTTGCAGCTTCTGCCATTGCCCTCCTGCTTCTTGTGCCACCCTGTCTGTTTACGTGGGTGACTGCCGTGATGTTGTCCGACTGGATCAACACCGGCTGACCTTGAAGCAGAGGTCTTGCTAAGCTTAGAGCATTGTAAATGGCCCTTAGCTTCAGGATATTTATGTGAAGTGATGTCTCCAGGCTTGACCATAAGCCCTGGATATTCCTTCCCTGTGTGACTGCTCCCCAGCCTCGCAGGCTGGCATCCGTGGTCACCAGGACCCAGTCCTGAATGCCGAATCTGCGGCCCTCTAGAAGATGAGCACTCTGCAACCACCACAGGAGGGACACCCTTGTCCTTGGTGACAGGGTTATCCGCTGATGCATCTGAAGATGCGACCCGGACCATTTGTCCAGCAGGTCCCACTGGAAAGTTCTTGCGTGGAATCTGCCGAATGGGATTGCTTCGTAGGAAGCCACCATTTTACCCAGAACCCTTGTGCATTGATGCACTGAGACTTGGCTCGGTTTTAGGAGGTTCCTGACTAGCTCGGATAACTCCCTGTCTTTCCCCTCCGGGAGAAACACCTTTTTCTGGACTGTGTCCAGGATCATCCCTAGGAACCGAAGACAAGTCGTCGGAACCAGCTGCGATTTTGGAATATTGAGAATCCAATCGTGCTGCCGCAACACTACCTGAGATAGTGCTACACCGACCTCCAACTGTTCCCTGGATCTTACCCTTATCAGGGAATCGTCCAAGTAAGGGATAACTAAAATTCCCTTCCTTCGAAGGAATATCATCATTTCGGCCATTACCTTGGTAAAGACCCGGGGTGCCGTGGACCATCCCTACGGCAGCGTCTGAACTGATAGTGACAGTTCTGTACCATAAACCTGAGGTACCCTTGGTGAGAAGGGTAAATTTTGACATGAAGGTAAGCATCCTTGATGTCCCGAGACATCATGTAGTCCCCTTCTTCCAGGTTCGCAATCACTGCTCTGAGTGACTCAATCTTGAATTTGAACCTCTGTATGTAAGTGTTCAAAGATTTTAGATTTAGAATCGGTCTCACCGAGCCGTCCGGCTTCGGTACCACAACAGTGTGGAATAATACCCCGTTCCCTGTTGCAGGAGGGGTACCTTGATTATCACCTGCTGGGAATACAGCTTGTGAATGGCTTCCAAAACTGTCTCCCTGTCAGAAGGAGACATCGGTAAAGCCGACTTTAGGAAAACGGCGAGGGGGAGACGTCTCGAATTCTAATTTGTACCCCTGAGATATCACCTGAAGGATCCAGGGGTCTACTTGCGAGTGAGCCCACTGCGCGCTGAAATTCATTGAGACGGGCCCCCCACCGTGCCTGATTCTGCTTGTAAAGCCCCAGCGTCATACTGAGGGCTTGGCAGAGGCGGGAGAGGGTTTCTGTTCCTGGGAACTGGCTGATTTCTGCAGCCTTTTTCCTCTCCCTCTGTCACGGGGCAGAAATGAGGAACATTTTGCCCGCTTGTCCACGAAAAGACTGCGCCTGATAATACGGCGTCTTCTCATGTTGAGAGGCGACCTGGGGTACAAACGTGGATTTCCCAGCTGTTGCTGTGGCCACCAGGTCTGAAAGACCGACCCCAAATAACTCCTACCCTTATTAAGGCAATACTTCCAAATGCCGCTTGGAATACGCATCACCTGACCACTGACGTGTCCATAACCCTCTACTGGTAGAAATGGACAACGCACTTAGACTTGATGCCAGTCGGCAAATATTCCGCTGTGCATCACGCATATATAGAAATGCATCTTTTAAATGCTCTATAGGCAAAAATATACTGTCCCTATCTAGGGTATCAATATTTTCAGTCAGGGAATCCGACCACGCCAACCCAGCATTGCACATCCAGGCTGAGGCGATTGCTGGTCGCAGTATAACACCAGTATGTGTGTAAATACATTTTAGGATACCCTCCTGCTTTCTATCAGCAGGATCCTTAAGGGCGGCCATCTCAGGAGAGGGTAGAGCCCTTACAAGCGTGTGAGCGCTTTATCCACCCTAGGGGGTGTTTTTTTTTTTTTCCAACGCACCCTAACCTCTGGCGGGAAAGGATATAATTGCCAATAAGATTTTAGAAATTATCAGTTGTTATCGGGGGAAAACCACGCATCATCACACACCTCATTTAATTTCTCAGATTCAGGAAAACTACAGGTAGTTTTTCCTCACCGAACATAATACCCCTTTTTGGTGGTACTCGTATTATCAGAAATGTGTAAAACATTTTTCATTGCCTCAATCATGTAACGTGTGGCCCTACTGGAAGTCACATTTGTCTCTTCACCGTCGACACTGGAGTCAGTATCCGTGTCGGCGTCTATATCTGCCATCTGAGGTAACGGGCGCTTTAGAGCCCCTGACGGCCTATGAGACGTCTGGACAGGCACAAGCTGAGTAGCCGGCTGTCTCATGTCAACCACTGTCTTTTATACAGAGCTGACACTGTCACGTAATTCCTTCCAACAGTTAATCCACTTAGGTGTCGACCCCCTAGGGGGTGACATCACTATTACAGGCAATCTGCTCCGTCTCCACATTTTTTCTCCTCATACATGTCGACACAAACGTACCGACATACAGCACACACACAGGGAATGCTCTGATAGAGGACAGGACCCCACTAGCCCTTTGGGGAGACAGAGGGAGAGTTTGCCAGCACACACCAAAGCTCTATATATATACAGGGATAACCTTATATAAGTGTTTTTCCCCTTATAGCTGCTGTATTGTTAATACTGCGCCTAATTAGTGCCCCCCTCTCTTTTTTAACCCTTTCTGTAGTGTAGTGACTGCAGGGGAGAGCCAGGGGAGCTTCCCTCCAACTGAGCTGTGAGGGAAAATGGCGCCAGTGTGCTGAGGAGATAGGCTCCGCCCCTTTTTCGCTGACTTTTCTCCTGCTTTTTTATGGATTCTGGCAGGGGTTAAAATTCATCCATATAGCCCTGGGGGCTATATGTGATGTATTTTCGCCAGCCAAGGTGTTTTTATTGCTGCTCAGGGCGCCCCCCTCTAGCGCCCTGCACCCCCAGTGACCGAAGTGTGAAGTGTGCTGAGGAGCAATGGCGCACAGCTGCAGTGCTGTGCGCTACCTTGGTGAAGACAGGATGTCTTCTGCCGCCGATTTTCCGGACCTCTTCTGTCTTCTGGCTCTGTAAGGGGGCCGGCGGCGCGGCTCTGGGACCCATCCATGGCTGGGCCTGTGATCGTCCCTCTGGAGCTAATGTCCAGTAGCCTAAGAAGCCCAATCCACTCTGCACGCAGGTGAGTTCGCTTCTTCTCCCCTTAGTCCCTCGATGCAGTGAGCCTGTTGCCAGCAGGTCTCACTGAAAATAAAAAACCTAAACTCAAACTTTCACTAAGAAGCTCAGGAGAGCCCCTAGTGTGCACCCTTCTCGTTCGGGCACAGAGATCTAACTGAGGCTTGGAGGAGGGTCATAGGGGGAGGAGCCAGTGCACACCAGATAGTCCTAAAGCTTTCTTTAGATGTGCCCAGTCTCCTGCGGAGCCGCTATCCCCATGGTCCTTACGGAGTCCCCCGCATCCACTTAGGACGTTAGAGAAATTTTCTTTACAGGTGCCAGCGGGCCCCATTATGTCCGGGCATGCTGGCACTTGTGGTTCTCCAAGTGCCAGCATGCTGGGGCAGGCTTGCTGGGACCTGTAAGCTACCTGTAAAGAACAATATTACTATTCTTTGCAGGTGGACTACGGGTGCCAGCAGGCCCTTTATGTCTGGGTATGCTGGCACTTGTGGTTCTCCCAAGTGCCAGCATGCTGGGGCAGGCTTGCTGGGACCTGTAGGCCACCTGTAAAGAACAATATTAACACACAATGAACCCCGCACCCACCGCCACCAGGGGTGCGGGGCATAGCACTGGGCTATTAGCCCAGTGCTGGTTATTACTCGGGAGGGGGGACCCCATTTTTATTTTTTGGGGTTCCCACTTTCCGAGGAATTCCAACCCTGGGCTGACTGGCTGGGGGGGCAGATTAATGTTATGGCAGGGGGACACCACACTGAGTATCTCCCCTGCTATGGCATTACTCCCCCTGGCTGGTTCTGCCTAGTGCTGGTTTTACTGATGTGTTGGGGGACCACACTTTTTTTTTTTCGGGGGGGGGGGGGGGCTTGTTAGCTGCCAGTGCCTCCCCAACCAGTGACCTCACCGCACGTCACTGCCAGAAAAGGGATGAGGCCTCTTGTGTGTAATAAAATAATACATTTTAATGGCTGATAATTTAAGTGTGCAGGAATATTTACAGATATGACCTGAGACTACATGCAAGAACGTGAGGGCCAAGAGCATCTGAGGATAATTTGATTTAATTCTGGATAACATGACAGGCTTGTACAGCAATTTCCAAAAACAGACACAGAGTGGAGGGAGCTGGGAGCTAGGGGGGATTATGAAAGCAGAAAAAGATGAAGAACTTGCCTATATTTAGGGTGGAGGAGAGTTGCTCAACCGGACACACTTCAGTACCAGGATATTGTTTCCAAACTGAAATAAATACATTAATACATTTTATTTAATAAGAAACCTTATGACTGTATCAAGAATGGCAAAAGATGTCTGACATGACATGTAAATTTATCTAGATGATTTTTTAGCATTTAATGGAAAGGCCAGAAGAGAGAAACTGTAGCCTGTGCTCCAGCTTGTGGCTGTAAGGCCTATCAGATCCTATACTGATCCTATATAGAGTCGGCACTACCCGCTCAGCAAAGGGATGCAGTGCAAGGAGGCGCCTGCTGGAGAGGCGCTCTCCCTGCTCTGCATCCCTTTGCAGTCTGTTGGTGATGCCAGGCTATACCGCGGTGCCGGCAGCTAAGTGGAAATCAGCATATAGTTTTTCTCCCGGGAGTTACAGTAGAGTTGGCCAGGCCATCAACCCCACAAGCGTGATTTCAGAAAGCCCACCCCCTTATGCCCCAGCGCCTTATAATATTGCTGCTGCGACCACCAAGAACCCCCCAGGAGTCCTCACAGCTGCGGTCATCAGCGCTTCTGGTTACAGTAGGTAAACCAGCAGCCGCCCTTGAGGGCAGGCGGTCGCGGCTGAGCGCTGCACAGCAGTTCAGGACAGGGCAGTGCAGTCCAGGGCGGGTGGTCGCGGCTGAGCGCTGCACAGCAGTTCAGGACAGGGCAGTGCAGTCCAGGGCGGGCGGTCGCGGCTGAACGCTGCACAGCAGTTCAGGACAAGTCATAGAGCAGTGGGAGGCCACGGGACTGCAAGCACCGCTGAGACTCCGGGATCTTGTGATGTTGCAGAGTCAGCCAGATGTCTCACTGTACACCCCCTCCCAGTGTTCTGTCACTGTGCCACCCCCCCAGCTGTCTGTCAGTGTTGCCCCCCCCAGTGTTCTGTCACTGTGCCACCTCCCCAGCTGTCTGTCAGTGTTGCCCCCCCACTGTCACTGTGCCACCTCCCCAGCTATGTCAGTGTTACCCCCCTAGTGTTCTGTCACTGTGCCACACACACCCCAGTGTTCTGTCACTGTGTCACACCCCCCTGTATTCTGTCACAGTGTCACCCCCACTCCTGTGTTCTGTTCCAGTCACCATGTCACCCCCCCTTCCCCCTCTGTGTTCTTTCACTGCGTCACACTCCCTTCCTCCTTCTCTGTGTTCTGTCCCAGGCGCTGTGTCACCCAGTTACTTTGTCAAACCCCCCCCCCCTTCCATGTTCTCTCCCAGTCACTGTAGCCACTGTGCCCTTCTCCCCTGTATTCCTCGCAGTCAGCTGGTCACTGAGCAGTGCGGTGCCCCACTCCTCCCCCTCCACGCCTCTCAGGTCAACCTGCCGCGTAGGCACTGCACAGAAGCAATGCCTGGCACGCGCTCTCACTTTGGCACGCACTGTCCCTTTGTGAAGTATGGGAGGGAGGGCGTCAATTTATAGTTTGCAGGGGGGCGTCGAACACCCTAGTACCGGCCCTGCCTATATACACAGTGCAAGCATCCATTTGGAAGGGGGTGTAATCATGGAGGCATTGGGGTACAATCATGGTGTGGTTGGAATCATTGCTGTCAATCGATACTAAACCATTACTTCAGCAGGCACATTATAATATGAACAGACTAACGCAGAATACAGGTTGAACCCGATGGGCATTTTGCCTCCTTTCAAACTCACTGACTACAGTATGTAACTATGTAACTAAGATGCAGGAGGGGAGAATACATTCTTGAGGTACCGAATCTTAAATAATTGATCACCTATGTTTTCATGAAGATTACCTAAACCAATAAAATGGCTGCCTCCATTCTGTATAGGTTCATACTAGTTATATCCACAGTCTTTTGTCCATAAGCCCATACATCAGGATATACTACACTGCTCAAAAAAACAAAGGGAACACTTAAACAACACATCCTAGATCTGAATGAATGAAATATTCTTATTAAATACTTTGTTCTTTACGTAGTTGAATGTGCTGACAACAAAATCACACAAAAATTATCAATGGAAATCAAATTTATTAACCCATGGAGGTCTGGATTTGGAGTCACACTCAAAATTAAACTGGAAAAACACACTACAGGCTGTTCCAACTTTGATGTAATGTCCTTAAAACAAGTCAAAATGAGGCTCAGTAGTGTGTGTGGCCACTACGTGCCTGTATGACCTCCCTACAACACCTGGGCATGCTCCTGATGAGGTGGCGGATGGTCTCCTGAGGGATCTCCTCCCAGATCTGGACTAAAGCATCTGCCAACTCCTGGACAGTCTGTGGTGCAACGTGGCGTTGGTGGATGGAGCGAGACATGATGTCCCAGATGTGCTCAATTGGATTCAGGTCTGGGGAACGGGCGGGCCAGTCCATAGCATCAATGCCTTCGTCTTGCAGGAACTGCTGACACACTCCAGCCACATGAGGTCTAGCTTAGTCTTGCATTAAGAGGAACCCAGGGCCAACCGCACCAGCATATGGTCTCACAAGGGGTCTGAGGATCTCATCTCGGTACCTAATGGCAGTCAGGCTACCTCTGGCGAGCACATGGAGGGCTGTGCGGCCCCCCAAAGAAATGCCACCCCACACCATTACTGACCCACTGCCAAACCGGTCATGCTGGTGGATGTTGCAGGCAGCAGAACGTTCTCCTTGGCGTCTCCAGACTCTGTCACGTCTGTCACATGTGCTCAGTGAGAACCTGTTTTCATCTGTGAGGTGCACAGGGTGCCAGTGGTGAATTTGCCAATCTTTGTGTTCTCTGGCAAATGCCAAACGTCCTGCACGGTGTTGGGCTGTAAGCACAACCCCCACCTGTGGACATCGGGCCCTCATACCACCCTCATGGAGTCTGTTTCTGATCGTTTGAGTAGACACATGCACATTTGTGGCTTGCTGGAGGTCATTTTGCAGGGCTTTGGCAGTGCTCCTCCTGTTCCTCCTTACACAAAGGCGGAGGTAGCGGTCCTGCTGCTGGGTTGTTGTCCTCCTACGGCCTCCTCCACATCTTCTGATGTACTGGCCTGTCTCCTGATAGCGCCTCCATGCTCTGGACACTACGCTGACAGACACAGCAAACCTTCTTGCCACAGCTCGCATTGATGTGCCATCCTGGATGAGCTGCACTACCTGAGCCACTTGTGTGGGTTGTAGACTTCGTCTCATGCTACCACTAGAGTGAAAGCACCGCCAGCTTTCAAAAGTGACCAAAACATCAGCCAGAAAGCATAGGAGCTGAGAAGTGGTCTGTGGTCACCACCTGCAGAAAAACTCCTTTATTGGGGGTGTCTTGCTAATTGCCTATAATTTCCACCTGTTGTCTATTCCATTTGCCTAACAGCATGTGAAATTGATTGTCAATCAGTGTTGCTTCCTTAGTGGACAGTTTGATTTCACAGAAGTGTGATTGACTTGGAGTTACATTGTGTTGTTTATGTGTTCCCTTTATTTTTTTGAGCAGTGTATATAGATCTCTCTCATAACTACCACAACCTGTGCGAGACAGTGAGTGACATGCATGAAAAACTGGTGCAGATGGAGCTAGTGTTGCCATAGCGCCTGGCTCAGAGATGTACACAAAGCCGTCTTAAGTCACACTGACGTGCCAGGCCCGGCGCTACCCGCTCAACAAGGTCTGCAAAGCAGGTAGGCGCCGTGCTGGAGAGGCGCTCTCTCCGCTCTGCAGACCTTGCTGCTGTTTGCTGATGCTGCCGGCTCCCACTGCACTGTATGACAGGCAGCAGCGTCGGCAGCAAGGAGAGAGGCTCCCCATCTCTGCCTCCTTGCTGGAAGCCGCAGAAACCGGCGCCGACTGCAGAGCTGGATTGGGGGGAGTACTCTGATGTTGCAGCCTATGCGGGGACCACACATAGCACAGCTAGGGCTGCACATAGCACTGCAAGCCTGGTGGCAAGTATAATAAAAGCTCTCTCCGCATGTCTCCCGGAAGTTACTGCAACTGGCACAGGGATCAGCCGACAGCAATTAGCAGGACACTGTGTGCATCTTTCCTACAAGAGTGAGACCACTACCTACTCCTGGGAAGGCTCTCTGATACAGCGGCACCTGGGCAGCAGGCACTGCTGCCTTTTTACTATAAATACTCAACTGAAGCTAAGTGCAGGTGAGTATACTTCCCAACAGTGGAAAAACTGGAATCGGGTCTGGTCTGCTCTAAAAGGGGCGTGGCCTCGCTGAAATCGGGCGTGGCTTAGCGGGAATACAGTCATCGCGAGCCAAGCCTCCCATTTTCGTCACTGGGGGCATGCACAGCGATCTGTGAGCTGCTGGTATGCCCCCGGCCTCTCTGCCTACCTGGACATTTAAGTACATTAACTTTTTCCATATACATATTCCATTTGTATACTAAAGAAGGAAGACTACGGCAGCCATTTATCATTGATCACATTTGCACTGCAATTTTGGCGCGATATTAGCGCCCGTGATCGCATTATAGAATGTGATCACAGCTGGTGAATGTATCACCCGGCACAGGCAGGGGCTCCAAAAAGAGCCCGTCCTTGCGATGTGATAAGTGCACATCCGGGCCTCTGTGCGTGTGCTGTCAGCCCCACCGCTATGCACAGGGGCCATTTCCAGCGCAGGGTTCCTGGGGAACCCTGCCAGAACTACATCCCACAAAGTGTAGCCCATAAGCTACAACAGTCTGCCCCAATCTGAAGATTGCGTTAAGCAGAAGGGGCCAATATCACAAATGCGAAATCTGGCAGCACTGCATCCCCATAGAAACCTACTGGGGATGTGGCTGCGGGTGGGAATGGAGGGATTGCAGCCGGTATGGGAGAAATCTGCTGCGATCCCTCCTTCATACATTGAAGGGATACATAATATTTGCAGCTAGCCCCCCCCAAAAAATTGGGTGTTTTTCGTGGATATAGCTGCAAATATTAGGCAGATGTAAGAACGTGCGCTATGTGCTTTTTGCACGCTAACTGCCGCTATTACCGCATCACCACTATGTATGATGCGGCTCACAGCGGGATTTTAAGGAAGTCGCATAGCGCATGGTGCCGCTTTGTCTGGGGCACTATGCCTATATGCTGATGGCGGCTACCTAATGTATGAAGGATCTTGCTGTGCCTCACCGCTCGTTAAGCCTCGTCTGTCTTTTCGGCAGGTCTGGGCTGGCACTGCTGTTGTCCTGCTGGATCGCTGTGGGGTTTTTTGTTGTTGTTTCTTTATTGTGTAATAAAGTTTCTGTCTTCAAAATATTCACTTCTGACAGGACATTTCAACAGTGCGGGTGGCAGCATTCTCCATTAAACTAAGGACTTGTAGCGTGGCACATCCCTGCATTTGCCGGGCGCATTGAGTGGCCGCTGGCTCAGAATACTGGAGCCAGTTTACATAAAGTGCCCGCTACAAATCCCTGCCTAGCCCTTGTCCCAGCTGCCTGGGAAACCCGGCGTCTGTCTCCATCCAGCGCGCATGCGCAGACACAGGTGCGCAGAGAATGCTAGCCAACAAGCACAATGCGCATGTGCAGGGACAATGCAGGGAAACAACGAATGCTGAAGAGAGGGATGTGACCGCATCGCCACCCGTGCACATGTCGAATTCTTAAAGGGGCGGGAGCAGCATTCATACATTAGGGAGAAGGGTGATTTCTAAACACCGTGATAATGCGGTGAAGTGCCAAGAGTACATAAGGAACGTTAGGGTACAGTTTCATACATCTGCCTCATTGTTTGATAAATGGGCCCCTAAGCTTCAATGACAACCTACAACTAATGAAATATCTATGATGAATGAGATAAGTTGTATACTGTAGAAGATGCTGGCAGTAGGACTATATGGAATTACCAATGGACACCTTTATTATGTTTTTATGCTTTACACATATGTATATTTAAGTTTATTTACCCTTTATTGTTTATCTTTTTCTGCTAATCATTGTGTTAGTTAATAATGACAGATGGACAGTTAAAAGTAGAAGATAAAAGACAGACCTTATTAATAGAAAGATGGAAATATATATTGTGAGGGAGGTAGTTAGGATCCCAGCGGTCACCATTCCAACTGGCTTTGGAATCCCAACGGTGAGTATTAGGTTTAGCCTATGGGAGGGAACGTTTAGGGTTAAGCTGGAGGGGTAGGGGAGGTTACAGTTAGGCAGCGGGAGGGGACAGGCTCAGTGTCGGACTGGGGCATGTAGGGCCCATCGGGGGAATTAAGTGGTAGGGGCCCATATTTAGAGGTGTGGACAGTCTGCATAGGGGGTGTGGTCTGCCACCTCATTGGTTTGACTAAACATTAGAGAGTACAACGTCTGGGCCCCTTCATAAATATATACAGTAAATTCAGCTGCTGCAAGCATGATAATGTACCAGATAACAATAATAACAACAGATTAATAACAGCAATGCACTGTAGAAAATACACCATAGTCCAGTATAAGGTAACATATGTATGCACAGTCTGGAACCTGATCCTTAGAGCAGGAGGTGGGCCCGCAGGCAGTGGGGCCCACCGGTGGTTTCCCCTGTACCCCTGTGGGCCAGTCCAAGCCTGGTTAGGCTTAGGCTGTGGGAGGGGAGGTTAGGGTTAGGCTGCATGAGGGTGAGGTTAAGATTAGGCTGTGGGAGGGTAGGTTAGGGTTAGGCTGCAGGAGGGTATGGTGAGGGTTAGGCTTTGGGAAGGGAGGTTAGGTTAGGCAGTGGGAGGGTTATGGTTAGGCTGTGGGAGGTGGGGTTAGGGTTAGGCTGCAGGGGGGAGGGTTAGGTTTAGGCTGCTGGAGGGGATGGTTAGGGTAAGAAAATGTACTAAAATGCATCAGGATTTCCACCTACGGCATTCCGTTGCCATTATTGTGATCACCAGGATGGTCACTGCAAGCATATTGTACCCAACCCCCTTTAAGGTAATTCTTTTCTAAATCACATTATAAAGCATTAGACTTGTTGCGCCCAAACGCTTCACATAATAGGTAGAACAAGCTGACTGACCGCTGTGACTGTACTGGTCAGAGTGTGTGCAATGTGACTGGCTGGCCAGCGTCTCTTAGTATGCACAATGCACTTCCTTCCTGCATGCACCGTGTATCTGCATCATGCTCTCCTCCCACCAATACACAGCATGGTGCATGTGACATCGCAACAATTGGCCAGCGCGGGCACAGATACCAGTGCCCTATGGGGCCCATCTAACAAATAACATTTGCGGCTATATCCCTTAAAACATGGGGGTAGCCGCAAATATGAAGTATCCCTGGAATATATAAACAAGGGATCGCAGCAGGTATCTCCACCAGAAATGGCCTCAGTGCATCATTATGTGTAAGGAGCACTACTGTGGGTATTATGTATAAGGGGTATTGCTGTGTAGTGTAATGTGTATAAGGGGCACTACTGTGTGGCGTAAGGTGAATAAGATTGTGTTACAGTGTGGATTAATTTGAAATATGGGTACTATTGTGTAGCCACACCCATTTCTTGTGAGACCACAACCCTTTCTCTAACGTTCTAGTGGATGCTGGGGACTCCGTAAGGACCATGGGGAATAGACGGGCTCCGCAGGAGACATGGGCACTTTAAGAAAGAATTTAGATTCTGGTGTGCTCTGGCTCCTCCCTCTATGTCCCTCCTCCAGACCTCAGTTTGAATCTGTGCCCGGACGAGCTGGGTGCTGTTTAGTGAGCTCTCCTGAGTTTGCTATAAGAAAGTATTTTGTTAGGTTTTTTTATTTTCAGGGAGCTCTGCTGGCAACAGACTCCCTGCATCGTGGGACTGAGGGAAGAGAAGCAGCCCTACTCTCTGCAGATAGGTCCTGCTTCTTAGGCAACTGGACACCATTAGCTCCAGAGGGATCGTACACAGGATCTCACCCTCGTCGTCCGATCCCGGAGCCCCGCCGCCGTCCCCCTCGCAGAGCCGGAAGACAGAAGCCGGGTGAAAGAAGCAAGAAGACTTCTAAATCGGCGGCAGAAGACTCCAGTCTTCACTGAGGTAGCGCACAGCACTGCAGCTGTGCGCCATTGCTCCCACACTACACCCACATACTCCGGTCACTGTAAGGGTGCAGGGCGCAGGGGGGGGGGGGGGCGCCCTGGGCAGCAATTAGAGACCTCTTTGGCAAAAGTTTGCATTTATACAGTTGGGCACTGTATATATGTATGAGCCCCCGCCAAAAATTGTACATGAAAGCGGGACAGAAGCCCGCCGTCGAGGGGCGGGGCTTCTTCCTCAGCACTCACCAGCGCCATGTTTTTTCTCCACAGCACCGCTGAGAGGAAGCTCCCCAGCCTCTCCCCTGCAGTTACACGGCAGAAGAGGGTAAAAAGAGAGGGGGGCACATAATTAGGCGCAAAAATCAATATAAACAGCAGCTACTGGGTTAACATTAAGTTACTGTGTTATTCCTGGGTTAATAGCGCTGGGGTGTGTGCTGGCATACTCTCTCTCTGTCTCTCCAAAGGGCCTTATGGGGGAATTGTCTTCTGATAAGCATTCCCTGAGTGTGTGGTGTGTCGGTACGTGTGTGTCGACATGTCTGAGGTAAAAGGCTCCCCTAAGGAGGAGATGGAGCAAATATGTGTGTGAGAGGGTGTCTCCGTCGACAACGCCGACACCTGTTTGGATATGTGTAATTAAGTGCTAAGGTGAATTTATTGCACAAAAGATTAGAGAACAGACAAGGAATCTATCCATGTCTGTCCCTATGTCGCAGAGACCTTCAGAGTCTCTCAATGATCACTATCCAAAATAATAGACACTGATATCGACACGGAGTCTGACTCCAGTGTCGACTACGATAATGCAAAGTTACAGCCAAAATGGCAGAAAAGTATTCAATATATGATTATTGTAATAAAAGATGATTTGCATATCACTGATGACTCATCTGTCCCTGACACAAGGGTACACATGTTTAAGGGGAAGAAAGCTGAGGTAAATTTCCCTCCTCTCATGATAAAAAAGAGCGGGAATCTCCAGACAAGAGACTGCAGTTTCCCACAAAGAATTCTCAGGGAGTATCCTTTCCCTACTAGGGCCAGGATACGATGTGAATCTTCCCCTAGGGTGTCACGTTTGCCCAAAAGGTAGCCCTGACGTAACAGCTATCCTCAGGGATCCTGCAGATAGCGTGCACATTCTGGTACACTACTCAGACCGGCGATTGTGTCGGCATGGGTTTATAGCGCTGTGGCAGCGTGGACAGGTACCTTATCAGCAGAGATTGAGACCCTAGTATGTATATATATATATATATATGTATATATAGAGATATATATATTAAAGATGCTGTCTTAAAAGATATATATATATATATATATATATATATATATAAAACATGCCCAAAGAGACATGAGTCTACTGGGTCCTAGAGTCAAAGCTATGTCGATTTCTGCTTGACGTGTCCTGTAGAATATGCAATGGACAGATGATGCCGACTAAAGAGGCATATGGAAGGTTGAGGATTGTGTGGAGAAGGGTTCTCGAACCTGGTCTCCACAGCTATAGCTGGTAATTCTGATATTTTGCCTTATATTCCTGCACAGCCTAGGAAAGCACGACATTATCAAATGCAGCCTTTCGAACAAAGAAACAAGAAAGTCCGAGGTGCGTCCTTTCTTGCCAGAGGCAGGGGCAGAGGAAAGAAGCTGCACAACACAGCTAGTTCCCAGGAACAGAAGTCCTCCCCGGCCTCTACAAAATCCACCGCATGTCGCTGGGGCTCCACAGGCGGAGCTAGGCGGGCACGCCTTCGTACGTTCAGGCACAAGTGGGTTCACTCCCTGTTAGATCCCTGGGCAATAGATATTGTGTCTCAGGGATACAAGCTGGACTTTGAGGAGATGCCCCCTCACCGACGGCCCTGCCGGCTTCCCCCCACGAGAGGGAAACAGTGTTAACTGCAATTCACAAATTGTATCTTCAACAGGTGGTGGTCAAGGTTCCCCTCCTTCAACAAGGAGGGGGTTATTATTCAACCATGTTGCAGTCCCGAAACCGGACGGTTCGGTCAGACCCATATTGAATTAAAATCCCTGAACATATACCTGAAAAGGTTCAAGTTCAAGATGGAATCGCTAAGAGCGGTCATTGCAAGCCTGAAAGGGGGAGATTTTATGGTGACTCTGGACATAAAGGATGCATACCTTCATGTCCCCATTTATCCACCTCATCAGGCGTACCTCAGAATTGCGGTACGGGATTGTCATTACCAATTTCAGACGTTGCCGTTTGGTCTCTCCACAGCCCCGAGAATATTCACCAAGGTAATGGCGGAAATGATGGTGCTCCTGCGGAAGCAAGGTGTCACTATTATCCCGTACTTGGACGATCTCCTCATAAAAGCGAGATCAAGAGAGCAGTTGCTGAACAGCGTATCACTTTCTCTGGAAGTGTAACGGCAATACGGCTGGATTCTATATATTCCAAAGTCGCAGTTGATTCCTTCAGCTCATCTGCCTCTCCTAGGCATGATCCTAGACACAGACCAGAAAAGGGTTTATCTCCCGATAGAGAGAGCTCAGGAGCTCATGACACTGGTCGGGAATCTATTAAAACCAAAACAGGTGTCAGTGCATCACTGCACTCGAGTCCTGGGAAGGATGGTGGCATCACATTCCCTTCGGCAGGTTCCATGCGAGTACCTTCCAATGGGACTTACTGGACAAGTGGTCCGGATCACATCTTCAGATGCATCGGTTAATCACCCTATCCCCCAGGGCCAGGGTGTCTGTCCTGTGGTGGCTGCAGAGTGCTCACCTTCTCGAAGGTCGCAGATTCGGCATTCAGGACTGGGTCCTGGTGACCACGGATGCAAGCCTCCGAGGGTGGGGGGCAGTCACACAGGGAAGAAATTTCCAAGGGCTGTGGTCAAGTCAGGAGACTTGTCTTCACATCAACATCCTGGAACTAAGGGCAATATACAACTCCCTACGACAAGCGTAGACCCTGCTTCGCGACCGACCGGTGCTGATTCAGTCAGACAACATCACCGCAGTGGCTTATGTAAACCGCCAAGGCAGCACAAGGAGCAGGGTGGCGATGGTAGAAGCCACCAGAATTCTTCGCTGGGCGGAGAATCACGTAAGCGCACTGTCAGCAGTGTTCATTCCGGAAGTGGACAACTGGGAAGCAGACTTCCTCAGCAGGCACGACCTCCAACCGGGAGAGTGGGGACTTCATCAAGAAGTCTTCACGCAGATTGCAAGTTGGTGGGAACTGCCACAGGTGGACATGATGGCATCCCGCCTCAACAAAAAGCTGCAGAGATATTGCGCCAGGTCAAGAGACCCTCAGGCGATAGCTGTGGATGCACTGGTGACACCATGGGTGTTCCAGTCAGTCTATGTATTTCCTCCTCTTCCTCTCATACCCAAGGTGATGAGTATCATAAGGAAAAGAGGAGTGAGAACAATACTCATTGTTCCGGATTGGCCAAGAAGGACTTGGTATCCAGATCTGCAAGAAATGCTCACAGAGGACCCGTGGCCTCTGCCTCTAAGACAGGACTTGTGCAACAGAGGCCCTGTCTGTTCCAAGACTTACCGCAGCTGCGTTTGACGGCATGGCGGTTGAACGCCGGATCCTAGCAGAAAAAGGCATTCCGGATGAGATCATTCCTACGCTGATAGAGGCTAGGAAGGATGTGACGGCTCAACATTATCACCGTATATGGCGAAAATATGTGGCTTGGTGTGAGGCCAGGAATGCCCCTATGGAGGAATTCCAGCTGGGCCGTTTCCTTCACTTCCTACAGTCGGGAGTGACTTTGGGCCTTAAATTGGGTTCCATTAAGGTTCAGATTTCGGCCTTATTCATTTTCTTTCAAAAAGAACTGGCTTCTCTGCCTGAAGTTCAGACGTTTGTAAAGGGAGTGCTGCATATTCAGCCCCCTTTTGTGCCTCCAGTGGCACCTTGGAATCTTAACGTGGTGTTAAGTTTCCTGAAATCACACTGGTTTGAACCACTCAGAACGGTGGAAGTAAAATATCTCACGTGGAAGGTGGTCATGCTATTAGCCTTGGCTTCGGCTAGGCGTGTGTCAGAATTGGCGGCTTTGTCACATAAAATCCCCTATCTGGTTTTCCATGCGGATAGAACAGAAATGCGGACCCGCCCACAATTTCTGCCGAAAGTGGTTTCATCCTTTCATATAAACCAACCTATTGTGGTGCCTGTGGCTACTACTGACTTGGAGGATTCCGAGTCACTGGATGTGGTCAGGGCTTTGAAGGTTTATGTAGCCAGAACGGCTAAGGTCAGGAAAACAGAATCTTTGTTTATCCTGTATGCTTCCAACAAGCTTGGGGCGCCTGCTTCAAAGCAAACTATTAATCGCTGGATCTGTAACACGATTCAGCAGGCTCATTCTTTTTTTTTTTTCAAATTATTTTTATTATAATCTCACACCATACAGAGTAGATATACAGCATTTCGAGACATCGAATGGAATATATAGTTAGCATTGTACAACATAATATGCACTATATATAAGCCTCTAGACAAAAGACAGGAAGTTACAGATTATTCAGTCTCATATAAAACCTGGTAGAGATCAAAACATATTTTCAAACATTTCTCCACATAAAACCTTCATACCCTTCCAAGGAAGGTAACTTATGTATAACTAAGGATATCAGGGAATTGAGAACATGCTTTAGTTCTCCAAGCGGCGCAGACTATAGACGAAAAGGGGTGGTTTAAACTAGAGATGAGCGGATTCGGTTTTACTCGGTTTTACTCGGTTCTCAAAACCGAATCTTATTGGCTATCCAAAACACGTGACATCCGTGAGCCAATTAGATGCCGTTTTGAGAACCGAGTAAAACCGAGTAAAACCGAACCCGCTCATCTCTAGTTTAAACATCAGTTCTCCGCCAATATGGACAGAGTATTTCGAATTCCCTAAACATATACATAATATCTAGAACATAAGAAAATAAACTAACATGTAATGCCTACTATGGGACACGGGCCGTTGATCCATCCACAGAGCAATCCTCCCATATCGAGGGTCCATATTTCTAGTCAACCCGGTAGACGATTGGAAATAGAACGGAGCGGAGGAGGGATCCGGAAAAAGGAAAGGAGAGAGGGCAAATCAGATGTTCAAGGGGTTAGGTTGGGCTAAAGTGTGGAGGAGGTACCATGAGGTAGATTGAAAGCATTTGTCAATGGCTTGTTTAGTGTGTAGGGGGAGTGTCAAAATGTATGTGTCCCAGCATTGGAACAAGGCAGGGGTGAGCCTCTCCTTATGGATAGAGGCCTCCAGCCAGTCCATGGTGAATAGAAAAAATAATCTAGAAGTCACCATCGAAAGATTAGGAGGTATGTTGTGGATCCATTGTTGTAGGATTGCCTTCCTGCCAGCCGCAGATAATATCATAAGTAGTTTTTTGTTAGACCTGGGGATGTCTGGCTGGTCGGTCAAACACCCAAACAATGCCCAAGAAACAGTGCAACTAAAGGATATGCCTAAGGAGGTGGTTCCATAATGATGTACCTCATGCCAAAACTGTGACACCAGAGCACAGTCCCAGAAGCAATGGAAGAGGTCGGCCTCCTCCATTGAGCATTTAGTGCATTTGCTGTCTTCTGAGATGCCCATCAAAGATCGGCGTTTAGGTGAGATGTATGCCCTATGGAGCATTTTATAGGCCATCTCTTGATAGGAGCTTGCAGGGATAAGTTTTAGGGTGAGTTGAAAGTGATTTAGGAGGGATTCAGGGGTTACCGTTGGAATGTGGGAGGACCATTGGGACAGCTCTGGAAGGTCCGTGTCAGGGATGAGTTCATGACGAATACGTGTATAAATGGTTGATATAGAGTAGCATGTTGATTGGAGTAATGTATCTAGAGAGTTAAGAAAGTCATTCCCCGTCAATTTAGAAAGTACATTTTTAAGATAATGTATTGCCTGGAAGTAGGCAAACTCGTGGTGAGGGGGCAGGCCATATTTTTCTCGTGCCTCCGCGAAAGACAGCGGGACACGGGAGGAATTAAGCAAGTTGCGTAGGTTGCGGATACCAAGAGAGTGCCAGGCAATGAAGGGTTGCAGAGCCTCTCCTTCCTGAAACTCCAGGTTGCCTATAAGGGGCATCGAGAGTGAGTATAGGTGTTGAAGTTTGAGAGATTTCCTCGCCATTTGCCACGCCTGTATTATGGGGAGTAGTAATGAATTAGTGGTGATATGTAGCGCCAACTTGGAGGGTTTGGCATGAAGAAGATAACTGAGGGATAAGGGGGCGCAAAGTTGAGAGTCTAGGCTGGAGTCCGTGTAGTAATTATTGTCTCCAAGCCAGTCCATAGCAATGCGGAGGAGGCACGCAAGATTGTATTGTTTAACATCAGGTAGATTGATTCCTCCTCTAGGTACCGTCTGGGACAATTTTTTCATGCTAATCCTTGGACGTTTGCCAGCCCAGATGAGATAGAGGTATTCAGAGAAGATATATCCGACTTGGATAATAGAAGGGGGGTCATCTGTAGAACATAGAGGAGTTTTGGGAAGCTGGCCATCTTAAATAGGTTACATCTCCCTAGCATGTTAAGGGGGAGGGATTGCCAGAGACCAAGTTCAGTTCTAATCTTATGGAGGACCGGGGTGATATTAAGCCTATACAGGTGGCAGGGGTGGGTAGGGAGTGCAACACCTAGATAGGTAATATGTGTATTCGCCCATTTAAAGGGAAAAGTGGTCCCCCAACCTAATCTCGCCTGTCCGTGTATGGCTAGTGCCTCCGACTTACTGTAATTAATGGAAAACCCTGCAAAAGAGGAGAAGCGATCAATCACAGCAATCAGCTGTGGGATCGTACGGTGAGGGTCTGACATAAAAAGGAGGAGGTCATCTGCGAATGCCACCACCCGTAATTCCTGTGTACCCACCTCGATGCCCCTATAGTTTTGGTGCAGCAGAATGTGGCGTATAAGAGGTTCTAATGCTAGATCAAAAAGGAGGGGGGATAAAGGGCATCCTTGTCTAGTGCCTCTTTCCAACGTGAAGGGTGGAGATGTCACATTGTTGACTAAGACCTGTGCCACTGGGTTATTGTACAAGGTCTGTATCAAGTTGCAAAACGCTGCGCAGAATCCCTGGTGGGCGAGTACTCGGGATAGGTGAGGCCAGGCAATTTTATCAAACGCCTTCTCTGCGTCCAAATTCACAATGATGTTGTTTTTGGCCTGATTGAAGCGGGTATGAGATATCGCAGTCAGGGCCGCCCGCACTCCTCGTCTGGATTGTCTACCCTTGACAAACCCCATCTGCGCGGGTGAGATAAGGCGGGGTAGGTAGGCTTGCAACCTATTAGCTATGATTTTGGTCAATATTTTAAAGTCCTGATTGAGGAGTGAAATGGGGCGGTATGACCCTACTTGGGCAGGATCTTTACCCGGTTTTGCGAGTACTATAAGCTTGGCTTCGTTAAAACGAAGGGGAGTCTCTCCTGTTGTTAGGATGTGGTTATATAATCGTGTTAATGTAGGGAGTATATCGGCATCCAGCATCTTATAAAATTCGGCACTGAAGCCGTCAGGGCCAGGGCTCTTTCCATTGGGTAAGGACTTAATGGTGGCCCGTACCTCATCATCAGTTATGGGAGCATCCAGCGAGTCCCTTTCCTCCACTTCCAGCCTTGGTAACTGCGCCTCAACCAGGAATAGCTGACCATCAGTTGCGTTATCAATGTCGGCAGTATATAAGGATTTATAGAACCTCATAAAGGCCGAGCAAATGTCAGTGGGATCAGAAAGAACACCTCCAGAGCTGTGCAACGAGTTAACCCATGTTTTGTTTCGGGGCCCCCTAACCAAGTTGGCCACTAGTCTGCCAGACTTGTTTCCCCACCTATGGAACCTGTTTCTGCCGTAATCATAGCTGATCTGGGCCTGTTCGGTGAGAAAGGTATCATAGATTTGTTTTGCCATGAGGTACGTTTCTCTATGAGTAGGATTGTCGCATTGTTTGTAAGTGTGATATGCGAGTGTGAGAGCTGCGCTAAGTTCCTGCAATTTGGTGTTGAATTTCTTACGCTTAGAATTAACATAGGAAATAATATGGCCTCGAAGGACTGCCTTAGAGGCCCCCCAAAAGAGTGGAGTGTTAGATACTTGATTCAAGTTGTCAGTAGTATAATTATGCCAGGAATGTTTAAGATGTAATAAGAAATCCTCTGAGTGTATGAGATATGCTGGGAATCTCCAACATTTAGAAATGTTCTGGGGTAGGGATAAATGTAGGGACAGGGTGATGGGAGCGTGGTCTGAAATAATGATGTCCTTGATTGAGGTGTGGGTGACTTTAAAGAAGAGGTGTTTAGACAGAAATAGATAGTCAATGCGAGAGTGGGTAGAGTGCGGGTGTGAATAAAAAGAATAATCCCGTTGAAGGGGATGGTGTGTACGCCAAGGGTCTAGTAAGGTAAGTTGAGAGCAAAGAGAGGAAAGCAGAGTAGAAGAGGATCCGGGTTTTTTGGTACTCACCCCCGACCTGTCCATGGATGGATCAACGACCGTGTTGAAATCTCCCCCTAGGATTAAATTTTTGCCGCCCCAGGACAGAACTCTCTGAAGGATATCTGCAAAGAAGAGATTGTTAGATCCAGTGGGTGCATATAAATTCAAAAAGGTATATATCACACTGTCAATGGAGACATCTAGGAGGATAAATCTGCCCTCTGGGTCAATATATTTTTTAAGGATGGAGAATTGGAGATTTCTATGAAAGAGGATGGCAACCCCTCTGGTTTTATTGGTGTAAGGAGCAGATATACATTCCCCAATCCAGGGGGCTTTTAGTGACACAGGGGAATCATGCACCTAGTGTGTTTCTTGTAGGAACACGACTTGGGGGGACAAGCGAGAGAGGTGGGCAGTCACCTTCTTGTGTTTAATGGGGCTGTTGAGACCCTCCACATTCCAAGAAACTATATTAAAATCTAAAAGTGGGGTTGTTACCGGAGTTGAGGTCTGAGTGGTAGCATGGGTAGCTATGCTTTCCTACCCCCGTAGATGGAAAGTAGAATATCAAAATCGTATAGGTGAAATGGTGCCCCCCCCCCCCCCCGTCCCAATGAGCAAGGAGGGGCCAACCTATGGAGGATCGAGACACATTATCCCAGCAGGCAGAACGAGCAAACAAACAAACAGACAAAAACATTAAACTAACAAATATGAAACAATGGGAGGTGGAGCCTCCGGCATGCGCAAATAGCATGCCTATATCATATCCCGAACACTGTGTGACCTGTTAATCAAGACAAGTATAAAGATATGCAAACGTTAAGTAATGATGGACAGTCAAGTGTCAGGGTGTGCAAAATGGGCCTTTACCGCCATCGGATCATCAAAAAAGCATGGTTTCCCATTGACAAAGACCCGAAGATGGGCAGGGTATAATAGTGAGAACTTGACGTTGTCTTCAAACAGTCGCTTGCATATCGGAGCGAACTCTCTGCGCTTGTTGGCGACATGGGTGGAGAAGTCCTGGAAGATAAGCAGCCTTTCACCCTTATAGAGGAGACTCTCTGACTTGCGGTAGTGGTCTAAGAGCTTGGCTTTATCCGCGTAGTTTAGAATCCGTAGGATAACAGGTCTAGGGCGTCCGGCTGAGTCTCTGCGTTCAGGGCCGATCCTATGTGCCCTTTCAATGGCTAACGATGAGCCCTGAAGATCCATACCTAATTTATCAGGTAGCCAGTTGGATAAAAGGTCCAGCAGTGCATGACCCGTTACCGACTCAGGTATGCCCACCACCCTCAGGTTATTTCGACGGCTCCAATTCTCCAAGTCATCGAGTTTATCAGTAAGGCCTTTAATTTCTGTGGTCTGGGACTGTATGGTAGATTGTGCGGCTTGTAGGTCGTCCTCCAATGTTGAGACCCTCTGTTCAACTTCATCTAGACGACCACTGTGTTGAGTTAGCTGGGCTAAGGTGGAGTCAATGGCTTCTTTGATGCCCGCCAGTTTTTCGTCTAGGAGAGGTCCGAGAACCGCAGCAATGTCAGTGGGTTTCATCTTAGGCTGTTTAGTAGTCGTAGTGTTAGTACGTTTTCTTTGGGAACGGGATCGGGTGGTGGAGCAATCGGAGTCAGAAGAATTTCTGTGGGATGTGTCCTCGCGTGTGCCTGAGATAAGACTAGTTGAGGACATTGGAGTGGACACCAAGAACTTTTCCATATGAGGTCGTCAGAAATAGATATGTAAGATAGAAATAAAGTAGGGCGCAGAGAGTGATTCGATGAGGGTCACATCAGCGTAGGGGAAATCTTGGAAAGTTACATTGCTATGAAGATAGCCGGCATGTCAGGTCGTTACGGGGCAGATTCACAAGAAGTAACGTGTTAGCGGTGTCACCATGTGACACTCCAAAATGTCACAGCCGCGTGATGTATATGTCGAAAGGCTTGAGGTGACGTGGTAAGAGCTAGACATCCACTTCAGTGAGTCTACAGCTTCAGGACACAGCAGATTACGACAGGGTTGTTGAGGTATCACATCGGTTATTTCAAGATGATATACAATGATGATTCCCCTCCGGTTGTCAGATAGGAGACCTGTGGACAGGCAGGATTATAGGAATAAATGTGTAGTAGCTGCAAATCCAGAAGCAACCACCAGAGGGAGCTCCTGTTACAGCCTATCTCCAGCTATGAAGCAGGATGGGTGCCATGCCAACCTCAAGATGGCCGCCGCCAGTCGATGAGACCAGGTCCCTCCGGAGCTCTCCTGGCCGTTATCTCCCGTCAGCAGGGTGGTGGAGCTGTCAAACGGGGGCATGTGAGGCGGGGGGCGGATGTCAGGCGTCTGTAGTGGCCGGGGGTCGGCGAGGCAGCGCAGAAGATGGGGTTTTAGGTGGCGCCAACCACAAGATGGCCGCCGGCCACCCGTTCTATGTGTCCCGGCCACTGTCTCCCGCAGGCCGCCCGGTCTCCGGTCCTCAGTGGGGCTTTAGGGGTTTGCTGGGCAGGGTGTCCGACCTCCGGAGAGCTGATTAGGTGGAGGGGAAAGTCCGTGCAACCGCCGCTCCGGGCCCGGCGGTTCTCCGTCCTCACCCCAAAATTGAGGCCCCGGCTTCAGGGACAGAGGTAGGCCGCAATCCGCAGGGGGCAGCGCAGGGCCCCCCCGATTCCGCAGCCTCGACCTCTGAATGCAGGGTGGTTTAGCAGGGCTTAGGGGTCTGTGCAGTTATATAGAAGCCCTCAAATCTGGGCCAGGGGGTCCTTTTAAAAAGTTGCTGGCTGGAGCTCTGCAAAATCCTGACCTCCCTTGATGCCAGCTAGGCCACGCCCCCCAGCAGGCTCATTCTGCGGCTGGGTTGCCGCTGCCTAAATCAGTTAAGGCCCATTCCACAAGGAAGGTGGGCTCTTCTTGGGCGGCTTCCCGAGGGGTCTCGGCATTACAGCTTTGCCGAGCGGCTACTTGGTCAGGTTCAAACACCTTTGCAAAGTTCTACAAGTTTGATACCCTGGCTGAGGAGGACCTTGTGTTTGCTCATTCGGTGCTGCAGAGTCATCCACACTCTCCCGCCCGTTTGGGAGCTTTGGTATAATCCCCATGGTCCTTACGGAGTCACCAGCATCCACTAGGACGTTAGAGAAAATAAGATTTTACTTACCGGTAAATCTATTTCTCGTAGTCCGTAGTGGATGCTGGGCGCCCATCCCAAGTGCGGACTTCTTCTGCAATGCTTGTATATAGTTATTGCTTAAATAAGGGTTATGTTATAGTTGCATCAGGGTTTATCTGATGCTCTGTGATTGTTCATACTATTAACTGGGTAAAGTTATCACAAGTTATACGGTGTGATTGGTGTGGCTGGTATGAGTCTTACCCTGGATTCCCAAAATCCTTTCCTTGTACTGTCAGCTCTTCCGGGCACAGTTTCTCTAACTGAGGTCTGGAGGAGGGACATAGAGGGAGGAGCCAGAGCACACCAGAATCTAAATTCTTTCTTAAAGTGCCCATGTCTCCTGCGGAGCCCGTCTATTTTTTTGCAGTGTGCGACTTCGGCGCAAGCTGTCCCTTTGTAATGTATGGGAGGGAAGGCACAAATTTATAGTTTGCAGGGGGGCGCAGAACACCCTAGGAACAGCCCTGCGTGCCGCGATGGTCTCGTGATGGTGGTCGCAGTGAGGATTTTTCCGCAAAGTGACTGGCAGTCAGGGACTGTTTTGGGGAGATAACAGGGAATGGCTGCAATTCTGTATGCAGTTACAATGACTCTGGCATTTCACTTCCTACTACCATGCTGGGTGCCCATAGGGCTACGCAGACACACGATAAAGGACTGGAGCATCAGTGTACTGCAGTTGCTTAATGTTACAGAAGAAAATAAAAGGTTGTGCAACAGTTCACACTGCACATGGGTGCAGTGTTTTTAAGGCTGGCGCTTGGAGATTATGTCATCTCCAAAATGCATTTTATAAATGTCACCTCAACACTGATTGGTTACCGTGGGCAACTTCACCATTGGCTCACTTCTCCACACTTTTTACTGCTTTATGAATAGACATAGGCGTGCGCACGGGGGGTGCCTGGTGCGCACAGGCACCCCCTAATGTCCGGCACCCCCCGCACTGCACGCCTGTGATATGAATATGATTGATGTCTGCGGTACTTGGCCGCGGCAGCGGCTCTACAATCGCACATCTGTGCAGAGCCGCCTGCGGTAGCGCCGAGGCGGATTCAATGCGGGATGCGGCGCCGGCACAGCAGATAGGGCAATCAGTGTATACTGGCATCGGATGCCCCTAAGAAATATGGTGGCTGCTGAGGGAAGGAGGGCTGCTGCGCATGCCCGGCTGCTGCAGCTCCTCCTCCCATGTTCCTTCAGTCAGACTCCGGGGCACTGCGCCACCACTGACCCAGGACCATGCTAGATGCTGCCCTCCACCACAAAGGCGGACCAGCACATGAAGCAGGCTATTTTTTTTTATAAAAGTAAGGCATTGTCTGGTCATGTATATGTGTATGTAATGTATATATACGGCCAACGCTGGGAGCCAGTGTACACTGTGAATATATATTTGATTGAGGCGTTTTTGCTGTAGGGACCTACTTCCGGTCCGAGGGTGTATATATACTTCCGGGGCATGGATGTCCACAGCATGTTTCCTGGGAACACATGGCTGTCTCTGACATCTGGTAAGCACCTTTCTTGTGTAATTTGTGTTTAGTCGTGAGATTTGCACACTCTTTGAATTGTAAAATATCGTTCCAAACAGGTTGGGTTGATCAGCCATAAGGAACATCAGTGAACCCAGGACACATCTGACTAGGATTGTGATCCATATAGGTAAAAGCTAATTTGAATAGCATGTCTTTTTTTGTGAAAACATAGAGCCTTTGGGTTGTCTAACAGTCTCACATTATGCATTTAGTTGCTATGGGACCACATATGTTGCTGGTAGTCCTCTGGATCCGGATACTGCCGCCTTTAAGCCCATGAGTAAGTGATTTTTAGCGACCTAGACTCTTTGACCACACCTTCCACATGAGTGGGTTAAATGGTAGAACCAGGCACGCACCAATAGATCGGTATACTTTACTAAAGGGACTGAGGTGGTTTCTCTGATATTCTTGGTGATGAGTGTCACTTTGGTTGATGGTGTTCAAAAATTAAAAAATCTTTTACAAATCACAAATTTCATATCATAGTCAATATGTGAATGGGGTATTGAAACCCTGTTTATATAGATTTTCTGCCATCTTTTATGGGGCCTGGGAGGCTGAGTCTTTTCTTATTTTTGTATTCCCTATAGGCATTGTTTAATGATTGTATATACCGAAATAAATGATATCGTATTGCCTTTCTTGAAAAAGATCCTGTGGAAGGATCGAAACGTCGATTGCATGAGGCTACAATAAAGAACAATTGACATTCATTGAAGAATTTGTGTATTTGTGAGAGTGCGCCCGCCACCTTTGTGGACACCAATATATTCAGCGGACTTCGTTCTGTTGGGATAGCACCCACCCTGGAATAATTGATGCGAGTACAGGACTTTTGTCATATAGTACATTACTGGAGATATTTTTCTCTGGCTTCCTGATACCCATCTATGCCAATTCGGATACATGTGAGAATTGACTATATATGGGCTATGTGTTGTTGTAAATGTTGTATGTTATATTGTATTTTGTGGTTGTGACGGTGAAAACCTTCGAGCTTGCAAAAATAAGAATTTACTTACCGATAATTCTATTTCTCGGAGTCCGTAGTGGATGCTGGGGTTCCTGAAAGGACCATGGGGAATAGCGGCTCCGCAGGAGACAGGGCACAAAAAAGTAAAGCTTTACTAGGTCAGGTGGTGTGCACTGGCTCCTCCCCCTATGACCCTCCTCCAGACTCCAGTTAGGTACTGTGCCCGGACGAGCATACACAATAAGGGAGGCATTTTGAATCCCGGGTAAGACTCATACCAGCCACACCAATCACACCGTACAACTTGTGATCTAAACCCAGTTAACAGTATGACAACAGAAAGGGCCTCTTAAAGATGGCTCCTTAACAATAACCCGAATTAGTTAACAATAACTATGTACAAGTATTGCAGATAATCCGCACTTGGGATGGGCGCCCAGCATCCACTACGGACTCCGAGAAATAGAATTATCGGTAAGTAAATTCTTATTTTCTCTATCGTCCTAAGTGGATGCTGGGGTTCCTGAAAGGACCATGGGGATTATACCAAAGCTCCCAAACGGGCGGGAGAGTGCGGATGACTCTGCAGCACCGAATGAGAGAACTCCAGGTCCTCCTTTGCCAGGGTATCAAATTTGTAAAATTTTACAAACGTGTTCTCCCCCGACCACGTAGCTGCTCGGCAGAGTTGTAATGCCGAGACCCCTCGGGCAGCCGCCCAAGATGAGCCCACCTTCCTTGTGGAGTGGGCTTTTACAGTTTTAGGCTGTGGCAGGCCTGCCACAGAATGTGCAAGTTGAATTGTGTTACAAATCCAACGAGCAATCGACTGCTTAGAAGCAGGTGCGCCCAACTTGTTGGGTGCATACAATATAAACAGCGAGTCAGATTTTCTGACTCCAGCCGTCCTTGCAATGTATATTTTTAAGGCTCTGACAACGTCCAACAACTTGGAGTCCTCCAAGTCGCTAGTGGCCGCAGGCACCACAATAGGTTGGTTCAGATGAAATGCTGATACCACTTTAGGGAGAAAATGCGGACGAGTCCGCAGTTCTGCCCTATCCGAATGGAAGATTAGATAAGGACTTTTATAAGATAAAGCCGCCAATTCAGATACTCTCCTGGCAGAGGCCAGGGCTAGTAACATAGTCACTTTCAATGTGAGATATTTCAAATCCACCTTTTTCAATGGTTCAAACCAATGGGATTTGAGGAAATCTAAAACTACATTTAGATCCCACGGTGCCACCGGAGGCCCCACAGGAGGCTGTATATGCAGTACTCCCTTGACAAAAGTCTGGACCTCAGGGACAGAGGCCAATTCTTTTTGGAAGAATATTGACAGGGCCGAAATTTGAACCTTAATGGATCCCAATTTGAGACCCATAGATAATCCTGATTGCAGGAAATGTAGGAAACGACCCAGTTGGAATTCCTCCGTCGGAACCCTCCGATCCTCGCACCACGCTACATATTTTCGCCAAATGCGGTGATAATGTTTCACGGTGACTTCCTTCCGTGCCTTAATCAAGGTAGGAATGACTTCTTCTGGAATGCCTTTCCCTTTTAGGATCTGGCGTTCAACCGCCATGCCGTCAAACGCAGCCGCGGTAAGTCTTGAAAAAGACAGGGACCCTGCTGTAGCAGGTCCCTTCTCAGAGGTAGAGGCCACGGTTCGTCCGTGAGCATCTCTTGAAGTTCCGGATACCAAGTCCTTCTCGGCCAATCCGGAACCACTAGTATTGTTCTTACTCTTCTTTGCCGTATGATCTTCAATACCTTTGGTATGAGCGGCAGAGGAGGAAACACATACACTGACTGGTACACCCAAGGAGTTACCAGTGCGTCCACAGCTATTGCCTGTGGATCTCTTGACCTGGCGCAATATTTGTCCAGTTTCTTGTGGAGGCGAGACGCCATCATGTCTACAATTGGTCTTTCCCAACGGTCTATTAACATGTTGAAGACTTCTGGATGTAGACCCCACTCTCCCGGATGAAGATCGTGTCTGCTGAGGAAGTCTGCTTCCCAGTTGTCCACGCCCGGGATGAACACTGCTGACAGTGCTATCACGTGATTCTCCGCCCAGCGAAGAATCTTGGCAGCTTCTGCCATTGCACTCCTGCTTCTTGTGCCGCCCTGCCTGTTTACATGGGCGACCGCCGTGATGTTGTCCGACTGAATCAACACCGGCTTTCCTTGCAGGAGAAGTTCCGCCTGGCTTAGAGCATTGTAGATTGCTCTTAGTTCCAGAATGTTTATGTGAAGAGACTTTTCCAGACTCGTCCATACTCCCTGGAAGTTTCTTCCTTGTGTGACTGCTCCCCAGCCTCTCAGGCTGGCGTCCGTGGTCACCAGGATCCAATCCTGAATGCCGAATCTGCGGCCTTCTAATAGGTGAGCCTTCTGCAACCACCACAGAAGTGACACCCTTGTCTTTGGTGACAGGGTTATTCGCAGGTGCATCTGCAGATGCGACCCTGACCATTTGTCCAACAGATCCCTTTGGAATATTCTTGCATGGAATCTGCCGAATGGAATTGCTTCGTAAGAAGCCACCATTTTTCCCAGGACTCTTGTGCATTGATGTACTGACACTTTTCCTGGTTTTAGGAGGTTCCTGACCAGATCGGATAACTCCTTGGCTTTTCCCTCTGGAAGGAAAACCTTTTTCTGAACCGTGTCCAGAATCATTCCTAGGAACAGCAGACGAGTTGTCGGGATTAAATGGGATTTTGGAATATTCAGAATCCACCCGTGTTGTCTTAGCACCTCTTGAGATAGTGCTAAAGCTGTCTCCAGCTGTTCTCTGGACCTTGCCCTTATTAGGAGATCGTCCAAGTATGGGATAACTAATACGCCTTTTCTTCGAAGAAGAATCATCATCTCGGCCATTACCTTGGTAAAGACCCGAGGCGCCGTGGACAATCCGAACGGCAGCGTCTGAAACTGATAGTGACAGTTTTGAACAATGAACCTGAGGTACCCCTGGTGTGCGGGGTAAATCGGAACGTGCAGATACGCATCCTTGATGTCCAAGGATACCATAAAGTCCCCTTCTTCCAGGTTCGCTATCACTGCTCTGAGTGACTCCATCTTGAACTTGAACTTTTTTATGTAGAGGTTCAAGGACTTCAGATTTAGAATAGGCCTTACCGAGCCATCCGGCTTCGGTACCACAAATAGAGTGGAATAATACCCCTTTCCTTGTTGTAATAGGGGTACTTTGACTATCACCTGCTGAGCGTACAGCTTGTGAATGGCTTCCAACACCCTCTCCCTTTCGGAAGAGACGGTTGGTAAGGCAGACTTCAGGAAACGATGAGGAGGATCCGTCTCTAAATCCAACCTGTACCCCTGAGATATTATCTGCAGGATCCAGGGGTCTACCTGCGAGTGAGCCCACTGCGCGCTGTAATTTTTGAAACGGCCCCCCACTGTCCCCGAGTCCGCTTGAGAGGCCCCAGCGTCATGCTGAGGTTTTTGCAGGAGCCGGGGAGGGCTTCTGTTCCTGGGAAGGAGCTGCCTGTTGGTGTCTCTTCCCTCTTCCTCTGCCTCGTGGCAGGTACGACAAGCCCTTTGCTCTCTTATTTTTGTAGGAGCGAAAAGGCTGCGGTTGAAAGGTCGGTGCCTTTCTCTGTTGGGGAGTGACTTGAGGTAAAAAAGTGGATTTCCCGGCAGTAGCCGTGGCCACCAAGTCTGATAGACCAACTCCAAATAACTCCTCCCCTTTATACGGCAAAACCTCCATGTGACGTTTTGAATCCGCATCGCCTGTCCACTGTCGTGTCCATAAGGCTCTTCTGGCTGAAATGGACATAGCACTCACCCGAGATGCCAGTGTGCAAATATCCCTCTGTGCATCACGCATATAGATAAATGCATCCTTTATTTGTTCTAACGACAGTAAAACATTGTCCCTATCTAGGGTATCAATATTTTCAATCAGGGATTCTGACCAAACTACTCCAGCACTGCACATCCAGGCAGTTGCTATAGCTGGTCGTAGTATAACACCTGCATGTGTGTATATATTCTTTTGAATAACTTCCATCTTTCTATCTGATGGATCCTTAAGTGCGGCCGTCTCAGGAGAGGGTAACGCCACTTGTTTGGATAAGCGTGTGAGCGCCTTGTCCACCTTAGGGGGTGTTTCCCAGCGCGCCCTAACCTCTGGCGGGAAAGGGTATAATGCCAATAACTTTTTTGAAATTATCAACTTTTTATCAGGAGCAACCCACGCTTCATCACACACGTCATTTAATTCTTCTGATTCAGGAAAAACTGTTTGTAGTTTTTTCACACCATACATAATACCCTGTTTTACGGTATCTGTAGTATCAGCTAAATGTAACGTCTCCTTCATTGCCAAAATCATATAACGTGTGGCCCTACTGGAAAATACGTTTGAATTTCTACCGTCGTCACTGGAATCAGTGCCCGTGTCTGGGTCTGTGTCGACCGACTGAGGCAAAGGGCGTTTTACAGCCCCTGACGGTGTTTGAGGCGCCTGGACAGGCATTAATTGATTGTCCGGCCGCCTCATGTCCTCAACTGACTGTTTAAGGGAAGATAAACCATCACGTAATTCCACAAATAAAGGCATCCATTCTGGTGTCGACCCCCTGGGGGGTGACATCTGCATATTTGGCAATTGCTCCGCCTCCACACCAATATCGTCCTCATACATGTCGACACCACGTACCGACACACACCGCAAACTCACAGGGAATGCTCTAATGAAGACAGGACCCACTAGCCCTTTTGGGGAGACAGAGGGAGAGTCTGCCAGCACACACCACAAAGCGCTATATATACAAGGGATATCCTTATATTAAGTGCTCCCTTATAGCTGCTTTAATATATATATATATAGCCATTAATGTGCCCCCCCTCTCTGTTTTACCCTGTTTCTGTAGTGCAGTGCAGGGGAGAGACCTGGGAGCCGTTCTGACCAGCGGAGCTGTGACAGAAAATGGCGCCGTGTGCTGAGGAGATAGGCCCCGCCCCTTTTTCGGCGGGTTCTTCTCCCGCTATTTTTCCAGTCAGGCAGGGGTTAAATATCTCCATATAGCCCCTATGGGCTATATGTGAGGTATTTTTAGCCTTGTATAAGGTTTATATTTGCCTCTCAGAGCGCCCCCCCCCAGCGCTCTGCACCCTCAGTGACTGCCCAGTGAAGTGTGCTGAGAGGAAAATGGCGCACAGCTGCAGTGCTGTGCGCTACCTTATGAAGACTGAGGAGTCTTCAGCCGCCGGTTTCCGGACCTCTTCACGCTTCAGCATCTGCAAGGGGGTCGGCGGCGCGGCTCCGGGACCGGACTCCACGGCTGGGCCTGTGTTCGATCCCTCTGGAGCTAATGGTGTCCAGTAGCCAAGCAGCAAATCCACTCTGCATGCAGGTGAGTTTACTACTTTCCCCCTAAGTCCCACGTTGCAGTGATCCTGTTGCCAGCAGGACTCACTGTAAAGAAAAAAACCTAAACTAAACTTTCTCTAAGCAGCTCTTTAGGAGAGCCACCTAGATTGCACCCTTCTCGTTCGGGCACAAAATCTAACTGGAGTCTGGAGGAGGGTCATAGGGGGAGGAGCCAGTGCACACCACCTGACCTAGTAAAGCTTTACTTTTTTGTGCCCTGTCTCCTGCGGAGCCGCTATTCCCCATGGTCCTTTCAGGAACCCCAGCATCCACTTAGGACGATAGAGAAACTTATAGTAATATCCTAGAATTGATTGAATATCCCACTATGACGCAAGAAGGAGCATATCTATTGGACGATGGGTTATTGTCCTTGGCAGAACAGGGAACTATCTCATTCACTGATGAAGAGGTTGTGAAACTACTCTTTGAAAAGATAGATTTTGAGTCTCTGCCCGCAGATACACCGGTCGATGTTTTCTATAAACTTATTAAACAACGTCAAAAAGAAGTTGACCTAAAACTACACGGTCAATTTCTTTCAGAGTATCATCGACGACGGCAGATTCCCAGAGGATTCCGCATCACCAATACACCTACATTAGGCAGGAGCAATCCTAAATTCTGTAGCCGGTGGTGCGGAATCCTCAATAAATGTTCTTTTGACCTCATGGCCTTAGTCATTGAGGAGGTTGGTTTCGAGTTAAAGAACATTAAGATTGAGATTGAAGCTGCTAACACTACAGCAATACCACTCCTGATGGAGGATAAATCTCAAAAATGGATTGACAAGCTGCAAACACAGATTGACACTTATCACCGAGAGCTTATCTCTTTTAAACGTAAAAAACTAGCCGTTGTCACCAGTGACTACAAAAATCATATGGTGTACAGATGGCTATTGGGCAATACTCAAAATCCTAATAACCAGACAGGCAGGTTTCCTAGGAGAAGACGAGCCCCCAGGTACATGCGGGAGCTCGCCTCCTCCATTTCAACATCTGATACTGACCCCAATGAGGGCACTCAACAGAGACGTTTTTTAGACCAGGGTTCCGAGTCCACAACAACGGCAGGAAACAAAAAAGCAGTGTAGACCACATCCAAGACGAAGCTGGCACTCGAAGAAGAGGGAGACCAAAAAAGACGTGAATGTCGTCTTCAATTTATCGAGTACTCAACTAGATGAGGCCGATTTGTCACTTTTAGCACATGGCTTGTCTTTTGTCCCCACCTGTCATCACAATAGCTTTGAGAGTAGTATTGACCAATTTAAATTTGGTCGGCAATTAAGATTAAAAGAATTTTTTTCTGATAAAGCGAGCAAAAATACACCATCACCTTTTAAAAAAAGCTCAACATTTGATCCACAAACACAGAATGCCAGCCTTAAAACATTCTTGAGGGTGGTCCAGAGGGACACCAGTAATTTTTCTCCACCTAGACACTTTGATAACTTATCTCAGTCTGAAAGGAAATCGTTAACCAAGTTGAGAGCAGACCCCAACATTGTTATACGCCCTGCTGATAAGGGCGGGGCGGTGGTTGTTCAAGACTGGCAGGATTACGATCGAGAGATCATGCGCCAGTTATCTGACTGTGAGACGTACAAACAAGTTGAGTCTAATCCTGTACCAGGTATTAAACGTACCATAGACGAGTGTCTTAGAAGAGGCAAAAATAATGGATGGTTTGACGATGAATTATTTTCCTATTTATAGGTTGAGCATCCCCGGTGTCCGATCTTATATACTTTACCGAAGGTTCATAAAACTTTGGTGCAACCGCCTGGACGACCTATCATAGCGGCAGAAGGCTCTTTGTTACAACCGTTGGCCAAATTTGTTGATAGTATTCTTCAGCCTATTGTTGTTGACAGCATGAGCTATATAAGAGATACAGGTGACTTTCTTCAACAATTAAAAAACATTGATTGTAAGTCCACACCGTGTCTTCTAGCTACAATGGATGTGAATTCATTATATACTGTCATTCCACACGATGATGGACTTGAAACAGTGCGAGCTGCGTTGGTGTCTCACCCCACATGTACAGTACCCACAGAATGTATCATTGAGTTAACTGAATTGGTTCTACGATCTAATCATTTTATGTATAAAGACATGTACTTTATACAACTAGCAGGCACGGCGATGGGGTCAAATTTGGCCCCCTCGTATGCCAATTTGTATATGACGGACTACGAAACAACTCAGATTTTTCCACAGTATGGTCATCAAATTATATTTTATCGTCGATTCATCGATGATGTTTTCTTACTTTGGCTCGACACTGAGTCAGCGTTTCACACCATGGTTAATAACCTTAATCAGTTGGATTGTCCCATAAAGTTCACTTCGAGCATTTCTTGCTCTGAAATTAATTTTTTAGATGTCCACATTAGTAAGGTAGGGGATGCTTTTGTCACCTCAGTTTATAGAAAGCCTACCGATAGAAATCTGACGCTTCATGCGACCAGTCATCATCCTCCTGCATTAAAGGAGAATCTGCCAGTGTCCCAATTTTTGAGAGTATTAAGAATCAATTCAGATAGAACCAACACTGAAACTCAACTTGAAGAGGTTAAAGCACGTTTCCTGGAACGTGGGTATACCCATAAGACACTTTCTCACTGTATGTCTAAAGCTCGTGATATATTTACAGGGACACAACCTAGGAATAAGGACAGACTAGACAACCGCTTAGTCTTTGCGACACGTTATGATAACCACTCAGGGCATCTTAACAAGGTACTTAAGAAACATTGGCCAATTGTGAGCACCGATCCAGCATTACCTTTTACACGTATGGACCCCCCTATGTTGGCTTACCGCAGAGGCCCCAATCTTAAGCAAATGCTCATGAGACCTGTACTATATCCCAATGCACCTATGTCCACCGCTCAGTTGTTGCAACAAAAACCAGGCTGTTTCTCCTGTGGGAGCTGTACAACGTGTCGCTCGATGATGGTGGGGCCAACATTTTCCCATCAGCATACAGGTTCCACCATTAAACTTAAATATCATTTACATTGTAGATTAGATTTTGTCATCTACATTTTAAAATGCCCGTGTGGACTGTTTTACGTCGGGTTAACCACCCGCAACTTCAGGGATCGAATGGCGAACCACCGCTCATCTATACATGTTGCATTGAATAGTGGTAAATCTGATAAGCCGGTGGCTCGCCATTTCGTTGAAGCTCGCCACCAGGTTGCGAGTCTAAAATGTAAAATCATCGATTGGGTGCCCCCGATGGTTACTGGTGGAGAAAGAACCAAGAGGTTGAAACAAAGGGAGTGCTTTTGGATCAACCACTTGGATACGGTATCCCCAAGAGGATTAAATGAATGTAACCCCTATGGGGTATTTTTGTAGAGAATTATGAATATTTTTTCTGTGATGTTTATATGTGTGTATTGTTTCTATGTATTCACGTTTATTAGCCCATCCTCTCGGGTCCCTGATGGCAAGAAATTAAACAATTGAAATAATTAAAATTATACACAAGGTAATTATTTGAGTACATCAGAGTACCTACTAGAGACATTAAGCCCCCTTTAGGTCATTTGGGTTGATTATGTTGATTATTTTACATCACTCTAATGGAGTGTGAAAGCGTTGCCCACATTTGTTTCTGGTGTCCCCATGGAAACGAGCAGGTGGGGCTGGTATAAGGTCTTCAGGTGATGTAGATTAGCCTGAATTGAAAACTACTCTCAGCCGAGTGGACCAGTGCGTGCCCGCTGCTACAGCTTAACTATGTGAAACGAGCTGCGTCTACTTCCGGTGTTTGGAACGCATCGCGTACCACTCCCGGGTGGTGGAACGCAAGACGCGGCGGAGAATAAGCTCACAAAGGCTCTAGCGCCTTATTGATTGTGGCGTTCGCATCTCTGGGTTGTGGATGGACGGCCAACGCTGGGAGCCAGTGTACACTGTGAATATATATTTGATTGAGGCGTTTTTTGCTGTAGGGACCTACTTCCGGTCCGAGGGTGTATATATACTTCCGGGGCATGGATGTCCACAGCATGTTTCCTGGGAACACATGGCTGTCTCTGACATCTGGTAAGCACCTTTCTTGTGTAATTTGTGTTTAGTCGTGAGATTTGCACACTCTTTGAATTGTAAAATATCGTTCCAAACAGGTTGGGTTGATCAGCCATAAGGAACATCAGTGAACCCAGGACACATCTGACTAGGATTGTGATCCATATAGGTAAAAGCTAATTTGAATAGCATGTCTTTTTTTGTGAAAACATAGAGCCTTTGGGTTGTCTAACAGTCTCACATTATGCATTTAGTTGCTATGGGACCACATATGTTGCTGGATCCGGATACTGCCGCCTTTAAGCCCATGAGTAAGTGATTTTTAGCGACCTAGACTCTTTGACCACACCTTCCACATGAGTGGGTTAAATGGTAGAACCAGGCACGCACCAATAGATCGGTATACTTTACTAAAGGGACTGAGGTGGTTTCTCTGATATTCTTGGTGATGAGTGTCACTTTGGTTGATGGTGTTCAAAAATTAAAAAATCTTTTACAAATCACAAAATTCATATCATAGTCACTATGTGAATGGGGTATTGAAACCCTGTTTATATAGATTTTCTGCCATCTTTTATGGGGCCTGGGAGGCTGAGTCTTTTCTTATTTTTGTATTCCCTATAGGCATTGTTTAATGATTGTATATACCGAAATAAATGATATCGTATTGCCTTTCTTGAAAAAGATCCTGTGGAAGGATCGAAACGTCGATTGCATGAGGCTACAATAAAGAACAATTGACATTCATTGAAGAATTTGTGTATTTGTGAGAGTGCGCCCGCCACCTTTGTGGACACCAATATATTCAGCGGACTTCGTTCTGTTGGGATAGCACCCACCCTGGAATAATTGAAGCGAGTACAGGACTTTTGTCATATATATATGTAATACCCTCTTAATAGATGTTAATATAGATCACTTACTTTCTTTTAAGACGTAACTTTTTCTTTGAGAATCTTCTTAATTCAACGAGTGTGGTATGTTCATGGATGTATATTCAACAAGCATTAGGTACTCCCAAAAGTACAGTCCGCTTTATTTATAACAAAATTTATAACTGATTTTCTGATTTAGTAACAATAGCGAAATGCAATAAAGTACAATCAATTATACTTGCGGTTGGTATACAATAACAGTTA
Organism: Pseudophryne corroboree; assembly: GCF_028390025.1. Lineage (NCBI taxonomy): Eukaryota > Metazoa > Chordata > Amphibia > Anura > Myobatrachidae > Pseudophryne > Pseudophryne corroboree. Next base: position 156,882,410 of record NC_086445.1, read on the forward strand.
GGTATATAACCCATTAAAAGTACGTTTTATTGTACTGCAACTATCGATCTTTGCCACGCTCAATCCTGTAAGAATAAAACACTTGGACTATAGCCCGTATAAGTCTCAACACAAAATAACTCAAATACATATCATTTCTATAAGACATTGGAGTACTATCTATCTTATAACCAATCGGACTCCTCCATCAATTAAACGGTATGGAAGTTTTGATATAGTCTAACAATGTAACCCCTTCCCACTTAGTCTAACTGCGCAGGGGGTTGGCCAATTCGTTGGTGCACATGAAGTTCCCTTAGAAATAAGCCGCTATTTAAAGTACTTGCAGCGGGTTCTGTCTATAGACTAAGGCGTTGCTCCTAAATATCACTTTTGTATAATCGCGGTGTATTCCAGTCCTGACGCTTTAAATTTGTATAGAGTTGAGTACCTCCAAATATCCTGCAATGTTCAACTGAAATAAAGTCTGCATGAAATGGGGTGCATTTGCTGGCATCTGTCTGTAGTGATTCTGCTGCACTGTCGTGAAATAATATCTCTGATATATATATATATATTGCAAAAATCTGACTGAAGCAATTCTCTGACTGTATTTTAAACTGCGAGCATATCAAATATTATTGTCTCTTTGCACGGCTGAGTGTAATTTGGCTTTATTTGAGTCTCTTAACAGCATTAATCGGTGTATTGCATACTACAGGGGATGTAATTGGATAGCTTCAATTCAATAGATTGCCACTGTGTCACTACTCCTATGGATAGAGGCAGTAAGATCCCTTCTGTAAGGGACCCTTCTAACTGGTGCAGCTGCAGTATATACACTCCCTTTCTGTCACCTTGAATGGGTGTATGTCGACGCCTCCTTACTCCATTTGTAACCACTCACGGTTCTGGTAGGGTAGGTCTCCTCCCTGTAGGCGGTTCCCGACCGGAGTCTTCTCTCAGCGCCGCCCAGCCAGGACTCGCCGTCACTTGCAGCCGCCCTACAGGTGGAGTCAGACACCGGGACTCTCTGAACTCCGGGACCCGATCGCTTCTCTCCTAGGATGGTGAGTCTTTTCGGGGAGTAGTAATGCTGCGTAGCTTGGTCTGCCGCTCGGTCTCACCAGGCGTAACTCTCCTGGCTCCGTCCACTCTTTAGCCGTTGCTCTCTTCTTCTAACGGTTTGTTCGCTCCCTCCTTTTATACCCTTTTCCTCGCGGCTCACCTTGACACCCCCCCCCGCACGCACTTGCTGTCTCTCGTGCAGGTCCATGGCTCCGTCCCTGGAGCCGTGCGCCCATATTTCTGTTGGGCCACCAACTGCCCCAGCTGTCCCATCCACCCTCCACGAGGGCCCGCAATAAAAAGCATTTTCCTTCTGTGAGGATAATAGTATTTAACATCCATATATCTATCTTTATTACAATATTTTTGGTTCTAACACCAGAGTATTATCATTTTGCAGATACACATATATGAGGGTGTTACATATACCCCTCCTAGAATAATGCGTGTCCTCACGCATACCTGTTTTATCGAACCCGGTGGAGACATATCCGAACCAGCTCCCTATTATATATATCCGTGAGAATTTTCTAATTAGAGAGGTATACTTATACATGTAAATCCTTATTTAATTATAAGATACGCTTTACAACAAAATCTATTCCCGGTATCGTAAAGGCGGGACGCCTTTGGTACTGCGCTGTGACTTTCTGACCTCCCTTGTAGGTAAACTAAATTCTGAATGGCTATTGGCTGTCAATGAGTCCTCTCTGAGCTCGATAGATTTTTCGTCTGTTGACTTGGTGATTACGTTCCGGAGAAATGAGGATGGCCCCGAACTACTCATGAACAGTAACAGTTCAAGGGGATCTCGCGGGGGAAAACTTCCCGGAGATTTCCTCCCTTCCTTGACTGACACACCCTCTTCCTGTGGAGCAGACGTTTCAACGGAACAGATTTTTAGTTGATCTCTAGCCACCGTACTGATCCGTCCATCTCGTTCCCTCTGAATTCTATATGCGTACAGACCATCACCAGGAACACTGACGATTGTATAAGGGGTATCCTCCCACATAGTATCCAATTTACTGTGGCGATGGAATTTCCTCTTCCACACTTTATCTCCAACCTTCAAAGTGGCAGGTCGGACGTGGGCATTATAATATTTTTCTTGCCGCTGACGCACGATCTCCATTCTCGCCCCAACAATCTCTTTAGCTGCTTTTATTCGATGTTGGTGCTCTCGCACCCAATCCGTCTTTAAATCAAGGGATTCGTGCAATTCTGGACACAGTTCCAAATCCTTGGGTAACTTGCCCTGTCGACCAAACATCAAGTAAAAAGGTGTGAATCCCGTAGAACAGTGTTCAGTGTTGTTATATAAATAGATCAACTCGGGGAGAAAGATAGGCCACCGAGCCCGTTTCTCTGCGGATAAGCTCCGTAACATTCCTACGATGGTCTGGTTGGCTCTTTCGCATAATCCATTTCCTTGGGGATGATACGCCGTCGTTCTAACTTTTCGGCACCCGTATAACGAACACAGTTCGTGAAACAGCTGGGATTCGAAGGCTGGGCCTTGGTCTGTTAAGATTTTCTCAGGGTATCCGTATGGTCGGGCAAAATATCTCAGGAAGATGTCAGCAGTGGTTTTGGCAGTCAGATCCCGGATTGGTATGGCGACTAGAAATTTACTAAAGTGATCTGTAATAGTCAAGGCGTATTGAAAGTCATTGAAACTGTGTTCAAGTTTGATGTGATCTAATGCCACAATCTCCAATGGGCGACAGCTTTTTATGGGATGTAGCAAATCTTTTTGGCTTGGGTCGGGATTTCGCCTAAGACTACAGGTCACACAGTTACGACACCAGTTTTCAATATCTGCTTTCATTCCCACCCAGAAATATCTCCTACGGAGGACAGCTTCAGTCTTCTGAGTACCAAAGTGGCCAGACTGATCGTGGTAGGAGTCAAGGAGAAAATCACTTTTCTGTCGGGGTACAAGAATTTGGATAATGGGCTGATGTGTGCCAGGGTCCAGGCTTCTCCGAGTTATAAGTCCGTGTTTGATCTGAATCCGATCCCTGTGCCTAAGTAACTTCACTAATTCAGGATCAGCATCGGCTCTCTGTGCTTTCGTTAGTCGGCTCTTCTGACGGATAATTTCCATGAGTTGACACAGCACCAGATCCGTCCCCTGAACTTGTCTCCAATCAATTGGTAGGGTATCCGGCTCTAAGCTCTTAGGGTCTGACAAAGTAGTGACGGTCACTGGATCGGATGTGATGGTCTGACGTGTTTCCCTCGAAGGCTGAAACAAGGGAATCTCCACATCTTCCGCTTGATCCTTTTCCATTTCTGCGAGGTCACTGGTAGGCAGCCGGGATAGGGCGTCCGCATTCCCATTGGCCCGACCACTTCTGTACCTTACAGTGTATCGGAAGTTGGCTAAACGTGACATCCACCTTTGTTCTAGTGCCCCTAAACGGGCATTATCCAGATGCGCCAGTGGGTTATTATCCGTAACTATCACGAATGGCGTGGCGGCCAGGTAATTTTTAAATTTTTCTGTGATAGCCCAGATGAGAGCAAGCAGTTCTAATTTGAAAGTGCTATAATTGTCGTTGTTTCTTTCGGTCTTGCGGAGACCTCTACTAGCATATGCTATCACCCGCTCGTGTCCATCTTGCATCTGAGATAACACAGCTCCGAGCCCACGGTGACTCGCATCTGTATAGACTTGAAAGGGTTTATCGTAATCCGGATAGGCAAGCAATGGAGCCTCGATCAGGGCAGCTTTCAATTGATCGAAAGAGTGTTGATGTTCCTCTAACCAGGTGATCACATTCGTACTCCTCTTCTCCTGGCCTGATTTTCCGCGTAAGAGGGCGTGAAGAGGGGCAGCCATCCTTGCAAAGTGTTCTATAAAACGTCGATAATAACCGACGAAGCCCAAGAAGCTTCGGACATCTTTTACCGTTTGAGGTACCGCCCATTCCCGTACTACTCTGATCTTTTCCGGATCGGGTTTCACACCTTCGGCACTGACAATGTGTCCTAGATAATGCACCTCTGGTTTTAACAGGTGACATTTAGATGGTTTGAGTTTCAAGCCCGACTTGGTCAGCTGTGCAAACACCTCCTCCAGATGCTTAAGATGTTCCTCATAACTTTTAGAAAATATTATAACATCATCCAGGTATAGTAGTACCCTTTCAAAATTGTAATGTCCGAGGCAGTGTTCCATCAGCCGTTGAAACGTGGCGGGTGCATTACATAGCCCGAACGGCATCCGATTAAATTCGAATAGACCCATCGGAGTGGTAAAGGCAGTCTTTTCCCGGTCTTCCGGAGCCATCGGGATCTGCCAGTATCCACTTGTAAGATCCAACGTGGAGAAATAGGCCGCTGTCTTCAAGGCTGTTAAAGATTCTTCAATCCTGGGCAGTGGATACGCGTCCTTGTGTGTTATTGCATTCAGTTTGCGATAATCGACACAAAATCTGAGACTACCGTCCTTCTTTCTCACAATAACGATTGGAGCCGCCCAGGGACTATGACTTTCCTGGATTACTCCCGCCTCTCCCATCTCTGTCAGCATATGTCGAACAGGTTGGTACATTGCCGGGGGCAGAGGTCTATGTCTTTCTTTGATAGGCGGATTTGTTCCAGTGGGGATGTGATGAGATACATTTTCTGCGAGCCCGAAATCTGAAGGGTGTTGACTGAAGGCCGCCGCATTACGTCGCACCACTTGGAGCACTCCCCTTCGCTGTTCCTCCGGGGTATCAATATCTCCTATCTGCATCTCGTTCCACCACGAGGCCTCGCCCTCAGCTGTAATGGACGGTTCTATTATTGCTCCCTGGCTTACTGTATTCATGCTCTCTCCAAGGATGTCTTGAAAATCCACCTGCATCACTCGTGCGACGGGACAGTGCTTAAATAGTCTGATGGGGTAACTATGTGGGTTGAGGATACGGACCGGTACTCTTCCTTGCTCCACTTTCGCCAGGGTTCTGGCTACAGCAAATGGTTGTCGCCCATCCGAATCATAGGACTCAATCACTGCCTCATAATTCTTCCCTCCTGGTCCAATTCTGGCCTTGCACCAAAGAACATGTTCCGAGTTTGGTAAGAGTATCACCGGTTGTCTATCGGCAATTCTAGCCTTTCCGACTTCACCCAAAACATTGGTGAACTTCCTATGTCCCTCCAACAACCGCACCGTCTGTTGCAATACCTTCTGTTCCCTTGGGGCTGCCATTCGCATTTCTCTCTTGATCGCTTCCACCCACTCATCTGGACAATTTTTCAGGACATTCATCCCAATGATCACTGGAGGCAAATGTTCGTTCCAATTCGTGGTTACCAGGCACCCCTGCCTTGAAAGTTTTGCTTGTCCAATCTTTAATTCTGCTTCCCAATAGCCCTGGTAATCAATAGGTTGTCCGTTACTTGCCAACAGCTGTAACCAAGTGGTGGGTGGTGATACTATTTCTTTCTTGTCCCAATGTCGACAGAACTCCGGCAGTTGTATAGTGGTGACCTGCGAGCCAGTGTCCAGCAAAGCCGTCATCTCTACATTGTTGACACAAATCTTTAAACGGGGACACTCGCCGACATACCGGGGCCACCATTCCTGTGACACGGGACCTACTGGCTTACTTCCTCCCGAGGGTCGGTCCCTCGCCTCGGGGTCTCCCCGTTTAAATTACCCTGGGGGCAATTTCTTTCAATATGACCGGCCTGTTGACAGCCCCGGCAGATGGGTCTTCCCTGCTGGTCAAACTGATCAGTCGAACGCCGCCCCCCTTCACGTGGTATGTCCCCTCTAAGTCTATTCCTTCCTCCACGTTCCGGACGCCAGTCTCGCCGACGAGCCCCAGCTTGTTCCAAGCGGATTTCTTTAATCTCCTTCATCATCTCGGTAACTGCATTGGTAAGAGCTCCAATCGGATCTTGCCCGACTTGCACCTGTTGAGTAGCTGTTCTTTCCGGCATCACCAATTTGGGAGTCATGTATGAGCTGGCTTCTTCCAATCTCCCAGTCTCTTCTGGTTCTGTTGATGGGCTATACTCCTCGTCCGTGTTCTGATTAAGCCCAAGAATATCTAGAACAGCCTCTTTGAATTCGGAGAAGGGACATACAGGATGTTGACGTCTCCACATTCGGAGTTGAGACCTGATTGCTTCGCCCTGAGCCCCTTCAATGAATAGATTGATAAGGGTTTCATCAACTTGTTCCACTTCGTTTTTCCCTCGTGCTTGTATGGCTCGCATGGCCTCCTGTAGGCCTAACGCAAATTCCCTTAAAGACTCCTGAGGCTGTTGTTTCCTTGCATAAAGACGGCTCTTAAGATCTGAAATGGTTCTGGAGTCGAAGATATGCTCAAATTTTTTAAAAATTCCTTCTGCCGTTTTCCTTTCCTCCTCCTCCCAAGCTTTGGCTTCTCGCAGGGCTGACCCTTCTAACTGTCCCATCACTATCTGTACTCTCTGTTCTTCCCCAAGTGGGTAAAGTTTAAACATTGATCGCATCTTATCCCTGAAATCTCTAAAGGTACTTGAACCCTTTGTTCGAATATTGCCTGAGTATATCGGTAGCCACGAGGCGCCGAAATAGTACGGCATGGTGATAGCAGCTGCCTGTGTTGTTGCCACCCCTCCCTTGTTGGGTGACTCATTTGCCATTGACGACCTCTGTCCAGGTGATGCTGGTAGTAGCCGTCTTCGGCCTGAAGAGGATATTGGGGTTTGTGGTTCTGTCATCTCGCCTCTGTAAATCCTGTTCGTAGACGCCAATTTTTGTTGTAATACCCTCTTAATAGATGTTAATATAGATCACTTACTTTCTTTTAAGACGTAACTTTTTCTTTGAGAATCTTCTTAATTCAACGAGTGTGGTATGTTCATGGATGTATATTCAACAAGCATTAGGTACTCCCAAAAGTACAGTCCGCTTTATTTATAACAAAATTTATAACTGATTTTCTGATTTAGTAACAATAGCGAAATGCAATAAAGTACAATCAATTATACTTGCGGTTGGTATACAATAACAGTTAGGTATATAACCCATTAAAAGTACGTTTTATTGTACTGCAACTATCGATCTTTGCCACGCTCAATCCTGTAAGAATAAAACACTTGGACTATAGCCCGTATAAGTCTCAACACAAAATAACTCAAATACATATCATTTCTATAAGACATTGGAGTACTATCTATCTTATAACCAATCGGACTCCTCCATCAATTAAACGGTATGGAAGTTTTGATATAGTCTAACAATGTAACCCCTTCCCACTTAGTCTAACTGCGCAGGGGGTTGGCCAATTCGTTGGTGCACATGAAGTTCCCTTAGAAATAAGCCGCTATTTAAAGTACTTGCAGCGGGTTCTGTCTATAGACTAAGGCGTTGCTCCTAAATATCACTTTTGTATAATCGCGGTGTATTCCAGTCTTGACGCTTTAAATTGGTATAGAGTTGAGTACCTCCAAATATCCTGCAATGTTCAACTGAAATAAAGTCTGCATGAAATGGGGTGCATTTGCTGGCATCTGTCTGTAGTGATTCTGCTGCACTGTCGTGAAATAATATCTCTGATATATATATATATATTGCAAAAATCTGACTGAAGCAATTCTCTGACTGTATTTTAAACTGCGAGCATATCAAATATTATTGTCTCTTTGCACGGCTGAGTGTAATTTGGCTTTATTTGAGTCTCTTAACAGCATTAATCGGTGTATTGCATACTACAGGGGATGTAATTGGATAGCTTCAATTCAATAGATTGCCACTGTGTCACTACTCCTATGGATAGAGGCAGTAAGATCCCTTCTGTAAGGGACCCTTCTAACTGGTGCAGCTGCAGTATATACACTCCCTTTCTGTCACCTTGAATGGGTGTATGTCGACGCCTCCTTACTCCATTTGTAACCACTCACGGTTCTGGTAGGGTAGGTCTCCTCCCTGTAGGCGGTTCCCGACCGGAGTCTTCTCTCAGCGCCGCCCAGCCAGGACTCGCCGTCACTTGCAGCCGCCCTACAGGTGGAGTCAGACACCGGGACTCTCTGAACTCCGGGACCCGATCGCTTCTCTCCTAGGATGGTGAGTCTTTTCGGGGAGTAGTAATGCTGCGTAGCTTGGTCTGCCGCTCGGTCTCACCAGGCGTAACTCTCCTGGCTCCGTCCACTCTTTAGCCGTTGCTCTCTTCTTCTAACGGTTTGTTCGCTCCCTCCTTTTATACCCTTTTCCTCGCGGCTCACCTTGACACCCCCCCCCCGCACGCACTTGCTGTCTCTCGTGCAGGTCCATGGCTCCGTCCCTGGAGCCGTGCGCCCATATTTCTGTTGGGCCACCAACTGCCCCAGCTGTCCCATCCACCCTCCACGAGGGCCCGCAATAAAAAGCATTTTCCTTCTGTGAGGATAATAGTATTTAACATCCATATATCTATCTTTATTACAATATTTTTGGTTCTAACACCAGAGTATTATCATTTTGCAGATACACATATATGAGGGTGTTACATATATATATATATATATAATATTAGAGCTGAACCAAGCATTCTGTAGTTTCTGTGTGTATATATATATATATATATATATATATATATACAGTGTATATATATATATATATATACATACATATACATGTATGTATATATATATATATATATATATATATATATATATATAAAAGCAGCGAACAGCGGCACTCCTAACGGACTTGTATTGTAAATGAGACAGGACACCTAGGTCTGATACCGACATTTCGGATTTTACTCTGTCCTCAGACCTAGGTGTCTTGTCCATTAGGAGTGCCGCTGTTCGCTGCTTCTGTGTCCAATTGTTAGCTGTGCACCAAGGCAGTTATCTGGGAATACCGATTTGTAGTGCCTACTGATTTGGAGGAGATATTTATATATATATATATATATATATATATATATATAGTGCTCGAAGTGGGCCGGTATACAACGGTATTGTATACCGGCACTTCTTCGAGCACTGTCCCCCACTGGGCCGCCGCCGCATCGTGCTGACCGAGGCGCTACTATTTCAAATCTGCCACGGACCACTCCTGATTGGCTACCAATCGCAGCAGATTTGAAATAGTAGCGCCGGGTCATAGGATCCAGTGCCGCACCACCAAAGGCCGCCGACCACAGTCTCCTCCGTCCTCCGTTGCACCGCCGCCGCCAACCTCTGCCTCCTCCTCCGCTGCACCGCCGCCCTCTGCCTCCTCCTTCGCTGCACCTCAGCCTCCTCTGTCACCCTCAGTCCTTCTCTGCACCATCTCCAAGGCCCACAGCCTCCTCCGCCCCGCGCCGACCACAGCCTCCTCATGCATCGCAGACCACAGCATCCTCAGTATTGCACTGCTAAATAGGTAATTTTACCCTGCTGCCTTTCTCTCTCCCTAGTCCCTACTATATGCCCTTGCTGTCCCTCTCTCTGTCACTCTACCTGTCCCTATGTCCCTACTGTCACTTTCCCTGTCCCTCTGTCACTCTCCCTGTCCCTATGTCCTTGCTGTCACTTTCCCTGTCCCTCCGTCACTCTCTCTGTCCCTATGTCCCTGCTGTCACTTTCCCTGTCACTTTGTCACTCTCCCTGTCCCTATATCCCTGCTGTCACTCTTCTTGTCTCATTCCATGTGGCATAATGTGAATTTCAGCTCATACCGTGTGGTATAATGTGAATTTCGGCTCATACTGTGTGGTATAATGTGAATTTCGGCTCATACCGTGTGGTATAAGTGAATTTTGGCTCATACCATATACTATAATGTGAATTTCAGCTCATACCGTGTGCTATAATGTGAATTTCAGCTCATACCGTGTGCTATAATATGAATTTTGGCTCATACCGTGTGCTATAATGTGAATTTCAGCTCATACCGTGTGCTATAATGTGAATTTCGGCTCATACCGTGTGGTATAATGTGAATTTCGGCTCATTCAGTGTGCTATAATGTGAATTTCAGCTCATACTGTGTGGTATAAAGTGAAAGGGGCACCAGGACTTGATAGTATAAGGGGCCCTATTATTGTGGTACAAATGTGTATAAGGGGTATATAGTATGGTAAACTACACTAAAGGACATACCCCCTTTTGAGTGACCACGCCTTTACTTTTACATACCCCCACTTCACAATTTCCACTTCGACCACTGTATATATATATTATATACTCTAGCCCAGTAGTCGGTGCTAGACACGCCTGATAGGCGATGCTAGGCACGCTCAGTAGGCGATGCTAGGTAGGCCACTCCAGTCGTGCATCCTCTAATAAATTGAGCAGCGCACACCTATGTGAATAGACCCCTAAATTACATTACCAATAACACTGCAGCACTTTTAAGCTGATATTTGCAACTACAGTATATGTGACAGGGGCATAGATAGAACTTTGTGTGCCCCATAGCAACATTTTGAAGGGGACCCCAGCCATCCCAATGCTTCTAGAGCAGAGCCGGCCATAGGCATCAGGGACGTGCAGTCAGGGGAGGCAGTGCCTCCCCTGTCATATTCCAATCTGATGATTACAATAATACAAATAAGATATTTATAACACAGATTCTGTGTTATAACTAACTTCTTTGTATTATTGTAATCGTTTTTGCTGTAAAAAATCCTAGCCATAACGGGATATGAGGCAGCAAGAGCGCTGCCTCCCACTGACAATTACAAACTGTATTAAGCAGGGGACGGAGCCACGGGCACTGGCAGGAAAAGCCCATTGAAAAAACAAGGGGATGAGGCACCTCTATCGCTGCCTCAGTGACAGGGGCAGGGCTGTGATAGAAGCAGCTGTAGGGAAGGATCCAGAGGGGGCGTGGCACACTGCTCTCTTACCCTCCCTGGTTGGATGCCTGAAAAGTAGGCCTGGTTTTCAGTACTCATTGGCTTCCTCCCCGACCAGTCACTGGGCATCCGTTCCATACATCACTCCATCGGTGGGACACTGGGACTCGGCTGATGGCTCCCGCTGGTGCAGCTCCTTACACACCATTACGCTGCATGTAACACTACATTCGTCCAGCGGTGCCCTTTGCTGCAGTATATGTCTGGGCTCTGTCAGGGATCAGCTGCCTTGAGTAGACAGGAGTGCTGCTGGTGGCCCCCACTTGGCTGCAGGTTCATGAAACAGGTGAGCAGGCAGGACCTGACTGCTGCTGCCCCCCCCCCCCCCCCTCCCCCTCCCTCCTTATCAGGGCCAGCTCCATGCAGCTAAGCAGTGCCGCGATTCGCGGGTGTTTAGGGGGTGGGGCCTAATGTTGAGAAGTGCCCGCCCCCAGAACAGACCTGTGCTGTGTAGTCAGGAGTGTTATTGTCTCTCCTGCTCACTCCCTCTCCCTAATCCCCCTCTCCCTAACACTCCCTCCTCTTGCTCCCCTCTCTCTCTCCCTGACATTCACTCTCTCTTCCTGACAGTGTCTCTCTCTCTCCCCCAGACACTGGGGGTCATTCAGACCTCGCTGTTGATGCAGCCCGCAGCGCAGTTTGCTGATGGAGGCAAACTGCACTGCACGGGCAGACACATTGCGGTCGCATCCCCGATGGATGTGGCCGCAGTGTTACTGACATCGGCAGCTATCAGGCATCGTCATTGCGGCTTTGGGGGGTGGGCCGGATCGTTTTCGGGGCGGCTGCGTGACGCCACAGCCGCTCCAAAACCAAAAAAATGGTGTCAGACCGCCTGACGGCGCAGCCAGGGGTGAACCTTAGTTCCAATGCGTCCGCAATCTTATTGCGGACACATCGGGAGGCGGCCTAACACATGCTGGGTGGCCCTCAGCATGTGCGGAGATGGATGCAGATCTGACTGCGTATGCATTGATCTGCGGCCATCTCTGAATAAGGCCCACTGTCTCTCACACTCTCTCTGACACTTTCTCTCTCTTCCTGACACTCTCTCCCCGACACTATATCTCACTCCCTCTCTCTCCCTAACACTGTGTCTCTCCCTTTCTGACACTATCTTCCTCTCTCTCTCTCTGACACTGTCTCTCCCTCTCGCACACTATCTCTCTCTCTGCCTGAGACTGTCTCTCCCTCTCTCTTCCCCGACACTACTGTATATCTCACATCCTCTCTCTCCCTGACACTGTGTCTCTCTCTTTCTGACACTGTCTTCCTCTCTCTCTCCCTGACACTGTCTCTGCTACTCGCACACTATCTCTCTCTCTCCCCGACACTCTCTCTCTGCCACTGTCTCTCTCCCCTCTCTCTGACACTCTCTTCCCCCTCTCTCTCCCTGCCACACTCTCTCCCTGACACTGTCTCTCTCATTGATACTGTCTCTCTCCCTCTTTCTTTCCCTGACACTCTCTCACTCTCTTTCTCTCTCCCTCCCGGACACTTTTTCTCACTCCCGCTCGCTTCTTTCTCTCGCTCCTCCCCCTCTCTCTCTCGCTGACACCTTTTCTCTCTTTCGCTCTATTCCTGACCCACCCCTGTCTCTCTCTCCATTTCTTTCTTGCTTCTCTCTCTCACCCTGGTATCCTTTCTCACTCTTGCTCCTCTCTTTATCCCTGATACCCTCGCTCTCTCCCTGACACCCTCTTTGTCTCTCTCTCCCCCCTCACTTCCTTCTCTCCTAAGGGGAAGTGACAGCAGCAGTGGGGGGTGGATGTGTGTGCGGGGCCGAGATGGGGGGGCCCAGAGATATCCACATATTGTGCCCCAAGATTTCTGTTGCTGGCCCTGCCTCCAATCCTCTCTCTGCCCCTGTTCCTCTAGATGAGTGACTGCACTCTTATTGTCCTGTCTCTGACTCTATTACCCCACAGCCCCAGCCCCATTCAATCTCTCCCCCTGCCCCTGTCTCTGCCCCTCTCCATTTGTGACTGCTTTGTTGTTGTGCTGTTTTTGACACCCTCTATTATCTCCCCCAGTCACCTCTCTCTGTCCCTATTCCTCTCCCTCTCATTGTTCTGTCTCTAACACGATCCTCCTGCCGCACCCTCTCTTTCTGTCTCCCTTTCTTCGCTCATCGCATCATTGCCCCACCCACACTGGCCAGTGCCTCCCCAGCCATTGACCTCACCGCACGTCACTGATAGGCATAGGCAAACTAGGCAATTGCCTAGGGCATTTGATATGCCTAGGGGCATCAGCAGCTTCTGCTGATTAAAATGATATGTGGCATGCCTATATTCTGTGTGTAGCATTTCATATGCAGATACAGCCACAGTCTCACAGAGTATATAGGTATGCTGCATATGAGTTTAATCAGCAGAAGCCGCTTGTGCATCCTAGCCACATAGCAATGCAACTAAGATGCATTTTTATAAAAAAAGGTATGCCCAACGTTATCATTGAGGCAAGATTTATGAGGACACATCTGTATCCAAGCAGAGGCAGAGGTCACAGTGTTAGTGGCAGTGTGAGTGCTGTGTGCATGTGAGTGGGTTGGTTGTGCAGTAGTGGTCGGAATATGTGTAAGGGGCATTATGTGTGTCATGTAAAAATGCATTAATAATGTGCAACATATGTGTAAGGGGCACTATGTGTGTCATTATGTGTATAAGGGCATTAATAATGTGCGGCATATGTGTAACAGGGTACTACTGTATGTGTGTCATTATATGTATAGGGGCACTAATAATGTGCAGCAATGTGTAAGGGACATTATGTGTAAAAGGGCATTAATAAAGGTTGTCATAATGTGTAAGGCGCATTATGTTTATAAGGACATTAATAAGGTGTCTCATATGTGTAAGGGGCATTACTGTGTGGAATTAGGTGTATAAATGCATTACTAATGTGTGGCATTATGTGTGTAAGGTGCTCTACTATGTGGCGTTGCGCATAGAAAGGGCACTACTGTGTTGTCTAATGTGAATAAAGAGCAATAGGGTGTGGTGTAATGTGAATAAGGAGCAATTCAGTGTGATGTAATGTGAATAAGGGGCTCTACTGTGAGGAGTAACGTTTATAAGGTATAGTGATACTACTGTGGGATGTAATATGAATTATGGACACTATCGCATCATCAAATGTGAATAAAGTTGCAGTACTATGTGGCGTAATTGGATTTGGGGTTACTATTGTGTGGCCATGCCCTTTGCCAGCAAAAACACACCCCTTTTTGGGCTGTGCGCCAAATGTGTGAACTGTTCCTATTTAAAATATAGGGGGTACAAACACCAAAATAAGGACTGCTATGGCTGAGGAGTGATGGTGCTGGGAAAGAGGTGCAAGGTCAGAGGCGGAACCAGCGGTGGTGCTAGGGGGCACCAGCTAAAATTTTGCCTAGGGCATCATATTGGTTAGGGCCGGCTCTGTTCTAGAGAGACACTTCTCTGCAGCAATATTATGCCCTATAATAGTGCCCTAGCTCATTTTCCGAACCATAGTAGAGTCTTATTTAATGTTATGCCCCATAGTAGTGCCCTAGTTTCTTTTAAGAAATTAAGTTCACTCTATGGCCCTCATTCCGAGTTCTTTGCTCGCTAGCTACTTTTAGCAGCATTGCACACGCTAGGCCGCCACCCTCTGGGAGTGTATCTTAGCATAGCAGAATTGCTAACGAAAGATTAGCTATTCTGCTATTATTAGCAGAATTGCTAACGAAAGCAATTTCCTTGCAGTTTCTGAGTAGCTCCAGACCTACTCCTAGATTGCGATCACCTCAGTCCGTTTAGTTCCTGGTTTGACGTCACAAACACGCCCTGCGTTCGGCCAGCCACTCCTCCGTTTCTCCAGCCACTCCTGCGTTTTTACCTGGAACGCCTGCGTTTTTTAGCACACGCCCTGAAAACGGCCAGTTTCCTCCCAGAAACACCCACTTCCTGTCAATCACACTACGATCAGCAGAGCGATTGGAAAGCTTTGTTTGCCCGTGCCTAAAATAGCATAGTTTTGTGTAAAATTGCTTAGCGCGTGCGCCCTGCTGTGCATACGCATGCGCAGAACTGCCAGATTTTAGCCTATTAGCAATTCTGCTAAAATTAGCAGCGAGCGAATAACTCGGAATGAGGGCCTATGTCACATTTCAGAGCTGCCAGTACACATTATGCCTCACAATACCCCCAATTCACATTATGATATACAGTATAGTGCACCCCGTTCATATTGTGCCTCATTACAGTGCCCCAATGCATATTATATAACATTGAAATGCCCTCCACTTCATCTTATACAACACTACAATGAGCAGGTCCAGAGATATATTGCAGGCCCGGAGGAAAAAGTTTGAAAGGACCCCTATGTACCACCCTATGGGGAAAAATTTATAAAACACATGTAACTGTGACAGGGAAGGTGGGCCTCTCTCAGCTCTGGGCCCCATAGCAGCTGCACTGCTTGCCCCTATGGTAGCAACCAAGGGCGGATTGGGATGGAAAACAAGCCCGGCATATTTATTAAAGCAGCTCTAATGGGGGTGTGGTCTGATGAGGGGGTGGGGTCTGTTGAGGGGGCGGGATACCACTTCATATGGCCTGACTGTACGCAATTGCGGCCTTTCTTGCGCCTTTTGCTGCAGACCAGGGGCGGATTGGGAACTAAAAGTGGGCATGTAAAATTTTGCAGAATGGCCCAACATGGGCAGCACAAGAGGTATAACATACCATGTAGCCATGGCAGCATCACTGGATGGCAGAGTTGCTGTACTGCAGAGATGGAATAACAAAATTAATAGGGACAATGCAGTGTACTGAGTGCGGTGCACGGCCTGTCATGTGGCGGGTGGGGCCATATGACAAGACACAACACAGGCCCCACAAACACGTCGGCCTACCAGGAATCTTCCTGGTGAACCCTATGGCCAATCCGCTCCTGGTAGCTACGCCCCGGGCTACCATCAAGGGGGGTCTGCGTGTACTTCAGTGCCCAGTCCGCCACCGCCCGCCAGTGCCGCTACTCCTCCCCTTGCATACCCTCCAACAATTTACACATAAAAATCAGTACAAATTTAAAAAGGGGCGTGGCCATGGGTAAAGTCACGCCCCTTTACCTATACTTTCAATGGAAGTTTGGAGAGCCAAAAATCGGTACAGACCATGAAAAAAAGGTACTGTACTGCCAAAAAGATAGAGTTGGAGGGTATGCCCTTGGTGTAAGCCCACCTGCTTGGGCTGCTTGAGCCCAAGCAGGAGGTCGCAGCCAGTGGCGGATTCAGGGCGGATTCTGGGCAGACTCAGGGTGGGTGGGTGTGTGGCCTGGAAATACATTTCTTCTTTTACAATGCTGCCCGGCACCTGCCGGCAGGAGTCAACAGCACCGAGAGGCAGAACTTTCCTTTAAGGATGATGCTCAGGGTGCTACTGATGACTGCCTATGAGCCGGCTCCAGGACACATCGATGGAGCCGGCTAAGATTACCATGCACTTCCGGGTGGCTGGCTGGCTAACCTCTCCCTAGGGACCAGCGGCTGCCTCTCTTTGCAAGCAGCACTGAATCTGACCCCGATCATCCGTTGTTGGTGTGGAAGGCAGTGATTCCACCCTGCACAGGATCTACCATGGGGAGTGGACATTACAGGAGCCCCGACACTGGACTCAGGAGGCCGGGGGCACCGGGACTGGCGCTGCTGCTGTTTCAGGTCAGTCACAGTCACGGTCTCTGCTTGCCTGATGTACACCCACAGCAGGTCACTAGTACAGCCCCATGCCCTACAATATGCTGCTGATACACCCCTGACTGCTTCTTATGTCCCTGATACACCCCTGACTGCGCCCTATGTCCCTGATACACCCCTGACTGCTCCCTATGCCCCTGACTGCTCCCCATTAGTGGATTTACTGTTATGCAACCCAAGCGGCTGCTTGGGTCCCACTGACAATATCGAATCATAGTGCATTGGACAGCATTTCTATTTTCTGGTGGGCCGCGAGCTCCGGCAAAAATGTCCGAGTGTCAGTGATTAGACAGCTTCCGGGTGCCCATCTAGCGCATGCCTGTGTCTTGTATCCTACTCAGTGTGCTGTACGTATAACGTCACATGCACAGTGAGAGGATCCAGGACACGCCAAGAGGAGAGTGAAGAGGGTGAGTGAGTATGAGGTGCATGATTCTGTCACAGCTGGGCAGCAATCTCCCTCTGTTGGCATTGATTATCTTCCCCTGACTCTCCCGCTGTCAAAGCCTGCAGCAGCCAGCACATCTGGGCATCTCTCACCTTTATAGTGGCAGCACATCCCCCTCCTCAAAATCCGGCTACCAATACCTGGCATACTGCAGCTCTAGTATCCTGATCCCCCATCACTCACTGTGATGTGGTATATAATCAGGGCAGATGCTACCATTAGGTAGCTGCCTACGGGCACCGCCACTTGAAGGGCGGTAGTACGTGCAACAACAAAAAATGAAGGAAGTAACTGCTCTGTGATTGCCATGAGGGATGTGAGGCACCCGCTCCCTGCTCAACTGGTGTCGGATCTGCAGGGTTGGAGCCCCATATTTGGGGCTGTTCCCACCTCCCCTCTCCTGCGTCGCTCGCTACTTTCCGCTAGAGATGAGCGGGTTCGGTTTCTCTGAATCCGAACCCGCCCGAACTTCATGTTTTTTTACACGGGTCCGAGCGACTCGGATCTTCCCGCCTTGCTCGGTTAACCCGAGCGCGCCCGAACGTCATCATCACGCTGTCGGATTCTCGTGAGGCTCGGATTCTATCGCGAGACTCGGATTCTATATAAGGAGCCGCGCGTCGCGGCCATTTTCACACGTGCATTGAGATTGATAGGGAGAGGACGTGGCTGGCGTCCTCTCCGTTTAGAAATTAAAATAGATAGGAGAGTGAGAGTGAGACACTTCATTTACTTACTGGAGCTTAGGAGGAGTTATACTAGTGACTGATGACCAGTGACCTGACCACCAGTGCAGTTTTATAATGTATTATTATTTAATAATCCGTTCTGTTCTTGTTCTCTGCCTGAAAAAAACGATACAGTGACTCAGTCACACTCACATACCATATCTGTGCTCAGCCCAGTGTGCTGCATCATCTATGTATAATATCTGACTGTGCTCACACAGCTTAATTGTGGGGGAGACTGGGGAGCAGTTATAGGTTATAGCAGGAGCCAGGAGTACATATTAAACAGTGCACACTTTTGCTGCCAGAGTGCCACTGCCAGTGTGACTGACCACTGACCACTGTGACCAGTGACCTGACCACACTGACCACCAGTATAGTATATTGTGATTGAATGTCTGCCTGAAAAAGTACACTCGTCGTGTGACTTGTGTGGTGTTTTTTTATTCTATAAAAATTTAAAAACTCATTCTGCTGACAGACAGTGTCCACTCCAGCAGGTCCGTCATTATATAATATATACCTGTCCGGCTGCAGTAGTGATATATATATATATTTTTTATATCATTATTTATCATCCAGTCTACTAGCAGCAGACACAGTACGGTAGTTCACGGCTGTAGCTACCTCTGTGTCGGCACTCGGCAGTCCATCCATAATTGTATACCACCTACCCGTGGTTTTTTTTTTTCTTTCTTCTTTATACATACTACATCTCATTATCATCCAGTCTATATTAGCAGCAGACACAGTACAGTACGGTAGTCCACGGCTGTAGCTACCTCTGTGTCGGCACTCGGCAGTCCATCCATAATTGTATACCACCTACCCGTGGTTTTTTTTTTCTTTCTTCTTTATACATACTACATCTCATTATCAACCAGTCTATATTAGCAGCAGACACAGTACGGTAGTTCACGGCTGTAGCTACCTCTGTGTCGGCACTCGGCAGTCCATCCATAATTGTATACCACCTACCCGTGGTTTTTTTTTTTTCTTCTTTATACATACATACTACATCTCATTATCATCCAGTCTATATTAGCAGCAGACACAGTACAGTACGGTAGTCCACGGCTGTAGCTACCTCTGTGTCGGCACTCGGCAGTCCATCCATAATTGTATACCACCTACCCGTGGTTTTTTTTTCCTTTCTTCTTTATACATACTACATCTCATTATCATCCAGTCTATATTAGCAGCAGACACAGTACAGTACGGTAGTCCACGGCTGTAGCTACCTCTGTGTCGGCACTCGGCACTCGGCAGTCCATCCATAATTGTATACCACCTACCCGTGGTTTTTTTTTTCTTTCTTCTTTATACATACTACATCTCATTATCAACCAGTCTATATTAGCAGCAGACACAGTACAGTACGGTAGTCCACGGCTGTAGCTACCTCTGTGTCGGCACTCGGCAGTCCATCCATAATTGTATACCACCTACCCGTGGTTTTTTTTTTCTTTCTTCTTTATACATACTACATCTCATTATCATCCAGTCTATATTAGCAGCAGACACAGTACAGTACGGTAGTCCACGGCTGTAGCTACCTCTGTGTCGGCACTCGGCAGTCCATCCATAATTGTATACCACCTACCCGTGTTTTTTTTTTCTTTCTTCTTTATACATACTACATCTCATTATCAACCAGTCTATATTAGCAGCAGACACAGTACAGTACGGTAGTCCACGGCTGTAGCTACCTCTGTGTCGGCACTCGGCAGTCCATCCATAATTGTATACCACCTACCCGTGGTTTTTTTTTCTTTCTTCTTTATACATACTACATCTCATTATCATCCAGTCTATATTAGCAGCAGACACAGTACAGTACGGTAGTCCATGGATGTAGCTACCTCTGTGTCGGCACTCGGCAGTCCATCCATAATTGTATACCACCTACCCGTGGTTTTTTTTTTCTTCTTTATACATACTACATCTCATTATCAACCAGTCTATATTAGCAGCAGACACAGTACAGTACGGTAGTCCACGGCTGTAGCTACCTCTGTGTCGGCACTCGGCAGTCCATCCATAATTGTATACCACCTACCCGTGGTTTTTTTTTTCTTTCTTCTTTATACTTACTACATCTCATTATCAACCAGTCTATATTAGCAGCAGACACAGTACAGTACGGTAGTCCACGGCTGTAGCTACCTCTGTGTCGGCACTCGGCAGTCCATCCATTATTGTATACCACCTACCCGTGGTTTTTTTTTCTTTCTTCTTTATACATACTACATCTCATTATCAACCAGTCTATATTAGCAGCAGACACAGTACAGTACGGTAGTCCACGGCTGTAGCTACCTCTGTGTCGGCACTCGGCAGTCCATCCATAAGTATACTAGTATCCATCCATCTCCATTGTTTACCTGAGGTGCCTTTTAGTTGTGCCTATTAAAATATGGAGAACAAAAATGTTGAGGTTCCAAAATTAGGGAAAGATCAAGATCCACTTCCACCTCGTGCTGAAGCTGCTGCCACTAGTCATGGCCGAGACGATGAAATGCCAGCAACGTCGTCTGCCAAGGCCGATGCCCAATGTCATAGTACAGAGCATGTCAAATCCAAAACACCAAATATCAGTAAAAAAAGGACTCCAAAACCTAAAATAAAATTGTCGGAGGAGAAGCGTAAACTTGCCAATATGCCATTTACCACACGGAGTGGCAAGGAACGGCTGAGGCCCTGGCCTATGTTCATGGCTAGTGGTTCAGCTTCACATGAGGATGGAAGCACTCAGCCTCTCGCTAGAAAACTGAAAAGACTCAAGCTGGCAAAAGCACCGCAAAGAACTGTGCGTTCTTCGAAATCCCAAATCCACAAGGAGAGTCCAATTGTGTCGGTTGCGATGCCTGACCTTCCCAACACTGGACGTGAAGAGCATGCGCCTTCCACCATTTGCACGCCCCCTGCAAGTGCTTGAAGGAGCACCCGCAGTCCAGTTCCTGATAGTCAGATTGAAGATGTCAGTGTTGAAGTACACCAGGATGAGGAGGATATGGGTGTTGCTGGCGCTGGGGAGGAAATTGACCAGGAGGATTCTGATGGTGAGGTGGTTTGTTTAAGTCAGGCACCCGGGGAGACACCTGTTGTCCGTGGGAGGAATATGGCCGTTGACATGCCTGGTGAAAATACCAAAAAAATCAGCTCTTCAGTGTGGAGGTATTTCAACAGAAAAGCGGACAACAGGTGTCAAGCCGTGTGTTGCCTTTGTCAAGCTGTAATAAGTAGGGGTAAGGACGTTAACCACCTCGGAACATCCTCCCTTATACGTCACCTGCAGCGCATTCATAATAAGTCAGTGACAAGTTCAAAAACTTTGGGCGACAGCGGAAGCAGTCCACTGACCAGTATATCCCTTCCTCTTGTAACCAAGCTCACGCAAACCACCCCACCAACTCCCTCAGTGTCAATTTCCTCCTTCCCCAGGAATGCCAATAGTCCTGCAGGCCATGTCACTGGCAATTCTGACGAGTCCTCTCCTGCCTGGGATTCCTCCGATGCATCCTTGCGTGTAACGCCTACTGCTGCTGGCGCTGCTGTTGTTGCTGCTGGGAGTCGATGGTCATCCCAGAGGGGAAGTCGTAAGCCCACTTGTACTACTTCCAGTAAGCAATTGACTGTCCAACAGTCCTTTGCGAGGAAGATGAAATATCACAGCAGTCATCCTGCTGCAAAGCGGATAACTGAGGCCTTGACAACTATGTTGGTGTTAGACGTGCGTCCGGTATCCGCCGTTAGTTCACAGGGAACTAGACAATTTATTGAGGCAGTGTGCCCCCGTTACCAAATACCATCTACAGTAGGTTCCACTTCTCTAGGCAGGCGATACCGAGAATGTACACGGACGTCAGAAAAAGACTCACCAGTGTCCTAAAAAATGCAGTTGTACCCAATGTCCACTTAACCACGGACATGTGGACAAGTGGAGCAGGGCAGGGTCAGGACTATATGACTGTGACAGCCCACTGGGTAGATGTATGGACTCCCGCCGCAAGAACAGCAGCGGCGGCACCAGTAGCAGCATCTCGCAAACGCCAACTCTTTCCTAGGCAGGCTACGCTTTGTATCACCGCTTTCCAGAATACGCACACAGCTGAAAACCTCTTACGGCAACTGAGGAAGATCATCGCGGAATGGCTTACCCCAATTGGACTCTCCTGTGGATTTGTGGCATCGGACAACGCCAGCAATATTGTGTGTGCATTAAATATGGGCAAATTCCAGCACGTCCCATGTTTTGCACATACCTTGAATTTGGTGGTGCAGAATTTTTAAAAAAACGACAGGGGCGTGCAAGAGATGCTGTCGGTGGCCAGAAGAATTGCGGGACACTTTCGGCGTACAGGCACCACGTACAGAAGACTGGAGCACCACCAAAAACTACTGAACCTGCCCTGCCATCATCTGAAGCAAGAAGTGGTAACGAGGTGGAATTCAACCCTCTATATGCTTCAGAGGTTGGAGGAGCAGCAAAAGGCCTTTCAAGCCTATACAATTGAGCACGATATAGGAGGTGGAATGCACCTGTCTCAAGTGCAGTGGAGAATGATTTCAACGTTGTGCAAGGTTCTGATGCCCTTTGAACTTGCCACACGTGAAGTCAGTTCAGACACTGCCAGCCTGAGTCAGGTCATTCCCCTCATCAGGCTTTTGCAGAAGAAGCTGGAGACATTGAAGGAGGAGCTAACACGGAGCGATTCCGCTAGGCATGTGGGACTTGTGGATGGAGCCCTTAATTCGCTTAACAAGGATTCACGGGTGGTCAATCTGTTGAAATCAGAGCACTACATTTTGGCCACCGTGCTCGATCCTAGATTTAAAGCCTACCTTGGATCTCTCTTTCCGGCAGACACAAGTCTGCTGGGGTTGAAAGACCTGCTGGTGAGAAAATTGTCAAGTCAAGCGGAACGCGACCTGTCAACATCTCCTCCTTCACATTCTCCCGCAACTGGGGGTGCGAGGAAAAGGCTCAGAACTCCGAGCCCACCCGCTGGCGGTGATGCAGGGCAGTCTGGAGCGACTGCTGATGCTGACATCTGGTCCGGACTGAAGGACCTGACAACGATTACGGACATGTCGTCTACTGTCACTGCATATGATTCTCTCACCATTGAAAGAATGGTGGAGGATTATATGAGTGACCGCATCCAAGTAGGCACGTCACACAGTCCGTACTTATACTGGCAGGAAAAAGAGGCAATTTGGAGGCCCTTGCACAAACTGGCTTTATTCTACCTAAGTTGCCCTCCCACAAGTGTGTACTCCGAAAGAGTGTTTAGTGCCGCCGCTCACCTTGTCAGCAATCGGCATACGAGGTTACATCCAGAAAATGTGGAGAAGATGATGTTCATTAAAATGAATTATAATCAATTCCTCCGTGGAGACATTGACCAGCAGCAATTGCCTCCACAAAGTACACAGGGAGCTGAGATGGTGGATTCCAGTGGGGACGAATTGATAATCTGTGAGGAGGGGGATGTACACGGTGATATATCGGAGGATGATGATGAGGTGGACATCTTGCCTCTGTAGAGCCAGTTTGTGCAAGGAGAGATTAATTGCTTCTTTTTTGGTGGGGGTCCAAACCAACCCGTCATTTCAGTCACAGTCGTGTGGCAGACCCTGTCACTGAAATGATGGGTTGGTTAAAGTGTGCATGTCCTGTTTATACAACATAAGGGTGGGTGGGAGGGCCCAAGGACAATTCCATCTTGCACCTCTTTTTTCTTTAATTTTTCTTTGCGTCATGTGCTGTTTGGGGAGGGTTTTTTGGAAGGGACATCCTGCGTGACACTGCAGTGCCACTCCTAGATGGGCCCGGTGTTTGTGTCGGCCACTAGGGTCGCTTATCTTACTCACACAGCTACCTCATTGCGCCTCTTTTTTTCTTTGCGTCATGTGCTGTTTGGGGAGGGTTTTTTGGAAGGGACATCCTGCGTGACACTGCAGTGACACTCCTAGATGGGCCCGGTGTTTGTGTCGGCCACTAGGGTCGCTTATCTTACTCACACAGCTACCTCATTGCGCCTCTTTTTTTCTTTGCGTCATGTGCTGTTTGGGGAGGGTTTTTTGGAAGGGCCATCCTGCGTGACACTGCAGTGACACTCCTAGATGGGCCCGGTGTTTGTGTCGGCCACTAGGGTCGCTTATCTTACTCACACAGCTACCTCATTGCGCCTCTTTTTTCTTTGCGTCATGTGCTGTTTGGGGAGGGTTTTTTGGAAGGGACATCCTGCGTGACACTGCAGTGACACTCCTAGATGGGCCCGGTGTTTGTGTCGGCCACTAGGGTCGCTTATCTTACTCACACAGCTACCTCATTGCGCCTCTTTTTTTCTTTGCGTCATGTGCTGTTTGGGGAGGGTTTTTTGGAAGGGACATCCTGCGTGACACTGCAGTGACACTCCTAGATGGGCCCGGTGTTTGTGTCGGCCACTAGGGTCGCTTATCTTACTCACACAGCTACCTCATTGCGCCTCTTTTTTTCTTTGCGTCATGTGCTGTTTGGGGAGGGTTTTTTGGAAGGGACATCCTGCGTGACACTGCAGTGACACTCCTAGATGGGCCCGGTGTTTGTGTCGGCCACTAGGGTCGCTTATCTTACTCACACAGCTACCTCATTGCGCCTCTTTTTTTCTTTGCGTCATGTGCTGTTTGGGAAGGGTTTTTTGGAAGGGACATCCTGCGTGACACTGCAGTGACACTCCTAGATGGGCCCGGTGTTTGTGTCGGCCACTAGGGTCGCTTATCTTACTCACACAGCTACCTCATTGCGCCTCTTTTTTTCTTTGCGTCATGTGCTGTTTGGGGAGGGTTTTTTGGAAGGGACATCCTGCGTGACACTGCAGTGACACTCCTACATGGGCCCGGTGTTTGTGTCGGCCACTAGGGTCGCTTAGCTTAGTCATCCAGCGACCTAGGTGCAAATTTTAGGACTAAAAATAATATTGTGAGGTGTGAGGTATTCAGAATAGACTGAAAATGAGTGTAAATTATGGTTTTTGAGGTTAATAATACTTTGGGATCAAAATGACTCCCAAATTCTATGATTTAAGCTGTTTTTTAGTGTTTTTTGAAAAAAACACCCGAATTCAAAACACACCCGAATCCGACAAAAAAAATTCGGTGAGGTTTTGCCAAAACGCGGTCGAACCCAAAACACGGCCGCGGAACCGAACCCAAAACCAAAACACAAAACCCGAAAAATTTCCGGCGCTCATCTCTACTTTCCGCCCGACCTTATGACCGTGTAGATTTACAAGATCTGCTATCTCTGCCGGGACCACAAACCATGCAATAAGGCCATGGAGCAGCTGGACCCTGGACTAACCCTAATACCATAACGCAAACCACTAAATTATCAGGAGGTGGCTGTGAAACTTATAAGAGATGCCATGTCCGCACTTTTTCATCTGAGGATCTCGGTATTTTGGTGGTGGGGGGGATGGGGGTTGAGGCTGATGATTTGCCTAGGGTGCTGAGAAACCTTGCAGCGGCCCTGACAGCAATGATGTTAAAAGTTACAATAGTTGGCAACTGCCTTGCTGATTTGTAAATCTGAATAAGCCTACACATTAGCTTTTTTGAGCACCTTAAAAAGAAATACAAGTTTTGCAGCTTTGGGCCTAATTCAGCATGGATCGCTAATTTCAGAATTCCCAAATTGAGCGATTATCGAACGTCTGCGTATGCATAGCATTCGCATTGCGCACGTGCATGGGGTAATAGCGACAGAAATTGCGTACAGATCATAATTGATAGGAAGCCGGGGTTTCTGGGTGGAAACCTGCCATTTTTTGGGTGTGTCAGAAAAAAACGCAGGCGTGCCCAAGCATTTTTGGGGAGGGTCTCTGAAATCAGCGCAGACCACTTCCAGGCTGTCTCAGTCGCAGATTAGTAGCAGCCTCAGACGGCAAAAAATCTTTGATGTTCCAGAACTTGCGTATGCATCTGCAAATTGATAGCGCTCTGCGGTGCATTCACAAACTTGCACGGGACGCTTTTTTCCTTCCTGTTGGGGCGGCGCCTTTCTACTCGCAAACAACTGCAGTGTCTCAGATTGACGATCCATGCTGAATTAGGCCCTTTATCAGTATCCAAGCGGTTTCTCAGTTTTGACTGCACCAAACCAAGGGAGTCATTCAGGTTTGTTAGCAAACCAAAAGAGTTAGCAACTGGGCAATACCTTGTTGCACTGCAGGTGGGGCAGATGTAACATGTGCAGAGAGATAAATACTGGTTACTTAATTTCTACACTACAATTTAGATTTCAGTTTTACCATACCCCACCCAAATCTCTCTCTGCCACTGCCGTAACTAGACGTTTTAGCGCTATGTGCAAGAAACAGCATCGGCCCCTGCCCCCCCTCGCATATACAAAACAGGGCTGAATATATATATATAGAGGCATGGCTTCATGGGGAAGGGGCGGGGCCACGGAGTTCCATTTTACACATTATAGTAGGCAGAGCCCCCTTCCACTTTTTACACATTACAGCAGACAGAGTCCTCTCTTTACACATTACGGAAGCAGAGTCTCCCTTTTTACACATTAGGCAGGCAGAGTCCCCCTTTTTTACACATTAGGCAGGCAGACTCCCCCTTTTTCACACATTAGGCAGGCAGAGTCCCCCTTTTTACACATTTCAGCAGCAGAGTCCCCTTTTTCACACATTACGCAGGCAGAGTCCCCTTTTTACACATTCTGGCAGTAGAGTCCCTTTTTTTTACAAAATAGGCAGCAGAGTCCCCCTTTTTACACATTATGGCAGCAGAGTCCCCCTTTTTTACACAGTACAGGTGGTAGAGTCAACTTTGCACAGTGCGTCAGGTAGAGTCCCCTTTTACACATTAGGCAGGTAGATTCCCCCTTTTACACATTAGGCAAGCAGAGTCCCCTTTTTACACATTATGGCAGGCAGAGTCCCCTTTTTAACACATTAAAGCAGCAGGGTCCCCCTTTTTACACATTAGGCAGGCAGAGTCCCCTTTTTACACATTCCGGCAGCAGAGTCCCCTTTTTTACATATTAGGCAGCAGAGTCCCCCTTTTTACACATTACGGCAGCAGAGTCCACTTTTTACACAGTACGGCAGGTAGAGTCCCCTTTTGCACAGTACAGCAGGTAGAATCCCCTTTCACACATTAGGCAGGTAGAGGCCCCCTTTTACACATTAGGCAGGCAGAGGCCCCCTTTTTTACACATTACAACAGCAGAGTCCCTTTTTTACACATTAGGCAGGCAGAGTCTCCTTTTTACACATTACAGCAGCAGAGTCCCCCTTTTTTATACATTAGGCAGGCAGAGTGCCCCTTTTTACACATTTCAGCAGCAGAGTCCCCTTTTTCACACATTAGGCAGTCAGAGTCCCCTTTTTACACATTCCGGCAGTAGAGTCCCTTTTTTTACAAAATAGACAGCAGAGTCCCCTTTTTATACATTGGGCAGTAGAGTCCCCCCTTTTTACACATTAGGCAGGCAGAGTCCCCATTTTTTACACATTACGGCTGGCAGAGTCCCCCTTTTTACACATTATGGCAGCAGAGTCCCCTTTTTACACAGTACAGCAGGTAGAGTCAACTTTTGCACAGTATGGCAGGTAGAGTCCCCTTTTACACATTAGGCAGGTAGATTTCCCTTTTACACATTAGGCAGGTAGATTTCCCTTTTACACATTAGGCAAGCAGAGTCCCCCTTTTTACACATAATGGCAGGCAGAGTCCCCTTTTTTAACACATTACAGCAGCAGAGTCCCCCTTTTTACACATTAGGCAGGCAGAGTCCCCTTTTTACACATTCCGGCAGCAGAGTCCCCTTTTTTTACATATTAGGCACCAGAGTCCCCCTTTTTTACGCATTGTGCAGCAAAGTTCCTTCTTTACACAGTACGGCAGGTAGAGTCCCCTTTTGCACAGTACGGCAGGTAGAGTCCCCTTTTACACATTAGGCAGGTAGAGTCCCCCTTTTACACATTAGGCAGGCAGAATCCCCTTTTTTACACATTACAACAGCTGAGTCCCCCTTTTTACACATTAGGCAGGGAGAGTCCCCTTTTTGCACATTACAGCAGCAGAGCCCCCCTTTTTACACATTACAGTAGGCAGAGTCCCCCTTTTTACATATTACAGCAGCAAAGTCCCCCTTTTTACACAGTAGGCAGGCACAGTCACCGTTTTAAACATATCGGCAGCAGAGACCCCTTTTTACAAAATAGGCAGCAGATTCCCCCTTTTTTATGCATTGGGCAGTAGAGTCCTCCCTTTTTTACACATTAAGGTAGACAGAGTCCCCCTTTTTACACAGTACAGCAGGTAGAGTCCCCTTTTGCACAGTACAGCGGGTAGAGTCCCCTTTTACACATTAGGCAGGTAGATTCCCTCTTTTACACATTAGGCAGGTAGAGTCCCTTTTTACACATTATGGCAGGTAGAGTCCCCTTTTGCACAGTACGGCAGGTAGTCTCCTTTTAGACATGAGGCAAGTAGAATCCCCTTTTTACACATTAGGCAGGCAGAGTCCCCCTTTTTTACACATTAGGCAGGCAGAGTCCCCTTTTTACACATTACGGCAGCAGAGTCCCCCTTTTTACAAATTAGGCAAGCAGAGTCCACTTTTTACATATTCCAGCAGCACAGACCCTTTTTACACATTCCGGCAGCAGAGTCCCCTTTTTACACATTGGGCAGCAGAGTACCCCCTTTTTACACATTAGGCAGGCAGAGTCCCCCTTTTTTACACATTACGGCAGGCAGAGTCCCCCTTTTACACATTACGGCAGCAGTCCCCTTTTTACACGGTACAGCAGGTAGAGTCCACTTTTGTACATTAGGCAGGCAGAGTCCCCCTTTTACACACTAGGCAGATAGAGTCCCCCTTTTACACATTACGGCAGGTAGAGTCCTCTTTTACACATTAGACAGGCAGAGTCCCCTTTTTACATATTAGGCAGACAGAGTCCCCCTTTTTTTACACATTACAACAGCAGAGTCCCCCTTTTTACACATTAGGCAGGCAGAGTCCCCTTTTTACACATTATGGCAGCAGAGTCCCCTTTTTTTTACACATTAGGCAGGCAGAGTCCCCTTTTTACACATTCTGGCAGTAGAGTCCCCCCTTTTAACACATTAGACAGGCAGAGTCCCCATTTTTTACATATTACGGCTGGCAGAGTCCCCCTATTTACACATTATGGCAGCAGAGTCCCCTTTTTATACAGTACAGCAGGTAGAGTCCCCTTTTGTACAGTACAGCAGGTAGAGTCCCCTTTTGCACAGTACGGCAGCAGAGTCCCCTTTTTACACATTGGGCAGCAGAGTACCCCCTTTTTACACATTAGGCAGGCAGAGTCCCCCTTTTTTACACATTACAGCAGGCAGAGTCCCCCTTTTACACATTACGGCAGCAGTCCCCTTTTTACACGGTACAGCAGGTAGAGTCCACTTTTGTACATTAGGCAGGCAGAGTCCCCCTTTTACACACTAGGCAGATAGAGTCCCCCTTTTACACATTACGGCAGGTAGAGTCCTCTTTTACACATTAGACAGGCAGAGTCCCCTTTTTACATATTAGGCAGACAGAGTCCCCCTTTTTTTACACATTATAACAGCAGAGTCCCCCTTTTTACACATTAGGCAGGCAGAGTCCCCTTTTTACACATTATGGCAGCAGAGTCCCCTTTTTTTTACACATTAGGCAGGCAGAGTCCCCTTTTTACACATTCTGGCAGTAGAGTCCCCCCTTTTAACACATTAGACAGGCAGAGTCCCCATTTTTTACATATTACGGCTGGCAGAGTCCCCCTATTTACACATTATGGCAGCAGAGTCCCCTTTTTATACAGTACAGCAGGTAGAGTCCCCTTTTGCACAGTACGGCAGGTAGAGTCCCCTTTTACACATTACGCAGGTAGATTCCCTCTTTTACACATTAGGCAAGCAGAGTCCCCCTTTTACACATTAGGCAAGCAGAGTCCCCCCTTTTACACATTATGGCAGCAGAGTCCCCCTTTTTTACACATTACAGCAGCAGAGTCCCCTTTTTACACTGCATTACTATACATAATACATACACTGCATTACTACACACCATACATATACTGCACACCATACCTCCCCCATCCGCGGCACCCCCACACCTGCCCCTCACCCACCCGTGGCACCTCTGGACCCCTACCCCACCCGTGACACCCCCACACCCGTCCCGCTCCCACCCGCGCCACCACTGCAACCGTCCCTCCCCCATCCACAGCACCCCCGTACCCACCCCTCCCCCACCCACGGTGGTTCTGGACTCCCACCCACGCACACCCGCACGCCGCCTTCCCCACACGCGGTGGCTCCGGACTCCCAACCCCACCCACAGCTCACCCGCTCGCGGCCCTCCCCCATCTGCCACTCTACTGCAACCGCAGCACCTCCACAACCGCCCCTCCCCCACCCACGGCACCCCCGGACCCCCTCCCCCATCTGCGTCTCCCCGCTCCCGCCACTCCCCCAACCACAGCACCTATTAGGTGATTCATCGTCCCCTGCATGCGCTGTTCATGCCGTCTCAAGGGCTGCAGACCCTTAACCATTGCACGCCCTTTGTCCGTGCAATATTTAACCACTCACAGAATTATGATTGGAGGTAATACTCCATATAATCTAAATATTGCACGGCCCAAGGGTGTAGCCCCTTGCGATGATGTGAAGAGCGATGAGTCGCCTAGTGCATTTTAATTTAGCTGATGTAATTATCTATCCATTTATCCAATACTTACCATGCTTTTAATGTATGTAATGTTTTTATAGCTATGCTGAAATTTGAATAGGACCTTGTCTTATTGGGATTTGAAATAAATATTATTTACACACCAATGGGCCCATTTATCATTGATCGCATTTGCAATGCGATCTGGGTGCTATATTTTTGCCCAAGATCGCATTGCAGAATGCAACCACATTGGCGGGATGTACCATCCGGCAATGGCAGGGACAGGGGCTCTAAAAGGAGCACATCCCTGTTACTGTGGGGGTAATTCCGAGTTGATCGTAGCCCTGCAAAATTTAGCAGGGGTACGATCATGTCCATAGACATGCAGGGCTACGCCCAGCACAGGGCTATCCCGCCCCGCATGTCAGTGCCGCCCCCCCCCAGCAGACGTGCAAAGCGATGCTTTTGCACATTAGGAGTAGCTCCCGGCCAGCGCAGCTTTAGCATGTTGGCCGGGAGCTACTCGTCTCTCCTCGGCCTGCAGCGGCTGCATGTGACGTCACGCAGCCGCTGCGGCCCGCCCCCTGCACGGTCTGGCCACGCCTGCGTTAGCTGGACCGTGCCCATGAAACGGCAGCCAGTCACCGCCGTTTCGTCCCCCCTGCCCAGCGACTGCCTCTGCCAGTCAATCAGGCAGAGGCGGTCGTACTGCAGTGACTGCCTTCGGCCGTCTGGCATGCGCTGGCACCGCGCAGTTCTGACCCGATCGCACCGCTACGATAAACTGCAGTGTGCGATCAGGTCAGAATGACCCCCTGTATGCGCTGTCCCACTGACCGCACATGCACAGTGGCCATTTACAGTGGAGTGTTCCTGAGGAACCCTCTGCCAACTGCAAATGTGAAGTGTAGCTTATAGGCTACAATGGGCTACCGCTATCTGCAGATGGCGGTAGCTGTGGTGGCCAATATCGGGAGTGTTTCACATTCCAGATATTGGTCAATTTGGCAGCATCGCATCCCCCATAGAAACCTCTGGGGAATGTGGCTGCCGGCGGGAATGGAGGGACTGCAGCTGGTATCAGAGATGTATCCTGCGGTTCCTTAACATATATTCAGCTGCTACTGAGAGTATTATACTCCCGTTATATAAATCACTAGTGAGGCCACCCCTTGAATACTGTGTACAATTCTGGGCACCGTACTACAAAAAGGATATCCTGGAGCTTGAAAAGGTACAGAGGAGGGCGACCAAACTAATTAAGGGCATGGAGACGATGGAATACAAGGAAAGGCTTGAAAGACTAGGCATGTTTACATTGGAAAAGCGGAGACTAAGAGGGGATATGATCAACATCTACAAATATATAAGGGGACAATACACAGAGCTTGCGCGGGACCTGTTTTTGGTTAGATCAACACAGAGGACTCGTGGACACTCACTCAGGTTAGAGGAGAGGAGATTCCGCACAATACGGCGTAAAGGCTTTTTCACGGTAAGGACAATACGTGTTTGGAATTCCCTGCCCGAGGGAGTTGTAATGGCGGAATCTGTCAACACCTTTAAGAATGGGTTAGATAAATTCCTAATGGATAAGGATATCCAGGGGTATGGTGCATAGTCATGCATTATAGTTACTATAAATAGGGATAAAATGCAACGGCTGACAGCAGCATCAGTCAGAAATTTTAGTCAAATCATCATGCATAGGAGACCACAAATAGGTTGAACTCGATGGACAATTGTCTTTTTTCAACCTCAGATACTATGTTACCATGTTACTATGTTACTTAATATTTGCAGATAATCCACGAAAATGGTTGTTTTCGAGAAAATAGTTGCAAATATTGTTTGATGCCGTAAATAGGCCCCCAAGGTTTATACTAGCACGATCCAACAACCTTAATCCTTAATAGGGGATCCGATCTCCAGGTCGTCAGTAACTAGGTCAACAGTAACTAGGTCGACCACTATTGGTCGACAGTAACTAGGTTGACAGGGTCTCTAGGTCGACATAGTCTCTAGGTCGACATGTTCTAGGTCGACAGGTCAAAAGCTCGACATGAGTTTTTCACTTTTTTTTCCACCATGCTCCACTAACGCTGTGCTCAGCACCTTGCCCGAAGTATGACGAGCGAAGCTAGCCATGCGAGGGGACAAGGTGCACTAACTGGGGTTCCCAGTCACTCTACGGAGAAAACGACACTCAAAAAACATAAAAAACTCATGTCGAACTTTTGACCTGTCGACCTACACAATGCCGACCTAGAGACCCTGTTGACCTAGTTACTGTCGACCTTGCATACCACACCCCCAGCCCCAGCCATTTTGGGAGGAACGCTTTCAATACAGAGCTGCTGGAGGGTCGGAGGACAGCGGCAGAACAGCGGGGACGACCTGCATGAGCATCCCGGGCCCTCCTCTCTCTGTCAGAGACAGGGCTGGCGACAGGGGGGGTCAAAGGGGACACCTGTACCGGGCCCCAAGGATCAGAGGGGCCCCACTGTTACAGGCAGTTACGGGACATGGCAGCAGCACCGCTGGCCAGGATTCCTGTTCCCTGTGCCAGCCTCTTCTGGTGGGGTGTGAGTGAGTCTTTCCCCAGGGTAAGAGTGTATTGGTGAGGGCTTTGGGATGGGGTGAGGGAGCTGGGAGACACAGACTGTGAGGGAGGAAGGAGAGGTATACATATTTATATATGTGTATAAATATATTTATATAGAAAAAAACAGTTTCTTATATAGCGCAGCAAACTCTGTTGCACTTTAATATATATATATACTTTATTGTTGCATATTGAAGCTGCACAATGTAACTATGGTGATGGGTGCACCTTGGTGATGTCATCAGGAGGCGCTAAAATGCTGAGGGGGAACACTTTAAATATGGTGAGTTTAGTTATTGTTTGTTCTTTGTCCTTACGAAAATGAGCTGATCATTGAAACATTGACCAGGAGGCCTGCCTTACTGTCCTTTTCTCCTGAGTGCCGCAGAAGTGTGGATGTATGTAAGTAACACTGCCTCTGTTTAGTGTGATACTGAGGGCACCAGAGCAAGTATATATATATATATATATATATATATATATATATATATATATATAAAATCTGAGGGGGCCCCAGAGATATCACTGTACCGGGCCCCAAGATTTCTGTTGCCAGCCCTGGTCAGAGAGGCCGGGCCCGGGACAGCTGTGCCCCCAGGACACCCCTGATGGCGGCCCTGCTCCTGTCATGTTACAGACAGGGTTTGAAAAGGACAAGAGCTGATTGGCTGGTGTGTTATCACCTTCCACTTATCACTTCTCCAGGCTTAATACATCTGACGTTTTTGCCCATGGTTGTGTGACTGATGCCTTCATATGATGATTTTGACTTTGCAGTATTCATGCCAGAGGGTGAGGTTAGAGAGGATACCGTTAATGGCAGTAACTGACCCCCTGCTGTAGTGGGGTACTTCCTAGTTATAGAACAAAAAACTGGTAGTCTGGGACCTAAGTCACAGACTATTCCGGCGCTTTAAATAATTATATCGAACAGTGTTATTGGCTGCTGAGTGAATACAGCTTGCTAGGCTGCAATAGAAATAGTAGAACAAAGAAGGATAGAACACTCTGCGCTCCAAACACTCTATAAACCCAATTGTGCATTCTGTCACGACAAATTGACTCAGTGAGGCTCAACATAAAATAAAATATTTTATCAGAAAAACACGATAGACAAAAAAAAACACATTTAAAACATACATAAGGATACATTTTTGCTGATAAATCAGCTCAAAACATCAATGGTGTTAATAAATTAAGCGGCATGCGAAAGCAGTATTTATAACTAAATAGTTAAAATTGCAGCTCTCCCAAATAGTTCAAATAACCAAAACACTGGCGTCCCAGTGAATTGTAATGTTGGTTTTCCACTAGGTTACACAGCAATGTTAGTATATTAGTGTTATGCAGTCTAACATTAGAGATGTGCACCGGACATTTTTCGGGTTTTGTGTTTTGGTTTTGGATTCGGTTCTGCGGACGTGTTTTGGATTCGGACGCGCTTTGGCAAAACCTCCCTGAAAAGTTTTTGTCGGATTCGGGTGTGTTTTGGATTCGGGTGTTTTTTTTACAAAAAACCCTAAAAAACAGCTTAAATCATAGAATTTGCGGGTCATTTTGATCCCATAGTATTATTAACATCAATAACCATAATTTCCACTCATTTCCAGTCTATTCTGAACACCTCACACCTCACAATATTATTTTTAGTCCTAAAATTTGCACCGAGGTCGCTGGATGACTAAGCTAAGCGACCCAAGTGGCCGACACAAACACCTGGCCCATCTAGGAGTGGCACTGCAGTGTCAGACAGGATGGCACTTAAAAAAATAGTCCCCAAACAGCACATGATGCAAAGAAAAAAAGAGGTGCACCAAGGTCGCTGTGTGACTAAGCTAAGCGACCCAAGTGGCCGACACAAACACCTGGCCCATCTAGGAGTGGCACTGCAGTGTCAGACAGGATGGCAGATTTAAAAAATAGTCTCCAAACAGCACATGATGCAAAGAAAAAAAGAGGTGCAATGAGGTAGCTGTGTGACTAAGCTAAGCAACCCAAGTGACCGACACAAACACCTGGCCCATCTAGGAGTGGCACTGCAGTGTCAGACAGGATGGCACTTCAAAAAATAGTCCCCAAACAGCACATGATGCAAAGGAAAAAAGAGGTGCACCAAGGTCGCTGTGTGACTAATCTAAGCGACCCAAGTGGCCGACACAAACACTTGGCCCATCTAGGAGTGGCACGGCAGTGTCAGACAGGATGGCAGATTTAAAAAATAGTCCCCAAACAGCACATGATGCAAAGAAAAAAAGAGGTGCACCAAGGTCGCTGGATGGCTAAGCTAAGCGACCCAAGTGGCCGACACAAACACCTGGCCCATCTAGGAGTGGCACTGCAGTGTCAGACAGGATGGCACTTCAAAAAATAGTCCCCAAACAGCACATGATGCAAAGAAAAAAAGAGGTGCAATGAGGTAGCTGTGTGGCTAAGCTAAGCGACCCAAGTGGCCGACACAAACACCTGGCCCATCTAGGAGTGGCACTGCAGTTTTCTAACGAGAGGATGAGTGCTTCCATCCTCATGTGAATCTGAACCACTAACCATGAACATAGGCCAGGGCCTCAGCCGTTCCTTGCCACTCCGTGTTGTAAATGGCATATTGGCAAGTTTACGCTTCTCATCAGACGCTTTTAATTTTGATTTTTGGGTCATTTGACTGAACTTTTGTTTTTTGGATTTTACATGCTCTCTACTATGACATTGGGCATCGGCCTTGGCAGACGACGTTGATGGCATTTCAATGTCTCGGCCATGACTATTGGCAGCAGCTTCAGCACGAGGTGGAAGTGGATCTTGATCTTTCCCTATTTTACCCTCCACATTTTTGTTCTCCATTTTTTAATGTGTGGAATTATATGCCAGTAATATATCAATAGCAATGGCCTACTGTACCGTACTGCTATATATTATATACTGGTGGTCAGCAAAATTATGCACTGTCCTCCTACTAAATATACTGCGCAAAACTTAAATGCACCACAGGTATGGATGGATAGTATACTTGACGACACAGAGGTAGGTAGAGCAGTGGACTACTGTACCGTATTGCTATATATTATATCCTGGTGGTCAGCAAAATTCTGCACTGTCCTACTATATATACTGCTCACAACAACTAAAATGCACCACAGGTATGGATGGATAGTATACTTAACGACACAGAGGTAGGTAGAGCAGTGGACTACTGTACCGTACTGCTATATATCATATACTGGTGGTCAGCAAAATGATGCACTGTCCTCCTACTATATATACTGCGCACAACAACTAAAATGCACCACAGGTATGGATGGATAGTATACTTGACGACACAGAGGTAGGTAGAGCAGTGGACTACTGTACCGTACTGCTATCTATTATATACTGGTGGTCAGCAAAATTATGCACTGTCCTCCTACTATATATACTGCGCAAAACTTAAATGCACCACAGGTATGGATGGATAGTATACTTGACAACACAGAGGTAGGTAGAGCAGTGGACTACTGTACCGTACTGCTATATATTATATACTGGTGGTCAGCAAAATTATGCACTGTCCTCCTACTATATATACTGCGCAAAACTTAAATACACCACAGGTATGGATGGATAGTATACTTGACGACACAGAGATAGGTAGATCAGTGGACTACTGTACCGTACTGCTATATATTATATACTGGTGGTCAGCAAAATTCTGCACTGTCCTCCTACTATATATACTGCGCACAACAACTAAAATGCACCACAGGTATGGATGGATAGTATACTTGACAACACAGAGGTAGGTAGAGCAGTGGACTACTGTACCGTACTGCTATATATTATATACTGGTGGTCAGCAAAATTATGCACTGTCCTCCTACTATATATACTGCGCACAACTAAAATGCACCACAGGTATGGATGGATAGTATACTTGACGACACAGAGGTAGGTAGAGCAGTGGACTACTGTACCGTACTGCTATATATTATATACTGGTGGTCAGCAAAATTATGCACTGTACTCCTACTATATATACTGCGCAAAACTTAAATGCACCACAGGTATGGATGGATAGTATACTTGACGACACAGAGGTAGGTAGAGCAGTGGACTACTGTACCGTACTGCTATATATTATATACTGAAGGTCAGCAAAATTCTGCACTGTCCTCCTACTATATATACTGCGCACAACAACTATAATGCACCACAGGTATGGATGGATAGTATACTTGACAACACAGAGGTAGGTAGAGCAGTGGACTACTGTACCGTACTGCTATATATTATATACTGGTGGTCAGCAAAATTCTGCACTGTCCTCCTACTTTATATACTGCGCAAAACTTAAATGCACCACAGGTATGGATGGATAGTATACTTGACGACACAGAGGTAGGTAGAGAAGTGGACTACTGTACCTTACTGCTATATATTATATACTGGTGGTCAGCAAAATTATGCACTGTCCTCCTACTATATATACTGCGCACAACAACTAAAATGCACCACAGGTATGAATGGATAGTATACTTGACAACACAGAGGCATGTAGAGCAGTGGACTACCGTACCGTACTGCTATATATTATATACTGGTGGTCAGCAAAATTATGCACTGTCCTCCTACTATATATACTGTGCAAAACTTAAATGCACCACAGTTATGGATGGATAATATACTTGACGACACAGAGGTAGGTAGAGCAGTGGACTACTGTACCATACTGCTATATATTATATACTGGTGGTCAGCAAAATTATGCACTGTCCTCCTACTATATATACTGAGCAAAACTTAAATGCACCACAGGTATGGATGGATAGTATACTTGACGACACAGAGGTAGGTAGAGTAGTGGACTACTGTACCGTACTGCTATATATTATATCCTGGTGGTCAGCAAAATTCTGCACTGTCCTCCTACTATATATACTGCGCACAACAACTAAAATGCACCACAGGTATGGATGGATAGTATACTTGACGACACAGAGGTAGGTAGAGCAGTGGACTACTGTACCGTACTGCTATATATTATATACTGGTGGTCAGCAAAATTATGCACTGTCCTCCTACTATATATACTGCGCAAAACTTAAATGCACCACAGGTATGGATGGATAGTATACTTGACGACACAGAGGTAGGTAGAGAAGTGGACTACTGTACCTTACTGCTATATATTATATACTGGTGGTCAGCAAAATTATGCACTGTCCTCCTACTATATATATTGCGCACAACAACTAAAATGCACCACAGGTATGGATGGATAGTATACTTGACAACACAGAGGCAGGTAGAGCAGTGGACTACTGTACCGTACTGCTATATATTATATACTGGTGGTCAGCAAAATTATGCACTGTCCTCCTACTATATATACTGCGCACAACAACTAAAATGCACCACAGGTATGGATGGATAGTATACTTGACGACACAGAGGTAGGTAGAGCAGTGGACTACTGTACCGTACTGCTATATATTATATAATGGTGGTCAGCAAAATTATGCACTGTCCTCCTACTATATATACTGTGCAAAACTTAAATGCACCACAGGTATGGATGGATAGTATACTTGATGACACAGAGGTAGGTAGAGCAGTGGACTACTGTACCGTACTGCTATATATTATATACTGGTGTCAGCAAAATTATGCACTGTCCTCCTACTATATATACTGCGCACAACAACTAAAATGCACCACTGGTATGGATGGATAGTATACTTGACGACACAGAGGTAGGTAGAGCGGTGGACTACTGTACCGTACTGATATAATAGTGTTGGTCACTGGTCAGCAAAATTCTGCACTGTCCTCCTACTATATACTACAATGCAGCACAGATATGGAGCGTTTTTCAGGCAGAGAACGTAGATATTTTCAGCACACTGAGCACAGATGCTTGCAAGCACACTGAGCACAGATATTTGCAGCACACTGAGCACAGATATTTGCAGCACACTGAACACAACTGAGAGAACGCTGCACACGTCCTCTCCCTATCATCTCCAATGCACGAGTGAAAATGGCGGCGACGCGCGGCTCCATATATAGAATACGAATCTCGCGAGAATCCGACAGCGGGATGATGACGTTCGGGCGCGCTCGGGTTAACCGAGCAAGGCGGGAAGATTCGAGTCTGCCTCGGAACCGTGTAAAATGGGTGAAGTTCGGGGGGGTTCGGATTCCAAGGAACCGAACCTGCTCATCACTACCTTACATATTTACCAACTTGTTGGTTCCTTTCAAATGATGTTCAAGGTTACCTTTTGATGTAAATTACTCGTGGTGTTAGACTCTGTTATGCGGCTGCAGCCTGTAATTAGCCTTTGGAGCTTCCAGTCCCACTAAGAGACACTGGCCGTCTCTATGCTGCGGTGAGTGCGATTGCTGCTGGATCCCCGTGTGGCCGTCGGCAATCGCCGTGCAGTTGAGGCGTCCCATACCTCACAGTGGAGGTCGGATGTAGGGCAGCCGACGGGCAGCAAAATGGATGAGCTGTGATGACCTAGGGCTGTAGGTTACTTTAAGATGAATTACCAACGGGAGAGTGTAGATGTGGAGAGGTATGTGACCCCAGGGGGGCAGATGTATTAATCCTGGAGAAGTGATAAGTGGAAGGTGATAAAGCACCAGCCAGTCAGCTCCTAACTGTCATGTTACAGACAGGGGGGCAGATTTATTAAGCTCAGTGAAGTGATAAAGTGGAAGGTGATTAAGGACCAGCCAATCAGATCCTAACTGCCATGTCACAGGCTGGGTTTGAAAAATGTCAGTTAGGAGCTGATTGGCTGGTCCTTTATCACCTTCCAATTTATCACTTCACCAAGCTTAATAAATCTACCCAAGGGTTTGAAAATGACAGGAGCTGATTGGCTGCTGTGTTATCACCTTCCACTTATCTCTTCTCCAGGCTTAATACATCTTACGTGTTTGCCCATGGTTGTGTGACTGATGCCTCCATATCATGATTCTGACTTTGCAGTATTCGTGCCAGAGAGTGAGATTAGAGAGGACACTGGTAGTGGCAGTAACTGACCCCATGCTGTAGTGCAGGGACGTGCAGTCAGGGGAGGCAGTGCCTCCCCTGTCATAATCATTAAAATAATATAAAGAAAATACTTATGACACATATTCTGTGTCATAAGTATGTGCGTTAGGCTTTATATTATTTTAATGATTCCTAGTGTGTAAAATACTTGTTTAAATGAGGTTAGGAGGCACCGCTGTCGGTGCCTCCTGCTGTCAGTGCAGAGGGCAGGAAGCGGTGAGGCGGGACCAAGAATTGGGCAGTGAAAGCCCATTAAAAAATTAAGCTGAAGCGGCACTAAGTGGAAGTGCCACTTTGACAGGGGAGTGAAAGGGGCGTGCTTTAAACCCATAGCACGCCCCTGTCGCTAAGACTGACCACAACAGCAGCAGCAGCGGTGGAGCGGGAACTTGCCGGCTGCCTCTGTCAGGCCGGGATCCGCAGAGCAGGAGGGGAGCTGCGAGTCCCGGTCACTGCCCAAGTCTCTGTCCCGCCGCCGTTACGACTGTGCGGCGCATCTTCCCCTTGCCTTGTCCCGCCGCCGTACCTGAGTCCCGCCGCCGCCATCCTTACTCAGCCCCTGAGACCTGCTTCCTGCTGCCGCCGGCTGTCTGGTCCGGAGCGTCGCCGCAGCTGCCAGGACACGAGGAGAGTGTCTGTGGATGGTGGATCGTGACCCCCCCTCCCCCAAGGCGAGTACCAACAGCACACTCACACTCACTCTCACTGTCTCTCACTCACTCTCTCTTTCTCTCTCGTCTGCTGATGTAATGTGTAAAAAAAATAAAAAGGGGGACGCTGTCTGCCGTAATGTGTAACAAAGGGGACGCTGTCTGCCGTAATGTGTAACAAAGGGGGATGCTGTCTGCCATAATGTGTAAAAAGGGGGACGCTGTCTGCCGTAATGTGTAAAAAAGGGGGTCGCTCTCTGCCGTAATGTGTAAAAAAGGGGGACTGTCTGCCGTAATGTGTAAAAAGGGGATGCTGTCTGCCGTAATGTGTAAAAAAGGGGGACGGTCTGCCGTAATGTGTAACAAAGGGGGACGCTGTCTGCTGTAATGTGTAAAAAAGGGGACGCTGTCGTCCGTAATGTGTAAAAAAGGGACGCTGTCTGCCATAATGTGTAAAAAAGGGGGCTGTCTGCCGTAATGTGTAAAAAAGGGGACGCTGTCTGCCGTAATATGTAAAAAAGGGGTACCTCTGATCCCAATGCCCCAACTATTTCAACTCAAGGGCTACCTAAAACACATATTTTCAAAAAATAAATAAATGTTTAAATAAAAAAATAGAAGTAGGCGGGCACTGTCAGCCTACTTCCATGACATCACAAGTGGCGGTAAGGTTCATCGCTGGACTTTGCAGATCATTATGGCTGCAGTGCCTCACCAGCCAATGACCTCACCGCACGCCACTGCTGTAGTGGGGTACTCCCTAGTAATATTCATATTGAGCATCACATTTTTTTTGCTAATAAGATTTGCCTTAAAGTGCTGCCTAAAGACACTATAGAGTCTCTATAAAGTTTGTTGTGTATTTTTCTATTATCCAGAGGTGTAAGAAGGGGGATCGGCCCCACCGGCCTGTGCCCCACTCGCACCCTCCATCATTTCTATCATTTTTTTAAATAAAAGAGCAGCGGGGAGAGCAGTGGCACAATGAACGGGGATGCGCAGTAAAAGCCAGAGGAGGTGATCCAGCCTCTCCCCTTTCCTCCCC
Source organism: Pseudophryne corroboree (assembly GCF_028390025.1). Classification (NCBI taxonomy): domain Eukaryota; kingdom Metazoa; phylum Chordata; class Amphibia; order Anura; family Myobatrachidae; genus Pseudophryne; species Pseudophryne corroboree. Next base: position 156,924,224 of record NC_086445.1, read on the forward strand.
CTCTATGACGCTGCTGTTGCTGCGGTTCAACGTCACAATGGGCCCCGGCCCAAAAACGAGAACACAGGACCTGGCCTGGTGCTGGTGAGAGGGGAACCCGATGCTGCCGATGCATGTGAAAGGTGCTCCTGGATCTGCCGCAGGTACATAGTGCTCCTTGATGGGGAGGAGGAACACAGTCTTGCTTGTACCGGGGGTATGGGGTAAGAGCAATCTACAGTACACAGTGCCACCTGTACTGGGGGATTAGGTGGTACACAGGGATGCCCGTTTCACCCCTTTCACACATCCCTCACCTCTCTCTCTCTCAACCCCCCTCTCTGTCTCACCTCTCGCTCTCTTTCTTTCTTTCTCTCTCTCTGCCCCTGGTCTCTCTCTCCTCTCCCTCTCTCACTCCCTTTCCTCATGCCTCCCCCTCTCTCTCTCTCTCTCTTCCCATTCCTTCCTCCTCCCTTTCCTCTGTCTCTCTCCCCATTCTTCCCATCCCCATGTCTACTCTCTCACACAGTTTTTCACCAAAAAAGTGAAGCCACGCCCCTCCCGTCGACTACGCCCATTCTTCGGGAGCGTACAGAGCTCCTTTTTTTTTTAGGGGGGCGCCATTCTCCATCTTGCACTGGGCGCCAAAGACCCCAGTTACGCATCCGAACGTGGGTCCATCAAGTGAGAAAATGTGCAGGTCCAATGCTTGATTATAGCGGTCCAAAAATGTCTTCATGCTTGGTTTGTTCAGATTTAATTCTTTCAAACTACAGGTTGAGTATCCCATATCCAAATATTCCGAAATACGGAATATTCCGAAATACGGACTTTTTTGAGTGAGACTGAGATAGTGAAACCTTTGTTTTTTGATGGCTCAATGTACACAAACTTTGTTTAGTACTCAAAGTTATTAAAAATATTGTATTAAATGACCTTCAGGCTGTGTGTATAAGGTGTATATGAAACATAAATGAATTGTGTGAATGTAGACACACTTTGTTTAATGCACAAAGTTATAAAAAATATTGGCTAAAATTACCTTCAGGCTGTATGTATAAGGTATATATGTAACATAAATGCATTCTGTGCTTAGATTTAGGTCCCATCACCATGGCCCTCATTCCGAGTTGTTCGCTCGGTATTTTTCATCGCATCGCAATGAAAATCCGCTTAGTACGCATGCGCAATGTTCGCACTGCGACTGCGCCAAGTAACTTTGCTATGTAGAAAGTAATTTTACTCACGGCTTTTTCATCGCTCCGGCGAACGTAATGTGATTGACAGGAAATGGGTGTTACTGGGCGGAAACACGGCGTTTCAGGGGCGTGTGGCTGAAAACGCTACCGTTTCCGGAAAAAACGCAGGAGTGGCCGGAGAAACGGTGGGAGTGCCTGGGCGAACGCTGGGTGTGTTTGTGACGTCAACCAGGGCCGACAAGCACTGAACTGATCGCACAGGCAGAGTAAGTCTGAAGCTATTCTGAAACTGCTAAGTAGTTAGTAATCGCAATATTGCGAATACATCGGTCGCAATTTTAAGAAGCTAAGATTCACTCCCAGTAGGCGGCGGCTTAGCGTGTGTAACTCTGCTAAATTCGCCTTGCGACCGATCAACTCGGAATGAGGGCCCATGATATCTCATTATGGTATGCAATTATTCCAAAATACGGAAAAATCCGATATCCAAAATTCTTCTGGTCCCAAGCATTTTGGATAAGGGATACTCAACCTGTATCCTCTAATTCTTTCCACACATGTACAGCATATTTAAAATAAAAATAAAAAAATAAGATTTTACTTACCGGTAAATCTATTTCTCGTAGTTCGTAGTGGATGCTGGGGACTCCGTAAGGACCATGGGGAATAGACGGGCTCCGCAGGAGACAGGGCACTTTAAGAAAGAAATTGGATACTGGTGTGCTCTGGCTCCTCCCTCTATGTCCCTCCTCCAGACCTCAGTTAGAGAAACTGTGCCCGGAAGAGCTGACAGCACAAGGAAAGGATTTTGGAATCCAGGGCAAGACTCATACCAGCCACACCAATCACACCGTATAACTTGTGATAAACTTATCCAGTTAACAGTATGAACAACAACAGAGCATCAGATCAACCCTGATGCAACTATAACATAACCCTTATGTAAGCAATAACTATATACAAGCATTGCAGAAAAAGTCTGCACTTGGGACAAGCGCCCAGCATCCACTACGGACTACGAGAAATAGATTTACCGGTAAGTAAAATCTTATTTTCTCTAACGTCCTAGTGGATGCTGGGGACTCCGTAAGGACCATGGGGATTATACCAAAGCTCCCAAACGGGCGGGAGAGTGCGGATGACTCTGCAGCACCGAATGAGCAAACACAAGGTTCTCCTCAGCCAGGGTATCAAACTTGTAGAACTTTGCAAAAGTGTTTGAACCCGACCAAGTAGCTGCTCGGCAAAGCTGTAATGCCGAGACCCCTCGGGCAGCCGCCCAAGAAGAGCCCACCTTCCTTGTGGAATGTGCTTTTACTGATTTTGGCTGCGGCAATCCTGCCGCAGAATGAGCCTGCTGATTCGTGTTACAGATCCAGCGAGCAATAGTTTGCTTTGAAGCAGGAGCACCCAGCTTGTTGGGTGCATACAGGATAAACAGTGACTCAGTTTTCCTGACTCTAGCCGTTCTAGCTACATAAACCTTCAAAGCCCTGACCACATCTAGTAACTCGGAATCCTCCAAGTCACGAGTAGCGACAGGCACCACGATAGGTTGGTTCATATGAAAAGATGACACCACTTTTGGCAGAAATTGCGGACGTGTCCGCAATTCCGCCCTGTCCATATGGAAAACCAGATAGGGGCTTTTATGTGACAAAGCCGCTAATTCTGACACACGCCTAGCTGAAGCCAAGGCTAATAGCATGACCATCTTCCACGTGAGAAATTTTAACTCCACGGTTTTTAGTGGCTCAAACCAGTGTGACTTCAGGAAACTCAACACCACGTTAAGATCCCAAGGTGCCACTGGAGGCACAAAAGGGGGCTGAATATGCAGCACTCCCTTCACAAACGTCTGGACTTCAGGAAGAGAAGCCAGTTCTTTTTGAAAGAAAATGGATAGGGCCGAAATCTGGACCTTAATGGAACCCAATTTTAGGCTCAAAGTCACTCCCGACTGTAGGAAGTGAAGGAAACGGCCCAGCTGGAATTCCTCCGTAGGGGCATTCCTGGCCTCACACCAAGCAACATATTTTCGCCATATACGGTGATAATGTTTAGCCGTCACGTCCTTCCTAGCCTTTATCAGCGTAGGAATGACCTCATCTGGAATGCCTTTTTCTGCTAGGACCCGGCGTTCAACCGCCATGCCGTCAAACGCAGCCGCGGTAAGTCTTGGAACAGACAGGGCCCCTGTTGCAACAAGTCCTGTCTTAGAGGAAGAGGCCATGGGTCCTCTGTGAGCAGTTCTTGCAACTCTGGATACCAAGTCCTTCTTGGCCAATCCGGAAAAATGAGTATTGTTCTCACTCCTCTTCTTCTTATGATTCTCAGCAACTTGGGTATGAGAGGAAGAGGAGGAAATACATAGACCAACTGGAACACCCACGGTGTCACTAGAGTGTCTACAGCTATCGCCTGAGGGTCTCTTGACCTGGCGCAATATCTCTGTAGCTTTTTGTTGAGGCGGGATGCCATCATGTCTACTTGTGGCAGTTCCCACCGACTTGCAATCTGCGTGAAGACTTCTTGATGAAGTCCCCACTCTCCCGGGTGGAGGTCGTGCCTGCTGAGGAAGTCTGCTTCCCAGTTGTCCACTCCCGGAATGAACACTGCTGACAGTGCGCTTACGTGATTCTCCGCCCAGTGAAGAATTCTGGTGGCTTCCGCCATCGCCACCCTGCTCCTTGTGCCGCCTTGGCGGTTTACATGAGCCACTGCGGTGATGTTGTCTGACTGAGTCAGCACCGGTCGGTCGCGAAGCAGGGTCTCCGCTTGTCGTAGGGCGTTGTATATTGCCCTTAGTTCCAGGATGTTGATGTTAAGACAAGTCTCCTGACTTGACCACAGACCTTGGAAATTTCTTCCCTGAGTGACTGCCCCCCACCCTCGGAGGCTTGCGTCCGTGGTCACCAGGACCCAGTCCTGAATGCCGAATCTGCGGCCCTCGAGAAGGTGAGCACTCTGCAGCCACCACAGGAGAGACACCCTGGCCCTGGGGGACAGGGTGATCAGCCGATGCATCAGTAGATGTGATCCGGACCACTTGTCCAACAGATCCCACTGAAAGGTCCTCGCATGGAACCTGCCGAAGGGAATGGCCTCGTATGAGGCCACCATCTTTCCCAGGACTCGCGTGCAGTGATGCACCGACACCTGTTTTGGTTTTAATAGGTCTCTGACCAATGTCATGAGCTCCTGAGCCTTCTCCATCGGGAGATAAACCCTCTTCTGGTCTGTGTCCAGAATCATGCCCAGGAAGGGCAGACGAGTCGTAGGAATCAACTGCGACTTTTGAATATTCAGAATCCAGCCGTGCTGTTGTAATACTTCCCGATAGCGTGCCACGCTGATCAGCAACTGCTCTCTGGACCTCGCCTTTATGAGGAGATCGTCCAAGTATGGGATAATTTTGACTCCTTGCCGTCGCAGGAGTACCATCATTTCCGCCATTACCTTGGTAAATATTCTCGGTGCCGTGGAGAGACCAAACGGCAACGTCTGGAATTGGTAATGACAATCCTTTACCACAAATCTGAGGTACGCCTGATGAGGTGGATAAATGGGGACATGAAGGTAAGCATCCTTTATGTACAGAGACACCATAAAATCCCCCTCCTCCAGGCTTGCGAAGACCGCTCTGAGTGATTCCATCTTGAACTTTAACCTTTTCAGGTATATGTTCAGGGATTTTAAATTCAATATGGGTCTGACCGAACCGTCCGGTTTTGGTACCACAAACATGGTCAAATAGTAACCCCTTCCCTGTTGAAGGAGGGGAACCTTTACCACCACCTGCTGAAGATACAATTTGTGAATTGCAGCTAACACTATTTTCTTCTCTAAGGGGGAAGCTGGCAGGGCCGATTTGAGGTAACGGTGAGGGGGCATCTCTTCGAATTCCAGCTTGTATCCCTGAGACACAATATCTATAGCCCAGGGATCCACCTGGGAGTGAACCCACTTGTGGCTGAAATTTCGGAGACGCGCCCCCACCGGGCCTAGCTCCGCCTGTGGAGCCCCAGCGTCATGCGGTGGATTTAGTGGAGGCCGGGGAGGACTTCTGTTCCTGGGAACTAGCTGTATTATGCAGCTTTTTTCCTCTACCCCTGCCTCTGGCAAGAAAGGACTCACCTCGTACTTTCTTGCCTCTTTGTGATCGAAAGGACTGCATTTGGTAATATGGTGCTTTCTTAGGTTGTGAGGGAATAAATGGCAAAAAATTTGACTTTCCAGCCGTAGCTGTGGAGACAAGGTCCGAGAGACCGTCCCCAAACAATTCCTCACCCTTGTAAGGTAAAACCTCCATGTGCCTTTTTGAGTCGGCATCGCCTGTCCATTGCCGAGTCCACAGGACCCTTCTGGCAGAAATCGACATTGCATTTATTCTAGAGCCCAGTAGGCTAATGTCTCTTTGGGCATCTCTCATATATAGGACAGTGTCTTTTATATGCCCCAGGGTCAGTACTATAGTATCCTTGTCCAAGGTATCAAGTTCCTCAGATAAGGTATCTGTCCATGCTGCTACAGCACTACACATCCAGGCCGACGCAATTGCCGGCCTTAGTAGGGTACCTGAATGTGTATAAATGGACTTCAGGATACCCTCCTGCTTTCTATCCGCAGCATCTTGTAGGGTGGCCGTATCCTGTGACGGCAGGGCTACCCTCTTGGATAAGCGTGTTAAAGCTTTGTCTACCCTAGGGGAGGATTCCCAGCGTAACCTGTCCGTTGGCGGGAAAGGATACGCCATAAGCATCCGTTTGGAAATCTGCAGTTTTCTATCTGGAGAATCCCAAGCCTTTTCACATAACTCATTTAATTCATGTGACGGGGGAAAGGTCACCTCTTGCCTTTTTTCTCCATACATATAAACCCTCTTGTCAGGGACTGGGGTTTCCTCTGTGATGTGCAATACATCCTTCATTGCTATAATCATGTAACGGATGGCTTTAGCCATTTTAGGCTGTAACTTTGCATCATCGCCATCGACACTGGAGTCAGAATCCGTGACGACATCTGTGTCAACAATTTGGGATAGTGGGCGCTTCTGAGACCCTGACGGCCTCTGCGACATAGGATCAGGCATGGGCTGAGACCCCGGCTGTCCCAAGGCTTCAGCTTTATCCAACCTTTTATGCACGGAAGTAACATTATCATTTAAATCCTTCCACATATCCATCCAATCAGGGGTCGGCGCCGTCGGCGGCGACCCCACATTCATTTGCTCCCGCTCTGTTTCCACATAGCCTTCCTCGTCAAACATGCCGACACAAGCGTACCGACACACCACACACACAGGGGAAGCTCTTTTTGAAGACAGTTCCCCCACAAGGCCCTTTGGAGAGACAGAGAGAGAGTATGCCAGCACACACCCCAGCGCTATATATCCCAGGAGTCACACAGTAACTTAGTGTTAGCCCAGTAGCTGCTGTATATATTGTTTTTGCGCCAAATTTATGTGCCCCCCCTCTCTTTTTACCCTCTTCTACTGTGATTCTGCAGGGGAGAGCCTGGGGAGCTTCCTCTCAGCTGAGCTGTGGAGAGAAAATGGCGCTGGTGAGTGCTGAGGAAGAAGCCCCGCCCCCTCAGCGGCGGGCTTCTGTCCCGCGTTTCTGTGTAAAAAATATGGTGGGGGCCCATGCATATATACAGTGCCCAACTGTATATATGCCCAATTTTGCCAAGAGGTCTCTAATTGCTGCCCAGGGCGCCCCCTGCGCCCTGCACCCTACAGTGACCGGAGTGTGTTGTGGGTTTAGTGTGGGAGCAATGGCGCACAGCTGCAGTGCTGTGCGCTACCTCATATGAAGACTGGAGTCTTCTGCCGCCGATTTCGAAGTCTTCTTGCTTCTGACACCGGCTTCTGTCTTCTGGCTCTGCGAGGGGGACGGCGGCGCGGCTCCGGGATCGGACGACCAAGGGTGCGATCCTGTGTACGATCCCTCTGGAGCTAATGGTGTCCAGTAGCCTAAGAAGCAGGACCTATCTTCAGTGAGTAGGGCTGCTTCTCTCCCCTCAGTCCCACGTAGCAGAGAGTCAGTTGCCAGCAGATCTCTCTGAAAATAAAAAACCTAACAAAATACTTTCTTTTTAGCAAGCTCAGGAGAGCTCACTAAGTAGCACCCAGCTTGTCCGGGCACAGATTCAAACTGAGGTCTGGAGGAGGGACATAGAGGGAGGAGCCAGAGCACACCAGTATCCAATTTCTTTCTTAAAGTGCCCTGTCTCCTGCGGAGCCTGTCTATTCCCCATGGTCCTTACGGAGTCCCCAGCATCCACTAGGACGTTAGAGAAAAGTGATTTAACTTAATGATTTAAGGGGGAAAAATCAAGTGATTTAGATCACTATTTAAATTGTGATTTAAATCAAGTTGATTTCAATCAGCACACCCTGCTGCGACACTGCCATAACACGCCCATAAGACGGTACATCTCCATACTGTACATCTGAATAGCCACCACCCAGTCACTGCCCACATATTTCCAATACATTTCAGACACCCTGTGTCTCAATTGTTCTGCAACTCTGTGCGCACACACCATGGAACACATACATAGTGTGAGGTTTTATGGATTTTTGCACATGTGCAGTAGTAAAAAAAACATTTTACCTGAATATTTATTATTATTATTTATTTATATAGCGCACACATATTCGACAGCGCTGTACAGAGAATATTTGCCCATTCACATCAGTCTCTGCCCCAGTGGAGCTTACAATCTATATTCCCTATCTCATATACAGGCAGTCACATTCACGCTAGGGTTAATTTTCTTGGGAGCCAATCAACCGACCAGGATATTTGGGGGGGAGATTGAGGGAGGAAACCGAATTACCCGGAGGAAACCCACGCAAGTACGGGGAGAATATACAAACTCCACACAGTTAGGGCCATGGTGGGAATCAAATCCATGACTGCAGTGCTGTGAGGCAGTAATGCTAACCATGACACCATCCATACTGAACATCTGTATTGCTTGTGACCCTAAGGGCAGAACTGAATTGGGCGTGACTTTTAGCGAGCAAAAAAACCTCATCAGAACTCTCAATTTTGGATTACCGTGGATTTGTGCTCTCCAATTCTAAAAAAAATGATTGCAGGGTTTTCAGCTCTGGAAACATTGCGGTGCAAAGAAAAATAAAACCCTTAGGTGACCTCCGCAGCACCCGGTGGTCTCCCCTCCATCTTTGCATTGGGGACGGGGCAGATAGGAGACTTGTGGGCTGCTGGGAGATGTAGTTCTCCCAGCTGCAGCCTCCAAGAGGGGAAATCACACACGTCAGAGGGAGGGTGTCTCACACACACACAGACTCATGCACACACACAAGTCCCATTGATTTTTCCTAAGGATGACAATTGTAATAAAAATCAGACTTGCTCTGGACCTGGAGGTAAAAAACAGATGTGCGTCCCATTTCCTGTCCTCTAATTGAATAGCAAAACCCCACGGCTGCAGGAAAAACCTCTCTACCAACTGCCTGAGCCCCCATTCGGGATTGGTATGTGATCTCGGTGCGTGGCAGTATGGTGACTCTGTCGGGATCCCAGCGTCGGTATTAAGACTGCAGGGATCCCGACGAGCGGTATGCTAACCCCATACCACCCGTTCATGTACAGGTGGAACATCTAAGCCCTAAGTGGAACATCTTGGTGCAGAAAAGGAATTAGGACTGTAAAGTGCATGGGAACCAACTTTTTAAAATGATTGTGGGTGCTCACATTATATCAACTATACAGTTTAGGTAAAAGAAAATGCTATCTACAGTATCTGTGCTACCCACAATCTACATGATCATGAACAGAACAAATACTTTTTCTTCTGGGGGGGCAAAGCACCCATAGACTGGCACCTATGGCAGTTTGTACAAGTATAGTCAGTAGTCACGATTTGATTTCAATATCATATATAAAAGGTGTGTGTGTGTGTGTGTGTGTGTGTGTGTGTGTGTGTGTGTGTGTGTGTGTGTGTGTGTGAATCAAAGCAACCAAGGTCTGTTGTGGAACTACAAATACCAGCAGGCCATGACAATTCTTCCTTCAGCTTTCAGGAGATCCTGGGAGTTGTGGTTCCATAATGGCTGCAGTCAGCACATTACAAAAACCCACCATCCTACTGTATGTAAAGAAAAGGTCCTGTGCTGCCCGGTGTCCGCCGCCCTCTCGGACGTTCTCCCCAGCAGGTCACCTCTCCTGCAGCAACCTGCCAGCGGCAGCACCGGGCGGGATGAGTGACAGCCCTGCCTCCCGGGCAGCTTCCCCCCCCCGGCCCGTGCACCAACAGCTGTCGCTGAGGCTCCCATGCCTCGCCCACTTGTTGCAGTGCGACTCCCAGGGGATTACAGCCCAGCCTCGGAGAGAGCCCGGCGCTAGGAGAGGGGAGGGAGCTACTGCACTCACACTGTCCCTGCTGGGCTCCTGCTGAGTGGGTGCCCCCTGCTGCTGCCGCGTCTCAGGTGAGAAGGACTCTGCAGAAGTCACAGCTGGGCTGCAGCGTGCACACCTGGGCGCAGGACAGCGACTATGTGGACGCACCCGGTGCTGCTGCTGGTGCCGGGGACATGGCTGCTACTGCTGGCCGGGGAGACGGACGCACAGAGAGGGGCTGTGGACGGGTCCCCCTTGTCCTATGGACCTTTGGAAGAGGAGATCCTGGTGGCCAGCAACGGGATCCGCGTTCCCTTCGGGAGATCTGTCTACCTGGACCCCGTCCTGGACCTGGTGATCCAAGTGCAGCCGGGGGACAAGTGTCACATTAGCGTGCTCAGCAACGACCCCCTGTCCCAGGGGCCCGGGCACATTTCCCCAAACCGGTTCCCCTGCGAGTTCGGTGCTCGGGAGGTGAAATATTCCCACATGGGCGCACGCAGCCCTTCCAAGGACAGGGTGAAGCTCCTGCTGCGCTATGATACCCAGACCCGCACGCTGATCATACCATTCATGGTGGAGGTGGAGGTGCTCTTCACCCAGCTGGAGGTGGTGACCAGGAACATGCCACTGACTGTGGAAAAGCTGCTGGGCACCAGTAACCCCATAGACAAGAAGACTCTGGAATTTACCTATGATAGGACATTTGAAGTGTGCAGGATCATGCCCCTGGTGGGTTTGGCAGGATTGCCCAGGTATGGAAGTTTGCTATACAACAGTGGGCAAATGATGGACTGTGGGGAGTTTTTGAAGCAGGGTGTCCGCTACCAGCATACTTCCTCCACCCAGTCACCCAACAAAGACTTCATACCCATGTTGGTGGAGCTGCAGGATAAAGTAGGGAATGTACTCAAGCAGGAGCATTTCCAAATCCTAGTCAGGATCAAGGAAGGTCTGGAAAACACTCAGCCAAAGCCAAGCTTCATAGCCATGATGATGATGGAGGTGGATCAGTTTGTAATGACAGCTATCACCCCTGACATGCTAGCCGCAGAGGACTTAGAATCTGACCCAGGGGACCTTATATTTAATATAACTTCTTCCTTTGGTTCAGGACAGGGGCAGATCGTCAGTACAGATGACCGCAACTTGCCCATTACCTCCTTTTATCAGCGGGATCTGCAGGAACTCAGGATAGCTTACAAACCTCCTCCTGAAGACTCTGACACAGAGCGCTTATTTGAGGTGGAGCTGGAGGTGGTGGACACTGAAGGAGCTGTGTCTGATCCCTTTTCCTTCATGATTGTTGTTAAACCCATGAATACCCTGGCACCCGTGGTTACCAAGAACACAGGGCATCTTCTATATGAAGGACAATCACGTCCTCTTTCAAGTGCTCACAATCTACAGATCAGCGATGAGGACAATCTTGGTGAGGTTAAAGTGACCGTCCTGGATGGGTTAAGGCATGGTCAGTTGTTCCTGCTGGGTTCTGAGGGTTCCAAGGTTTTTACAGCCACTGACCTGGACCAGGGCAGAGTCATCTATCAACATGATGGTAGTGACACTTACAGTGACAACATCATATTCAGGATGACAGATGGACGACACGAAGTGGAGTTCCTTTTTCCAATCACTGTGGTGCCAACTGATGATGAGCCACCCATAGTTAATGCCAATACTGGTTTAATGATTTCGGAGAAAGAGGTGTCCCTAGTGACTCCAATTGTGTTGAGCGCAACAGATATTGACTCTGAAGACTCCACTATACGTTTCTTTATGGAGTTACCTTACTCAACATTGGGACAGATGGTTTTGCGCCAGTCTGAGATACCGCAAGATCCTTCTGAATGGCAGTTAATCCCTGAACTAAACCTCTACGAAAAGGTGGTAAAGGAGTGGACTCAGCAGGACATATTGGATGGGAAATTATTTTACAAGCACATTGGGCCACATAGCACTACTGCAGTCATGGATCAAATTGTTTTTAGAGTCCAGGATGATAATGACCCTCCAAATCAGTCTGGAGAACACACATTTGTAGTCAAAATAAACCCAATTGATGACTTACCTCCAGAGTTGTACACAGGCACCACACTCAAGATGGTGGTGCAGGAGTATCATTTGACCTACTTTAGGAGGAAATATTTACGATATACTGACCTGGATTCTGATGATAGGGATCTCAAATACACAGTGATCATTCCTCCATCTGATACAGATGAGAACAACCCTGTTCTTATGGGATTCATAGTCCTTTCTGAAAATCCAGACCATGTTGTTACAGAGTTCACACAGGCCCAGATAAATCATCATAAAATTTCCTACAAACCACCCGACCTAGAGCTTGGAATAACCCCACGTGTGGTGCAGTTTCACTATACTGTTGAGGATATGTCTGGGAATGTAGCAGAAGGAGATTTTACTATTTTTCTGGAGCCTGTGGACAACAAGCCCCCTAGTATTATTAATACAGGATTTACTGTGTTTGAAAGAGGAAGTCATATTATCACACCAGCGGAACTTGATGCCACTGATGCAGACACAGGCAGAGATAAAATCACTTTTACACTGACACAGTCTCCAAGGCATGGCCAGGTGATGTATTCCAATCATGTGATGGACGTTGGTGAGACATTTGTTTTGGATGACATACGTAAAGGAAGACTAAGTTATATGCACAGTGGTGAGGAGTCTACTAGTGATTCCTGCACTTTGGATGTTAGCGATGGGGTGCATGTTCTTACAATCATCATTAAGATCACTGTGCGATTGGTGGACGATGAAGTGCCCAGAATTATGTTACCAGCTGGAACCATTGGCTCCTACTTAGATGTATTGGAAGGCAGCTCTGCTGAAATCACTTCAAATGTTATTCAAGGTACAGATGCGGACACAGATGACCTTATGCTAACTTTCATTGTAGAAGATCCTCCACATCTTGGAGAAATTCTGGTAAATGGTGTGCCCACGGAAAGATTTTCTCAAAGGGACATCATTGATGGTTCTGTTGTTTATTCTCACACTTCTGGAGAAATTGGCATGCAGAAAAAGGAAGACTCATTTAATTTAACATTATCTGACCTTTCTGAGGAGTGGACTATTGGAGGAAATAGAGTTAATGGAGTTAGGGTCCAAGTGACCATTCTGCCCCTGGATAACCAGCCACCAGTTGTTACTGTGGGTGACCAGTTCACAGTTGTTGAAGGTGAAAAGAATGTAATTACACCTCCCCACTTAAGAGCACAAGATAGAGATACACCAAACGATGACATCCTTTGCACTATTGTTGTTCAGCCAACAGCTGGATATCTTGAGAACATTTCTCCAGCACCAGGATCTGAAAAATCTAGAGCAGGAACAGCTATTAGCGCATTTACATTGAAAGATATCAGACTGGGACATATGTATTATGTTCAAAGCATCCACAAAGGTGTTGAGCCTACAGAAGATAGACTGACTTTTCATTGTTCTGATGGCATAAACTTTTCCCAGAAGCATTTCTTCCCTGTTGTTATCATTCCAGCCAATGATGAAAAGCCAGAGATTTTCATGAGGGAGTTTGTGGTGATGGAGGGAATGAGTCTAGTCATTGATATTCCTATACTGAATGGGGCAGATGCAGACATCCCAGCTGATGAACTTGTATTTTTTATCACAAAGCCACCAAAACATGGCCACATAGTCAACCAGTTCACCAACGGTACTGTGATTGTCAATGACTTTAGCCTGGAAGACATCAAAGAGAGCTCCACCATTCTTTATGAACACGATGACTCTGAGACCAAAGAGGACAGTTTTGAGATAAAACTTACTGATGGAAAACATTCAGTGGTGAAAAATGTTCTTATCATGATTATACCTGTGGATGATGAAACCCCCAGGATGACCATTAATGATGGTCTTGAGATTGAAATTGGAGAAACAAAGCTGATTTCAAATAAAGTACTTAAAGCAACAGATTTGGACTCTGATGACAAGACTTTAACATATATAATACGCTATGGACCTGGCCAAGGCCTGCTGCAAAGAAGAAACCTATATGGTGGTCTAGAAAACATTACATTAGGTATGAACTTTACTCAGGATGAGGTGGACAGAGATCTCATACAGTACATGCACTTTGGTCAAGAGGGCATACGTGATCTTTTCAAATTTGATGTTACTGATGGCATTAATCCCCTTATTGATAGATATTTTTATGTAACTGTGGGGGGCATTGACATGGTCTTTCCAGATGTCATTTCCAAAGGAGTTTCTTTGAAAGAAGGGGGCAAGGTAACCCTTACCACTGACCTCCTTAGTACTAGTGATCTAAACAGTCCAGATGAACACTTGGTTTTCTCCATCACAAGGGCCCCAATACGTGGACATTTGGAATGCACTGACCTGCCAGGGGTGCCCATTACATCTTTCACCCAGCTGCAGTTAGCAGGTAATAAAATATATTACACACACACATCAGATGACGAAGTCAAGATGGACAGCTTTGAATTTGAGGTCACTGATGGATATAACCCTGTTTTCCGTACATTTAGGATATCCATCAGTGATGTGGATAATAAGAAGCCAGTGTTGACCGTCCTTGATCTAGCAGTGAGAGAGAGTGAGAATAAATTGATCACCCCCTTTGAACTTACGGTGGAAGACCGAGACACCCCTGACAGGCGCCTGAAATTCATCATTACGCAGGTACCAGTTCATGGGAAGATCCTGCATAACAATAGTAAAGCTGTGACCTCCTTTACAAAGCAAGATCTTAATGACAACCTTATTAGCTATAAGCATGATGGCACAGAGTCCACAGAAGACAGCTTTTCATTCACTGTGACGGATGGCACCCACACTGACTTTTACGTGTTTCCTGACACTGTCTATGAGACTCGACAGCCCCAGATGATGAAGATACAAATCATTGCAGTAGACAATGGCGTGCCACAGATTGTGGTGAATAAGGGGGCTCCAACTCTGCGCATTCTGAGTACTGGTCATTTAGGGTTCCTGATCACCAACAAGGCCCTTAAAGCAGAGGACAGGGACAGTCTTCACCTCTCACTCCGTATCCGGGTCACACAAGGTCCCAGTCATGGAATGCTCATCAACTTGTACAAAGGCAACCACAGCATCAATCAATTTACCCAAGGTAAGGCTCATTCTACCTGTTTATAGATTTCAGTGCTGTTAAATTGCCAAGTGTACATTCAAATAATTAACTTCTATAAATGTAGCTTGTACTGTTATTTGTGAGTGTTTTAAAATTATTTTTTGCCCATGTTCTTTAAACGTAGACCATATCTATTATTATTATTATTATAATTTTTTATTATTATTATTATTAATAATAATAATATCACTTATTAAAACATTAAGTAGGTTAGAGATATTATTTTGTATAAACTGTGTTTTATTTTAATTTCTCTTAAACCTGGAGCTGCAGTTGATGTTCCTGTAAACCTTAATCTTTGTATCTTTAATTACTTTTCACTGTGCTGCAGAACATTAGGTACCTGTGTTATCAATAATGAAAATTACCTATTAGAATATCATTTTTGCAACCTTTTGCTGCATTAAACGTAAAATATCCAGTGTCAGATGACAGATGATGCTTGGTGAAACTAAAAAGATATGCATTATTTTTTTTTCTATGACGATTCAACCCTATGAGGCACAGGGGGTAATTCTGAGTTGACCGTAGCAGGAAAATTTGTTAGCAGTTGGGCAAAACCATGTGCACTGCAGGGGAGGCAGATATAACATGTGCAGAGAGAGATAGATTTGGGTGTGGTGAGTTAAATCTGCAATCTAAATTGCAGTGTAAAAATAAAGCAGCCAGTATTTACCCTGCACAGAAACAAAATAACCCACCCAAATCTGACTCTCTCTGCACATGTTATATCTGCCCCCCTGCAGTGCACATGGTTTTGCCCAACTGCTAAAAAATTTCCTGCTGCGATCAACTTGGAATTACCCCCATTGATTGGAGATTATGAGCCCGATTTAACAGTTTAGAATGAATCCAGCACTGAGGTACTAATTAAGGGTGAGTAATCTTGCCAATGGTCAGGGCGGTTTTACCGGACCATGCAAGATTGCCGGTACACCAGGTAGATTTAATGAACATTGGAACGATGCCACATGCAATATCGTTCGGCTGGCCATGCAGCACAGCCAACCGGAACATGTCTCATGTGACCTGTGGGAGTGCGCAATAGGGTGTACAGATCAGACGATATGCACGGTTTGTCAATCCGATACGGTAAATCGTGCCAATATCACCCTGACATGTACCCACCCTAGGCAGCCTGTGCTCAAACATGAATATCATTAAAACCTGGACTGTTACGGCAGGATGTAATGGAGTCTGAGATCTCAGGAGGTGCGGGTTGCTGGCCAATCTCTGACCTTTTTATAAGGGACAATTACTTACAAGGCAAGGCTTTTAGTGATTGTCCCTTTAACAAAAACTTCAGAGATCAGCTGGCAACCTGAATCTCTGGCGATCTTGGACTCCCGCCGATAGGGGGCATTTGTTTGGGGACCACTGCCCTACAGGGAGGGGAGGATGGGTCAAATTTAGATTTTGGGTGGTTTTAGCTGAACTCTAAATCACATGAAGCTACCCAATATCTGTGTGCTACATGCAAAAGCAGGCAGAATTTTCTCAATTTGAGAAGAAAACAAAATAGCATTTTCACCTCTTTGCATTGCAAAATGTTTTGTCCAAGTACCAGTGTGACATCTTTGTCTGATTTAGAGTTGTGATAAATTCCAGCTACTGTTACCCCTTTACTGTATATAGTGGAATATATTTAGCATCTGTTAAATGCTTTTATTCATTGTACACATTAGCACAAGTACACTTGCTTTATTATTGCTACATTTAGATGAAGACAAACAGCTGTGTGTCGATTAAAGAAACCGCAGACGCTTTAAATAGCACAAGTTGCTAAGTGAAATCCGGGGCTCAGGTTGATGGATCTGACCATTGCCAAATGGATCTAGTTCAAAGCACGGTCTCGCAGGGCGGCCTCTTACTGGTGATATATTGCCCTCTGCACTAAGAACACAAAACACATAGGTATCAGACAACCAGCCACAAGTAAACTGTGAACTATTGATACATTTCATCTTATGAGCTGGACTGACAAAATAATAATTTTATCACAAGTTGCAGAAAAGTAACAATCTGCTCAATGCCATTGATGCATTATTAGCTTCTCATCTCCTGGCTTGAACAAATGAATCTTAACCCCTTTGTTACTGGCTGAGTCGAGTAAATTATTAAGGAAAAGACAAATTTTAGGCGCTGGGCCAGTAGGTGACTCTCCACCCCTCACACAAGCCTGGACTGGTGCAAGTTCCCTGCAGGGTTATGTTAAAGCCTGGAAACAGGGCCAAGTAACAAAGTAACTTTGACTTAATGTGTGTTCTCATCTTGTCTGTTGTTAAATATGAATTCATTAATTGAATTTTGTTGTCAAATACTGTAGCAGAACTGGTAATAAAGTACATGGAAATACCAGAGAACCCAGAGGGGTTTTGTGGCACATAAGATTAGTAGTAGTATCTATGTGTACATTGTTATTCAACCTACTGTAGTACCCCTTTCACACCGCTCAAATAACCCGGTATCGACTTGGCATATTGCCGTGTCGACACGAGTCAGAGTGCGGTGTGAAAGCGCCAACTCCGAATTCCCGGGTCGCCTGACCCGGTAATTCAACCCAGGTTATAAGCAGTGTTATTTCCAAGTTGAATACCGGGTCAGTGGCTGCATAAACAGATTCCCAGGGGTCGATGCAACCCGGGACCCGTTTACTAGATAGGGAGAGGCGGCGCGGAGATGAGCTCATCTCCCAGCGCCGCCTCCGCCCCCGCCCCTGGCTCCGCCCCCCGTAGCTATGGCAACCGACCCGGCATATTGCCAGGTCGGACAGCCAGCGAAAGGGGTAGGGAGAGTCTCCAATGCCGGATCCCACCCGGGAAGGACCCGTTTCCAATTCCCGGGTGGGATCCGGCATTGGAGATGTAAAAGGGGTATGGGGGGGGGGGGGGGTGGTTCATCAAATCAACAGTGTCTAGGTCGACAATGTTTAGGTCGACCACTATAGGTCGACAGTCACTAGGTCGACATGGATGGAAGGTCGACAGGGTTTCTAGGTCGACATGTGCTAGGTCGACAGGTCTAAAGGTCGACATGAGGATTTTTTTTTTGGTGTCGTCTTCTTCGTAGAGTGACCGGGATCCCAAATTAGAATCTGCAATCCTTACTGAATGAGGTCCATTGTGTTTTTCTGTTTTACCATTAACTGAAAATTAGTGCAGCACGGGTCCTCGACCCAACGATCACTATACAGCTCTACTGTGGTCTAATGAATGCTGAAATGATGACGTCACTAAATTACTTTTATACTACTTTGTTAAAGGATGTCTATATCCAGGGCCGGACTGCTCATCTGGCACTTCTGGCACATGCCGGTCTGGCACATAGAGAGCTGGGAGAGACGCGCGCAGCTGCCGGCTCTCCATTTTGCTGCCCCCCCCCCCCCCCCGCACAAAGTGTCTGTGTTTAAGATGTATGGGGCCATTCTGCGAGTCCACGTCTCGTGAGCAGTGTCCCCTCCTCCCGAACTGCCCTTTTCAAAGAAATATGGGGGCGCACTGCGAGTCCATGTCCCCCTGACTTCAGGCTTGCCCCTGTGAACAGTGTTCGCGACCCCCCCCCCCCTTTACGCGTGCATGCCCCCTTTCATGTGTACACATACACGCCGCCTTCTAACATGCACGCGTGGAAGGCATGCGTGCACACAAATGCCAGGGCCAGTAAGTCAACACTGTAAATTCAGTTTTAGATGAAGTTCATTAAGGAAAAAACTCTGAATATTACTTACCCATGATCTGACATTGGGGGAACTGCCACATCTCCGGAGCTCTGATACATAATGAAACTCCGGACCTCTGATATCTAATGGCTTTGATTCAGATGACACTGGCGTATTTATAATGGGTACAGTGTGTGCGGTGCACATGGGCCCCTGTGTCCACAAGCTGCACCCATTTCTTTTATACTCGCCTCTTCAGAGTCAAGCAAGCGCACAAATAATCACTGGGAAAATGGCGCTGTAGCCATGTTCCCCTCGTTTTGCGCATGTGCACTAGCGCCCCAGTGCTCAGACTCTAATGCACTTCTGTCTTAAAATGCCCCTGGACAGAGTAGCGGCTTATGTAACAAGGTACCGATGTTCGTACTTTACGCAGTACGGGTCTGTGACATCGGTCGCACTACGGCATCAGTCAGTGATTGACAGTCAGATGCCATTTGGAGGATGGGGAATGGGTGGCGACAACCTCCATTTCTCGAAACTGAGGCATATTGCTGCCTCTACAGGGGAAGGACGAGGCCAGGATCTCTGTCAGAGGACGGAGATTTCTTGGCCTCTAGGTAGAACTTGTGCAACCCCATGTGTCATACAGCCGGCTGACCGTGCCGGGGAAGATCTGATACTGCATCCTTGGACCCCTGCTTCATTACCATCTCAGCGTTATCGCTGCTGCTTCTATTTAACCAGCAGCAGAGGTCCCTTAAACCACATCTGAATGAGGGCCAATGTTATGTATTATTGTGTCACATTTTGAACTCCATCCACTCCATTACAGCCACAGACATCATTTTTTATTATTTTATGCGGCCCATACTGTACATCTAATGGGCCAATCCCAGATTCCGCAATGCAGGTCTAATCCGGTGATTGCCACATTCCAATGATCAGCAATTTCAATGGATTCAACAAAATACTAAATATTATACCACCTTGCCATTTCCAATCATTTTCAGGTCACTGTTTTCAAATTGAGATTGACAACATCCAGCATGTTGGACAATCACTTGACCCAGTCATCGGCAGAACGGGGAATTGTCCCAATGACTTGCTGATATATGGGCCCTATGCTATTATACATTATAGACCTATTTCAATATACAGTGTAGCACTATAAAGTACAGTATAGTTTACAAATCAATATAATTTGTCAGAATACAGTATAATCCCAGTTACAGTATACAATATAGCTACCGATTATTTATAATATTATATAGTTTCTAAGCCACTATTCTATTATAGCCCTATGCTGATATATAGTACAGTATAGTCCCCTTTTCAGTATACAATGTAGGACCAGCATGTAGTTTAGTATATAAACAATATATAGTATAGCACACAATTTGATATATTGTATAATCCCATGCCAATATACATTGCAGCTCCTCTTTCAGCATATATCCCAATTTTGTAGAGACTGTCTATTTTCACAGACCCAGAAGTTCAACATCATGACCTGCCCAAATCTGGGTGTAGATTGGGCAGATCATGGGAAGTGATTGTTTCTATCCTTTGATTTATTTCAAATGTTTGGAGGTATGACACTTCAGGATACAGTGTGAGTCTTTTTTCAGTATACAGCAGAGCATACAAGCCAATTTACTTTATAGCCCCATGTCAGTGAGTATACGGTACACTTCCCAAGCCCTGCATTATACTCATTACTACCACTGGTGCCAGCATTCCCAGCAAGGAAAGCACTACCTTTGCATGAACCTAGGCAGTTGCCCAGAGTGCCAGTGGTTACAGGGTGCCTGAATTAGTAACATAAAACCAGAGATCGTCATGCCTCTTAACATTGGAAGTAAGTCAATCGGGACAAGGGGTGTGGCCTCGTAATGGAGGAGGCGTGTCCGTGTTATCCCCTTCTTGTCACACCTTCACCACTGAACAGACTAGTGGCAGGTGCTATACAGTGTGAAAACATACTTATCTATTCTCCCGAAAGGCCCAGGAGACTTCCAAATCTCTGGTGGCTCTCCCCGATGCTGGTAAAAGTGGGTGAGTCTCCCAGAAGCATCCCACGGGATGCGTTCAGCATCCTGGCGGTCATGTGAACGAAGCCAGAATCCCGACACCACTCAGGACAGTGGCGTCGGAACACCGTCAGCCGACATCCCGAAAAGTGAGTATCAGGGTGTTGGGTTAGGTTTAGGGCCCGGGTGGGCCTGGCTAGGGTTACGGCTAGGCACTAGTAGGGGTTAGAGTCAGGCATAGCCGCCACTCCCCAAGGGTTAGCCATAGCCACCAACTCTGGAGGACTAGGGTAATTGAGGATAAAAATATTTACCCCATCCACAGTAGCGATCTTCAGTTTCAGGATGCCGCGTCGGTCATGTGACTGCTGGCATTAAATATCGAACCCCATCCCAAATCTGCCTGCGGTTGCCTACTTCCCAAGTGAAGTGGGCGGTCTGGGGCAGCTTCATAAGGAGATTTTGTTCTGAATCACGTCATCATAGCCCCCGTGCCTTCAGGCGCTGAAATACAGCTTGATTTGTCTTTAGACACACCATTGGTTGCACCCAGGGGCGCCAGAACATGTTGTGGTTGGGGGACCATGTAGGGACCTCTTACCCCCCAGATCACCGCGGAGAATCTGACTTCAAAACTCCGGCGCCGCAGCGTGTTGCCCCGAGTCCTCCTGTCCTAGCCGGCTCTCAGATGCATTACTGGGAGGAGGCGTGGCCATGCTGAGCCTGCTGAGACATCCTCGCCTCCTCCCAGTAATGCCTCTGTGAAGAACCAGCTGGACAGGACACAGGGCCGCACGCTACAGCGCCAGAGTTTTGAAGTCAGATTCTCCGCAGTGAGCTGGGGGTTAGCGCTCCCCCTCCCCACGTCTGCGCCTCTGACATGTTTTGGGGGAGCATGCTGCCCCCTCCCCCCCCCCCCCCATTCCGACTCCTATGGTTGCACCATCCAAACGTGTTGTGCCAGCTCTATACTACAGTAGGTGCAAATTTTCTTTATGAGAATGACCTTTAGTGTGAGCGATTAATAGTCCATGTAAACACCCACTTCAGCTACATGCCTGCAACCCATCCAAAAGAAGGACCATCTCCGTGCGCCTGAATAGCCACCTCCCAGCTACCTGCCAGGAATGCCCAATACATTTTTAGTACACTTCCCTGTGCGTCTGAAACCACAACCTCGAATCAATTGGGACCCACGCATGGTGCGACTTAGATGTGCGCAGAGTGGAAAGAATAGCACAACTACATCCAACACCAACATAGCTTGTCACTCAGAATCAGGCCGTTTTATATCATATTGAATATTTTTATTTGTGTTTGTGCTTATAGAAAAGCTACAGGTTCACTAACATGATGATGCATAAAGCTAAAATTTCTGTTTTACTTTTGGATTTGTAAACAGCAATAGTTGTCTACTCTGGATAATTTTAGATTCCGAGGGGGAATTCAATTGTTTTTCCCTGCTGCCGCCACTAGATGGCACCCAATGTAGCAATTCAATTGTTGCTCCATTCAGGTGTGATTAGCCGTGGAGAGACACATTTCAGCTCACAGCCATCCAGCTGAAATATGTGAAAAGTAACCCATCTGGGCGCCCAAACAGCAGTTTGTGTGGCGCGCCTAGCACTTTGGTCGGATTTAGCCGTTTTACGCCCCCTGTAGTACAACTAAACACAGAGCACAGAGCCTGTGCATGCTTAGGAAGTAGCCATTTCTATAGCAAATGTAAAGGTAACAAGTTATATAGCTGACATGTTTGATCTTGGTGCATCTGGGCTGTATTGGGACGTTTTCATATAGGCATAGGGGGTTATTCAGACCTGATCACACGCTAGTTTTTTTTGCCGCGCTATGAACAGGTCAGAACTGCGCATGCGTATGCACCGCAATACGCAGGCGCATCGCATGGGTACAAAGCAGATTGTCACTGTGTGATGAGTTTTACATAGAATCCATTTGCACAGCCGATCGCAAGGAGATTGACAGGAAGAGGGTATTTGTGGGTGGCAACTGACCGTTTTCAGGGAGTTGTTGGAAAACCGCAGGCGTGTCCAAGCGTTGGAAGGGAGGGTGTCTGACGTCAATTCCGGTCCCGGACAGGCTGAAGTGATCGCAGCGGCTGAGTAAGTCCTGGGCTACTCAGAAACTGAAAAAGATCGCACACTTGCACAGCTAAAATACACTCCCCATAGGCGGCGACTATCTGATCGCAGCGCCTACAGGGGAAAACTGCTAGCAAGCGATCAGGTCTGAATTAGGCCCATAGGGGGTCATTCCGAATTGTTCGCTCGCTAGCAGTTTTTAGCAGCCGTGCAAAGGCTAAGCCGCCGCCCTCTGGGAGTGTATGTTAGCTTAGCAGAAGTGCGAACGAAAGGTTCGCAGAGCGGCTGCAAAATAATTTTGAGCAGTTTCAGAGTAGCTCCAGACCTACTCAGCGCTTGCGATCACTTCACTTGTTTAGTTCCTGATTTGACGTCACAAACACGCCCTGCGTTTGGGCAGCCACGCCTGCGTTTTTCCGGCCACGCCTGCGTTTTCTCGATCACTCCCTGAAAACGGTCAGTTGACACCCAGAAACACCCCTTTCCTGTCAATCACTCTGCGGCCAGCAGTGCGACTGAAAGGCTTTGCTAGACCCTGTGTGAAACTACATCTTTTGTTGTAATATTACTTTGCGCCGCATACGCATGCGCAGAAGTGCCATTTTTTTTGCCTCATCGCTGCACAGCGAACGAATGCAGCTAGCGAACAACTCAGAATGACCCCCATAGTTCAGTGCTGGGGCGTGTCAGCAGAAGTGCAATTAAAATAGAATATGGAGAGTTCCACTTAACTAGCGCTATATGTGAATTCTTCTTTGTTCCATCATTCCATCGTGTTATCCAGAACAAGTTGACATATAGAATGAAAAAGATATGTATAGTGTAATGCCGTTTTAATTACAATAGCACATATACATAACATACATAAAACATTGATAGAATAAATATGATTTGCAATAAAATGTGGGATCAATTATTCAACAAAATCCCCTGGAGAGGCAAGTGAGGTAATAGGTAATTACCAGAATTTTAGGGAACTGTGGTTTAGACAGTCCCTATCAGCGCGTGTGTCCCGTAATGGGTGTTCCGGATCAGCCCATCCACCACACAGATTGTCACTGCTGAATCCCGGATAAATACACTCTCCTCACAAGCGTCTTAAGTGGGAAACCGACGCGTTTCAACTCTTAGCTAGAGTCTTTTTCAAGGTTCAGATGAAGTGCATGCTTTGCAGAGTTGGGCATATGGGTAAATAAACCTGTATTCAGGTGTACAATTTGCAGTATAGACTGGTGCACGTTCGCACTGATAATGACGGTGAGCAACAGGCGAAGCATACAGAAAGAGTGCAGGTGCACTGCAAGATATGTGTGGAGGAATATACGCATCTTTTTCAGTGCATACAATACTGGAGCACTTACCTCACCTCAGCGTCAGGCGTGGTGTACAGCAGGCCTACTTCTACAAGTAAAGGCACAGTGGCTCTGCATTTTTTTGCTTTTAGGAAACACGCCTTTATAAGTTCAACTGTAACTTTTGTACAGATATATCTCTTAGAGTACAGATTTCTAATTACCAAACAAGGTTTACTGTATAGTTTGTCCTAATATGAACTCATCCAACATGACCACTTCCACCAAGCTCAATATGCTCTGCTTCCTATATCCCACCTAATTTACTATTACAGTTACGTGGGCTGAATGATTTCATTGATGAGATGGGTGTTTTGTTTCCAACATCAATGAATGAATTCAATCCCGGTAATTACAACAGTAAATGAAGTGGGACGTACGGGAGCAGAGTATTTTGCACCGGGTGGAAAGGGTCACATTGCAGTGTTGTGAAAAGTGGATTCAGACAGCTGCAACAAAGCAAAGCCCTCGGCGATACCACACAAAATGTAACAGTCATCTATTTTTGTAGGGGGGGATGTAGTTGCCCTTTGATGATCCCTGCCTCAGGCATTGAATGGGTTAAAAAGCTAAGCTCTTGCATGAAATTGCCAGCTGAAGAAAAGGCCAAAGTTACTTTCTAGTGATGTATACCATGGGAGTATACCCAATCAGTATGTTGTCACCTTAATTAACCTCTGTGCTCAGGCAGTCTTAGTTAATACCAGGAAATTACCTGTTATCTATGAATCAGTGGTCTTGGGTACCGTATCCATTGCCAAGAAAACAGCTTTACCTGAGAACACCACCATGCACTGTATAAGATGAGCTATCCCCTTCCTATGCTACTTTAAATTGTTCATGTGTCACTTGTCATTTAAGTGCATTGTCGTAGTTGTTAAGCAGATAAATAATGTAATAGTCCTATACACATTGCTGTGAGATTGCGTGAAAGATAGGCTGCCTGGGATCACTAATACTGTAAGACGTTTATTGTGTGTCAGAAAATATCTCCTTTCACAATCTCAAATTAAGCTCTTGAAATTTTTTTGTAATAAGGTGTGAATGTTATTTGCAGCAATTTATATAGGTGACTAATATTTATATAGGCGACTGTTTGGGTGTTGTAGTCCTTCATCATCCTTTTTTGTTTCCTTACAGCGGACGTTGATGACATGAAAATCTGTTATGTTTTGCGGGAGAAAGAAAACGCGACAAGTGATCATTTCTATTTTACTGTTGAAGATAGTGGTAAGTACATTGTCTGCATATACCTTCGGGAATTAGTGAATACAGCCACCAAAGTTGAGAAATGCAATAAAGCATCAAGGAGGCATTTGGAAAGTTAACTTACCCCTTCAGTTCACTTACTGTACTGTGGGGCTGATTCTGAGTTGGGCGCTGATGCGGCCCATAGCGCAGTTTACTGATGGAGGCAAAATGCGCATGTGCAGCGGCTGCCTCACGGCTGCATGGGCATGCACATTGCGGTCGCATCTCCGATTGATACGACCTCATTGTGATTGACAGCGTTGAGCTGTTCGCGGGGCTTCGGAGCGGCGTTGGGGGGGCTGGGAGGGCCTAACGGGGTTGGGATGTGACCGTTTTCGGGGCGGCTGCCTGACGTCACGCTGCCACTCCAATTTAAAAAATGGCAGCCGACCACCTGACAGTGCAGCCGGCCTCACACGCGCTAGACGGCCTTACCTTGTGCTGGGTGGCCCCAGCATGTGAGGAGATGGATGAGCTTCTGTATCTGTTTTAGCCCTTCATGCTGATTTGTCTACTATGGTGATGCACAGGCCAAACCCGAGCCCATGTATCTCCACTGCGTACCGGCCAGCCCAGAATTTGCTTGCTAGCTGTGGAACTATTCATGCTTGTGCTAATTTTATTCACTCATAAAGGGAATATGCTGAAACAGAGTACATTAGCATGGACCTATACTGAGTCACACTTTCTTCAATAAAAATGGCAGCATTAGGGAAAATATTTAATGACAGTCCATCTGTTTAAAACAAATAGTGAGATCTAATTCTGCTCATTCTAGGTGTGGTAGATATTTTTGGTTGTTCAAATTTATCTATATATAACAAGTGCGTAAACAGTTCTATTGATGACAGCAATGTGCTAGTAATAACCTAACAAATTCTCAGTTATGTCAGTGACTGCGGGGAATGTTTGGCATCGCTGCCATCTGGGAAGTTAATAAAGTTTTTCTAAGTTTGTCAACTCTGTTGGAAAAGTAACACAATGATAGTGTGATGGTTTCTCTATGAAAACAGTATTGATCTTAATAATCACACGTATTATAGTGCTGGTGCAAATATGTGGTGATTGATGGCTTTAGTACGCTGATAAAATAGAACATATCTGATCATTCATTACAATATTCTTATCATACGTCCCAGAATTTGTGTCACAAAATTGTCAGTTATATTAATAAAGATGTCAGTGTTTGAATAAGTACATTTAAATGGCAATAAAAATAAATATGGAAATATATTGCATAAATGGCAGTCCAATGGGGAGAAACCACATGAAATATATAACAATACCTGTTATGCGCACCCCTTGCCTTTCTTTGCTTCTTCATACTACAGTATGTACAGCTTTTGGAAATTATGGGCCTTATTCAGGTGCGATGTGGGTGCAAATTTCTGAGTGGTGGGTAGCGCCCACGTCATACTTGCCTACTTTGCTGCCCCCTCCTCCGGGAGGAGGCAGCGTTGTAGGTGCATGGGGGCGTGGCCGGCAGCAGGGTGGCCGTTCTGGGGGTGTGGTAAACAGGGTAGTGGACAGTCCAGGGGGCGTAGCATCAGGATCGCGTCATATTGGCTCCGCCCCCCGCTATGCAGTGCCGAGAAAAGAGGCGCTGTATAGCGGGGGGCAGAGCTACGATGAATCGTGTCATTGGACCCCCTCGGACCGCCCACTTGTTCTCTGTTGTGGGCGGCCGAGGAGGGTCATGGAGGGGCAGCTCGGAAAGCGGGATGCTTGCCCACCTTTCCAGGGGGCCGAGAGGGCCACCCGATTTTCGGGAGCCTCCCGGCTATCCGGGAGGGTAGGCAAGTATGGCGCAGGTCCCGTCCTGCGCATGCGCACGCAGTTAATACTATTGGGTGGCATTAACTGCAAACGCTGATTGACAGGCGTTTGCAGGCGGGCGGGTGGCCTTTGTTGACCGTTGCGGGGCGGCGTGTTGGAAACAAGGGCGTGTCGACTGCATTTTTGGGGCAGCTGCTCTGATCGAAAAAATTGCGCCGGGACTCCTGCTGTCACAGCCAGGCTGCGCCGGCTGGAGGCTACCCTAGTTTCTGCGACCACGCACTAATTGCAGTACAATCGCAATTAGAGCGTGGTCGCAGTTGGTGGGTGGCGAGTAGCATGCTGGGCGGCCCTGCCCTACTATGGGCGGCCCCCAGCATGCGAAAAAACAGATTGCAAACTCTGCTTTTTAGCAGAATTTGCAATCCGTACTGAACAGGGTCCTATATTTACAAATATTTCTCATACGTCCTAGAGGATGCTGGGGACTCCAAAAGGACCATGGGGTATAGACGGATCCGCAGGAGCCTGGGCACACAATAAAGACTTAAACTGGGTGTGAACTGGCTCCTCCCTCTATGCCCCTCCTCCAGACCTCAGTTAGACTTTGTGCCCAGGAGTGATGGGTCACACACTAGGGGAGCTCTCCTGAGTTTCTCTAAAAGACTTTATGTTAGGTTTTTTATTTTCAGGTAGACCTACTGGCTACAGGCTCCCTGCATCGTGGGACTGAGGGGAGAGAAGCAGGACCTACTTCTTCTTAGTTTAAAGGCTCTGCTTCTCGGCTACTGGACACCATTAGCTCCAGAGGGTTCGATCACTTGGTGCGCCTAGCTGCTTGTTCCCGGAGCCACGCCGTCACCCCCCTCACAGAAGCCAGAAGAAAGAAGCCGGGTGAGTATGTGAAGAACAGAAGACTTCAGTGACGGCAGAAGACTTCAGTAAAGGAGGTACAGCGGTCGCGCTGCGCCCCATGCTCCCACACACCAATGGCACTCACAGGGTGCAGGGCGCTTGGGGGGGGGGGGAGCGCCCTGGGCAGCAGGTTGCTGATTTCTTCTTCTTCTTAAGGCTGGCATACAAGCATTTCGGTGCCTGGGCACCGTGGATCGTACCCCCGCCGCCATATAACTGCGCGCTGCGCACCATTACTTCCCCGCCGCCGGCTCCCACGGGTGCAGGGCGCGGAGGGGGGAGCGCCCTGAGCAGACATTTTACACTATAGTTGTGACTCTCTGGCGGTGCCTGGGCTCCGTGTCCCGGACGCCCGCCAACATGTGGTAGCGCACTACGCGCCATTTCTTCCCGCCGCCGGCTCTCTCGGGTGCAGGGCGCTGGGGGGGGGGGAAGCGCCCTGGGCAGCATTTTACAGGTGATTGTGTAGTGTTCAGCTGGCGGTGCCGGGGCTCCGTGTCCCGGACCCCCGCCATCGTGTTGTCGCGCACGGCGCGCCATTTCCCCACCGCCGCCGGCTCCATGGGTGCAGGGCGCTGGGGGGGAGCAATTTTGGGATCATCCCAAGCGGGGGAACATACCCGGACACCGGGTGTCTTCACCCCGCCAGGGCACCGTGCTGCGCTCCATCGCTCCCACACACCAACGTTTTCCGTGGGTGCGGGGCGCGGGGGGGGGGGGGGGGCGCCCTGGGCTGCGTTTTGTATATATAGGGGTATATACAGGGGGTCAATCCCTGTATATAAGGCCCCAGCTCAATTTTTAAGGTTATGTATGTATATATGTTTGAGCGGGCTTCAGCGGGCCGGGAAGGGGCGGAGCTTATCCCTCAGAGTCAGCGCCATTTCTCTAACGTCCTAAGTGGATGCTGGGACTCCGTAAGGACCATGGGAATAGCGGCTCCGCAGGAGACTGGGCACAAAAGTAAAAGCTTGAACTAGCTGGTGTGCACTGGCTCCTCCCCCTATGACCCTCCTCCAAGCCTCAGTTAGATTTTTGTGCCCGAACGAGAAGGGTGCATGCTAGGTGGCTCTCCTGAGCTGCTTAGAGTAAAAGTTTATTTTAGGTTTTTTATTTTCAGTGAGTCCTGCTGGCAACAGGCTCACTGCATCGTGGGACTAAGGGGAGAAGAAACGAACTCACCTGCGTGCAGAGTGGATTGGGTTTCTTAGGCTACTGGACATTAGCTCCAGAGGGACGATCACAGGTTCAGCCTGGATGGGTCCCGGAGCCGCGCCGCCGGCCCCCTTACAGAGCCAGAAGAACGAAGAGGTCCGGTGAAATCGGCGGCAGAAGACGTTCCTGTCTTCAACTAAGGTAGCGCACAGCACTGCAGCTGTGCGCCATTGCTCTCAGCACACTTCACACTCCGGTCACTGAGGGTGCAGGGCGCTGGGGGGGAGCGCCCTGAGACGCAATAAAAACAGAAATACCTTAGGATGGCAAAAGAAATACATCACATATAGCTCCTGGGCTATATGGATGTATTTAACCCCTGCCAGTTTTCCAGAAAAAAGCGGGAGATAAGGCCGTCGTGAAGGGGCGGAGCCTATCTCCTCAGCACACAAGCGCCATTTTCCCTCACAGTTCCGCTGGAAGGACGGCTCCCTGACTCTCCCCTGCAGTCCCTACAGAATCAGGGTAAAAACGAGAGAGGGGGGGCACTATTGGCAGCTAAATTATAAACAGCAGCTATAAAAGGGAGTAACACTTATATAAGGTTATCCCTATATATATATATAGCGCTCTGGTGTGTGCTGGCAAACTCTCCCTCTGTCTCCCCAAAGGGCTAGTGGGGTCCTGTCCTCTATCAGAGCATTCCCTGTGTGTGTGCTGGGTGTCGGTACGATTGTGTCGACATGTATGAGGAGGAAAATGATGTGGAAGCAGAGCAATTGCCTGTATTAGTGATGTCACCACCTAGGGAGTCGACACCTGACTGGATGGTTGTATTTAAAGAACTACGTGACAATGTCAGCACTTTACAAAAAACTGTTGACGATATGAGACAGCCGACAAATCAATTAGTGCCTGTCCAGGCGTCTCAGACACCGTCAGGGGCGATAAAACGCCCGTTACCTCAGTGGGTCGACACAGACCCAGACACGGATACTGAGTCCAGTGTCGACGGTGAGGAAGGTGAGTCCAGTAGGGCCACACGTTACATGATCACGGCAATGAAGGAGGCATTGAACATTTCTGACACTACAAGTACCACAAAGAAGGGTATTATGTGGGGAGTGAAAAAACTACCAGTAGCTTTTCCTGAGTCAGACGAATTAAATGAGGTGTGTGATAAAGCGTGGGTTTCCCCCGATAAAAAAGTGCTAATTTCTAATAAATTATTGGCACTATACCCTTTCCCGCCAGAGGTTAGGGCGCGTTGGGAAACACCCCCTAGAGTAGATAAAGCGCTCACACGTTTATCTAAACAAGTAGCGTTACCGTCTCCTGATACGGCCGCCCTCAAAGAACCAGCGGATAGAAGGCTGGAAAATATCCTGAAGGGTATATACACACATACTGGTGTTATACTGCGACCAGCAATCGCATCAGCCTGGATGTGCAGTGCTGGAGTGGCGTGGTCGGATTCCCTGACTGAAAATATTGATACCCTGGATAGGGACAGTATATTACTAACTATAGAGCATTTGAAGGATGCATTACTATATATGCGTGATGCACAGAGGGATATTTGCACCCTGGCATCAAGAGTGAGTGCTATGTCCATTTCTGCCAGAAGAGTGTTATGGACGCGACAGTGGTCAGGGGATGCGGATTCCAAACGACATATGGAAGTATTGCCGTTTAAAGGGGAGGAGTTATTTGGGGCCGGTCTATCGGACCTGGTGGCCACGGCAACGGCCGGAAAGTCCACCTTTTTACCCCAGGTCACCTCTCAGCAGAAAAAGACACCTTCTTTTCAAACTCAGTCCTTTCGTTCCCATAAGTACAGGCGGGCAAAAGGCCACTCATTTCTGCCCCGGGGCAGAGGAAGAGGAAAAAGACTGCACCAGGCAGCCTCTTCCCAGGAGCAGAAGCCCTCCTCTGCTTCTGCCAAGTCTTCAGCATGACGCTGGGGCTTTACAAGCGGACTCGGACACGGTGGGGGCCCGTCTCAAAAATTTCAACGCGCAGTGGGCTCACTCGCAAGTGGACCCCTGGATTCTGCAGGTAGTATCACAGGGGTACAAACTGGAATTCGAGACGTCTCCCCCTCGCCGGTTCCTGAAGTCTGCTCTACCAAAGTCTCCCTCCGACAGGGAGGCAGTTTTGGAAGCCATTCACAAGCTGTATTCCCAGCAGGTGATAATCAAGGTACCTCTCCTACAACAGGGAAAGGGGTATTATTCCACGCTGTTTGTGGTACCGAAGCCGGACGGCTCGGTGAGACCAATTTTAAATCTAAAATCCTTGAACACTTACATAAAGAGGTTCAAATTCAAGATGGAGTCACTCAGAGCAGTGATAGCAAACCTGGAAGAAGGGGACTATATGGTGTCTCTGGACATCAAAGATGCTTATCTCCACGTCCCAATCTACCCTTCTCACCAAGGGTACCTCAGGTTTGTAGTACAAAACTGTCATTATCAGTTTCAGACGCTGCCGTTTGGATTGTCCACGGCACCTCGGGTCTTTACCAAGGTAATGGCCGAAATGATGATTCTTCTTCGAAGAAAAGGCGTTTTAATTATCCTTTACTTGGACGATCTCCTGATAAGGGCAAGGTCCAGGGAACAGTTAGAAGTCGGAGTAGCACTATCTCAGTTAGTGTTACGTCAGCACGGGTGGATTCTAAATATTCCAAAATCGCAGCTGATTCCAACGACACGTCTCCTGTTCCTAGGAATGATTCTGGACA
Organism: Pseudophryne corroboree; assembly: GCF_028390025.1. Classification (NCBI taxonomy): domain Eukaryota; kingdom Metazoa; phylum Chordata; class Amphibia; order Anura; family Myobatrachidae; genus Pseudophryne; species Pseudophryne corroboree. Next base: position 156,955,926 of record NC_086445.1, read on the forward strand.
CAGTCCAGAAAAAGGTGTTTCTCCCAGAGGAGAAGGCCAGGGAGTTATCCGAGCTAGTCAGGAATCTCCTAAAACCAGGCCAGGTGTCAGTGCATCAGTGCACGAGGGTCCTGGGAAAAATGGTGGCTTCTTACGAAGCGATTCCATTCGGAAGATTCCATGCAAGAACGTTTCAGTGGGATCTTCTGGACAAATGGTCCGGATCGCATCTTCAGATGCATCAGCGGATAACCCTGTCGCCAAGGACAAGGGTGTCTCTTCTGTGGTGGCTGCAGAGTGCTCATCTACTAGAGGGCCGCAGATTCGGCATTCAGGATTGGATCCTGGTGACCACAGATGCCAGCCTGAGAGGCTGGGGAGCAGTCACACAGGGACAAAATTTCCAGGGCTTGTGGTCAAGCATGGAAACATCTCTTCATATAAACATTCTGGAACTAAGGGCCATTTACAATGCCCTAAGTCAAGCAAAACCCCTGCTTCAGGGTCAGGCGGTATTGATCCAATCGGACAACATCACGTCAGTCGCCCACGTAAACAGACAGGGCGGCACGAGAAGCAGGAGGGCGATGGCAGAAGCTGCAAGGATTCTTCGCTGGGCGGAGAATCATGTGATAGCACTGTCAGCAGTGTTCATTCCGGGAGTGGACAACTGGGAAGCGGACTTCCTCAGCAGACACGACCTTCACCCGGGGGAGTGGGGACTTCATCCAGAAGTCTTCCAAGAGATGGTAAACCGTTGGGAAAAACCAAAGGTGGACATGATGGCGTCCCGTCTCAACAAAAAACTAGACAGATATTGCGCCAGGTCAAGGGACCCTCAGGCAATAGCGGTGGACGCTCTGGTAACACCATGGGTGTACCAGTCAGTGTATGTGTTCCCTCCTCTGCCTCTCATACCAAAAGTACTGAGAATCATAAGAAGGAGAGGAGTAAGAACTATACTCGTGGTTCCGGATTGGCCAAGAAGGACTTGGTACCCGGAACTTCAAGAGATGCTCACGGAGGACCCGTGGCCTCTACCTCTAAGAAAGGACCTGCTCCAGCAGGGACCTTGTCTGTTCCAAGACTTACCGCGGCTGCGTTTGACGGCATGGCGGTTGAACGCCGGATCCTGAAGGAAAAAGGCATTCCAGAAGAAGTCATCCCTACCCTGATAAAGGCCAGGAAGGATGTAACCGCGAAACATTATCACCGCATTTGGCGAAAATATGTTGCGTGGTGTGAGGCCAAAGAGGCCCCTACAGAGGAATTTCAACTGGGTCGCTTCCTACATTTCCTGCAAACAGGACTGTCTATGGGCCTAAAATTAGGGTCCATTAAGGTTCAAATTTCGGCCCTGTCGATTTTCTTCCAAAAAGAACTGGCTTCAGTGCCTGAAGTCCAGACGTTTGTCAAAGGGGTACTGCATATACAGCCTCCTTTTGTGCCCCCGGTGGCACCTTGGGATCTCAATGTGGTTTTGGGGTTCCTAAAATCACATTGGTTTGAACCACTCACCACTGTGGAATTAAAATATCTCACATGGAAGGTGGTAATGCTGTTAGCCCTGGCTTCAGCCAGGCATGTCTCAGAATTGGCGGCTTTATCTTATAAAAGCCCTTACCTGATTTTTCATACGGATAGGGCAGAATTGAGGACTCGTCCTCAATTTCTCCCAAAGGTGGTTTCAGCGTTTCACGTGAACCAGCCTATTGTGGTGCCTGCGGCTACTAGGGACTTGGAGGACTCCAAGTTACTGGACGTAGTCAGGGCCCTGAAAATATATATTTCCAGGACGGCTGGAGTCAGGAAATCTGACTCGCTGTTTATCCTGTATGCACCCAACAAGCTGGGTGCTCCTGCTTCTAAGCAGACGATTGCTCGTTGGATTTGTAGTACAATTCAGCTTGCACATTCTGTGGCAGGCCTGCCACAGCCAAAATCTGTAAAAGCCCATTCCACAAGGAAGGTGGGCTCATCTTGGGCGGCTGCCCGAGGGGTCTCGGCTTTACAACTTTGCCGAGCAGCTACTTGGTCAGGGGCAAACACGTTTGCTAAATTCTACAAATTTGATACCCTGGCTGAGGAGGACCTGGAGTTCTCTCATTCGGTGCTGCAGAGTCATCCGCACTCTCCCGCCCGTTTGGGAGCTTTGGTATAATCCCCATGGTCCTTACGGAGTCCCAGCATCCACTTAGGACGTTAGAGAAAATAAGAATTTACTTACCGATAATTCTATTTCTCATAGTCCGTAGTGGATGCTGGGCGCCCATCCCAAGTGCGGATTGTCTGCAATACTTGTATATAGTTATTGTTACAAAATTCGGGTTATTATTGTTGTGAGCCATCTTTTCAGAGGCTCCTTCGTTTATCATACTGTTAACTGGGTTCAGATCACAGGTTGTACGGTGTGATTGGTGTGGCTGGTATGAGTCTTACCCGGGATTCAATATCCTTCCTTATTATGTACGCTCGTCCGGGCACAGTATCCTAACTGAGGCTTGGAGGAGGGTCATAGGGGGAGGAGCCAGTGCACACCAGCTAGTTCAAGCATTTACTTTTGTGCCTAGTCTCCTGCGGAGCCGCTATTCCCATGGTCCTTACGGAGTCCCAGCATCCACTACGGAGTATGAGAAATAGAATTATCGGTAAGTAAATTCTTATTTTTCCTCGGATCCCCGCCAGGGGGGGGGGGGGGGGGGGCACAGTGTTTTTATGCTATATGGTTGTCATATAGCATTAGGTTGATAATGGACGCATAAGCACTCTTATAGTACATAAATTCACTGTTTCCCTGTTTGTACCCACTATTGGTTAGTCGACATATGTCGGCAGATGTAAGGGCTCTGTCATAAGCTGCTGTGGGGATAACTGTCGGCTTCGCCGGCGCATGGCGGTACTTGATTCGGAAAATTAAGTATTAGCAAATGGGTGTTTGTGTGCTTAAACAGTAAACACGATAGGGGAGATACAGTTGTTTATGGATGGGGGTGAAAGGGATGGAAAAGGGAATTGGCGCTGAGAGAGTATGTAGAGAACAATACTTATCTTGAATGACGTGATGACTTGGACCTATGGGTGTTTTTCTGATTCTTCTTTGGTTTTCCTCCCTTCAGTGTTCTTCCAATGAGTTTTTCAATACGGAAAAAACATGAAAAAAATGGCTAGGGGTTAACCACTGATATATGGGAATATTCTGAATAAAGATTCTTAGGAGATGTGGTCTATTTCTTTTCCAAACACAATGGGTATAGTGGTAGATATACCTTGCTTACATTAATTTACTTATTCACAATGCTCATCAAGGTTTCTTTCAAAGATATTGTATCATCAGGATATCTCTCTAAAGTAAATGCATACCTCCACTTACACGGAACAAAAGTGGTGATAAGCCTATCAAGGTATCTTTTATAATGAAATCACAATCCTGACGGTATATATATTGCGATAGTGGGATTATTCCTTATTGTGCGTACCTCACTTACACATATATAGTGTGTTATCCTCTCATCAAGGTTTCTTTAAAAAACAAGGGTGCGTACCAGTACTCACAGATGTTGTTGATACGCCATGCTCATCAAGGTTTCTTTGTTTTTCTTAGATTCAAATGGAGACTCTTATGTAGATAAATGTTTTTAATAATACACATAAAAATAAAATAATATAATAAAATGTTGGCTGCAGGTAATGGCCACCCGTGTGGGGAATTGATGGGACCAACTTTATCCAGACGTGAGGGACCGGTATCCTGACTGACTGAATCATAAATAAACAAAAGTGGTCGTACCTTTCCCACAACCCGGGTGGGGCAGTATCCAGCAGGCAATAGTCCTCAGCCAACGCGTTTCGAGTAGGTCACTCTTTGTCAAGGCTGATGGAGGACTGAAATGGTGATGTTTTTATGCTAAAAAAACGGAAATTGTGATTCATTACATCACTTCCGGTTCCGGATCTCCCCGAAAGTCTGTCCTTCAAAACAGGGCTTTATAATTACTCCCTTTGGGGTTTACTTCATTGGTGGTGTCAGTGGTATATACGTAAAGGAATAGAGCTGGTTTTTATTATTAGAAGACAAAATCTTCCGGAATCGCCGCGACCGGAAGTGGCACTACGTGGCTTCTGGGTAACGTAGTTTTCAGCAAACCGGAAGTCCCCGTCTGTGTTGTGAATAGCGGTGGGTATTCTGGGTGATGTAGTCTTCTAGAAATCATGCGGGACCATCGTGACCGGAAATGACGCTATATAGCTTCTGGGAAATGTGGTTTTAAGAAGCCGGAAGTTCTGGTCTGTATTGCGGAATGGCGATGGGTTTTCTGGGTAATGTAGTTCTATGTCCCGGAAGTCTTGCGGTATATTCTTCATAGGAAGATGTTTAGACCAGATGGATTGTGGGGATTGTAGTGAAAAACTACTGAATGGATATTTTCATTAGTCTTTTGTTCATTTAGCAATCCACATCGAGACACTTTAAAGTCTTAATGGAGGAGAAGATTGAGAGGAATAAGGCTGGAAGCATGGTCAGGGAATCAGCAACAAGACTCCATAAAATCAGCAGCTAGGAACAGAGAATATACCGCAAGACTTCCGGGACATAGAACTACATTACCCAGAAAACCCATCGCCATTCCGCAATACAGACCAGAACTTCCGGCTTCTTAAAACCACATTTCCCAGAAGCTATATAGCGTCATTTCCGGTCACGATGGTCCCGCATGATTTCTAGAAGACTACATCACCCAGAATACCCACCGCTATTCACAACACAGACGGGGACTTCCGGTTTGCTGAAAACTACGTTACCCAGAAGCCACGTAGTGCCACTTCCGGTCGCGGCGATTCCGGAAGATTTTGTCTTCTAATAATAAAAACCAGCTCTATTCCTTTACGTATATACCACTGACACCACCAATGAAGTAAACCCCAAAGGGAGTAATTATAAAGCCCTGTTTTGAAGGACAGACTTTCGGGGAGATCCGGAACCGGAAGTGATGTAATGAATCACAATTTCCGTTTTTTTAGCATAAAAACATCACCATTTCAGTCCTCCATCAGCCTTGACAAAGAGTGACCTACTCGAAACGCGTTGGCTGAGGACTATTGCCTGCTGGATACTGCCCCACCCGGGTTGTGGGAAAGGTACGACCACTTTTGTTTATTTATGATTCAGTCAGTCAGGATACCGGTCCCTCACGTCTGGATAAAGTTGGTCCCATCAATTCCCCACACGGGTGGCCATTACCTGCAGCCAACATTTTATTATATTATTTTATTTTTATGTGTATTATTAAAAACATTTATCTACATAAGAGTCTCCATTTGAATCTAAGAAAAACAAAGAAACCTTGATGAGCATGGCGTATCAACAACATCTGTGAGTACTGGTACGCACCCTTGTTTTTTAAAGAAACCTTGATGAGAGGATAACACACTATATATGTGTAAGTGAGGTACGCACAATAAGGAATAATCCCACTATCGCAATATATATACCGTCAGGATTGTGATTTCATTATAAAAGATACCTTGATAGGCTTATCACCACTTTTGTTCCGTGTAAGTGGAGGTATGCATTTACTTTAGAGAGATATCCTGATGATACAATATCTTTGAAAGAAACCTTGATGAGCATTGTGAATAAGTAAATTAATGTAAGCAAGGTATATCTACCACTATACCCATTGTGTTTGGAAAAGAAATAGACCACATCTCCTAAGAATCTTTATTCAGAATATTCCCATATATCAGTGGTTAACCCCTAGCCATTTTTTTCATGTTTTTTCCGTATTGAAAAACTCATTGGAAGAACACTGAAGGGAGGAAAACCAAAGAAGAATCAGAAAAACACCCATAGGTCCAAGTCATCACGTCATTCAAGATAAGTATTGTTCTCTACATACTCTCTCAGCGCCAATTCCCTTTTCCATCCCTTTCACCCTCTTCAATTTTTTGGATCATTTGGGATAGATCCAAGGCATAAGGGAAAGGCAGCAGAGATTTGAACAGGAGCGCCATCATACTTCTCAAATAAAATTTTTTTAGTTGTTTATGGATGCCCGGTCGGCATCAACGGGTTTTCCTAGGTAAACAGTTATTAGGCTGTCATTGCCTAGTAACTGTATATATATATGTATATTTATAGGTAGATGTGGTGGGAGTGTTATCAAAATTGTATTTGTATGCTTCCCTCAGACCCCTCGGATTTTCGTGGTTATTAGTATTTTTTGCCCACTTACTATTCCTTGCTGTCGACATTTACTCAGTTTCTGTCGACCATAACGTTCCTGGTAGATCCACATCGGGGGCACGTCAGTACATGTTCATACACATTCACAACACATTACTGTCACTAGGGACCTGATGGGTCTGGACAATCCACTTGCGTATAGGTTATATCTATATGTATATATATGTAGATATATGTTTATATATGCAGGGTTAGGATATGTGTGTTTTATTGTGTATTACATTATGTATATCCATGAATGCTGAAATAATGGTATTCTTCTCATGTGCTGGTCGCTATGTTGATTAAGCTCTAGATTGGCCGTGACGAGTTGGTTTTCGATTCTCTCAAGGAGTCCGAATATTATTCTCTTCCCGAAGTGGAGAGAACATTACGGCAGTCAACTCCTGGTCGACGCAGAGGCCGGTCGCAAAGGATCATTCACAGGAAGCTAAGTGATATTTTATTTCTATACTTTGGCCTTATTTGCATTGCATGCACATGAGGGAGTGTTGTATTCGGATAGGCATCCGATAGAATTACCCTACCCAGAGTTGGTAAGCTTGCTTATGTTGATTCTACTTTATAACATTGCAACAGGCTGCCGCGTGACAGCAGGAGGTGTAGCCGGGAAAAATGCTGAGGTTGTCTCCGAGAGATACTCGAGGGAGGTATACAGTTGTTTGGTGAGCCCTCTGTTCAGTCACGCTCGGCGGATACAACTGGTAAGTCTTACTTCGTGAGTTAGCCTCCTTCACAAAGGTTGGTGACGCATTCTTTTGTGGGATGCAGTCGTTTTAACCGGTTCGATACCGCTCTTTTTTCCTTTTCTGTGCAGACAGTGGAAGGTTGAAAGGTAAGAGTTCTGCAGCCTTGTTAGGTTCGCAGAAGTGGATGTCGTTTTCTGTTTCCAACACATCCACCACTTGTCGCTGAGTCTATCTGGCTAGTTCCCACTCCGGTGTGCACTCGTCTACTAATTTCAGTTAGTCCAGGAATAGACTAAGACCTGTGAGTTATTTATAGAATCCTAAAGGGGAGCATTCTGAGTTACGGTTGTTCCCCTTACTGTTTTTCTAATAAATCTTGCCGTTCCCCTATGGAAGGGGAGGTAGTAAGCTATGTCACACAGAGGTGCGTCAGGTTCAGGACATTGTCCGGTTGTCCCTGTATAAAGGTGCAAATCATTGTTTCTCTCTGACTGTTCTTCGACACAGGGATTGGCTGTTGTTCCCATCGACACAGTTGTCGGAGGTGGGTTTCAGAGTAGATACTGTCCGGTTAATATTTGGTGTTTTTCCTGTGGAAAGAGGTCTGAGGATCCAGAGTTGGATCAGCTTTGCTGTGACACTTCATCAATATGTTCTGTTACTAAAACAGATGGGTGCGGCCTACGAGGCCTGTTTTGGTGAGCAGGTCTACTGCCGGAGTGGCTTTCAAGGGGCCAGTTGGAATAGTGGTCCGGGTCTCACCTGCACATGCACCGGAATATAATCCTAAAGGCCAGGACATCACTCCTGTGGTGTCTGCTTGGTTCTCTCCTTCTAGAGGGATGACGGTTCGGGATCCAGGTTTAGATCCTGGTGTCCGTGCATACAGATCTCCGAGGCTGGGGAGCAGTCCTTGCAAGGGACGTATTTCCAGAGGATAAGGTTAAGTTGGAAAGCTTGTCTGCAATAAGCTTTCTTGATTTAAGAGCTATTTTCGACGAACGTATTCTTCGTGTTCGGCCCATGTTAGTTCTGCCAGACCACTTGTCAGCAGTGGCGTAAGTAAGCCGCTATGACGGAACAAGGAGCAAAGCGGCAATGGCAGAAGATGCACAGTTTTGCCGTGGGGCGGAAAGTCTGGTAAACACTATATTAGCAATATTCGTTCCGGTGGTAAACGAAGGTGAAATAGATTTCCTCTGTTGACGCGATCTCCATCCGGGAGAAATTCAGTCATCATCGTGAAGTTTTCACAGACGTGACAACTTTTTGTGGAGGGTCGCAATTGGTCATGTTGGCGTCTCGCTTCAACGAGAGGCCTCATGGATATTGTTTCAGGTCAAGGGACACTCAAGCTATAGCAGTGGACACCCTCGTGACACCGTGGGTGTTTTTAGTCGGTCTATGTGGCCTCTCCTCTTTCATTTTTTCTGTAGGTGATAAACGTAAGAAGTACAAAGGTTCGGGCGATCCTCTCGGATACGATCTAGCCAAGGAGGGTTTGCTATCCAGTTTTTCATGATTTGCTCATGGAAGATTCCTGCCCTCTTCCTTTACGTGAGGAACTGTTACAACTAGATCAGGGCGTGTATCAAGACTTACCGCGACTGCGTCTGACGGCGTGGCAGTTGAATGCCATATCCTAAGCCGGTAGGATGTTCCCAGTGAAGCCATTTCCTCACCGTTTCCGGCTAGGAAAGAAGTAATGGCGAAGCCTTACCGCCGTGGTTGGCGTAACTCTGTGTCTTGGTGTGAATCCAGGATGGTTCCTACGGAAGACTTTCAGCTAGGTCGTTCTTATCCATACTTTACAAGCCGGTGTGGATGCAGGCCTACAGTTAGGCTCCATTTCGGTGCAGTATGGCTTTATTGTTTCTTTTAAAAAAAAAAATTATCTCTTGGAAAGTGGTCATGTTATTGGCTTTGGCGTCTGCAAGGCGGGTGTCGGACGTGGTGGGTTTGTCTCACAAGAGCCTTGTTTGATCTTCCATGTGGATAGAGAGGAATTGTGAACTCAGATTGTAGTTCTGCCAAAGAGGGGTTTCTGGGTTTAGCAGAAATCAGTCTATTTTGATGCCGGTGGTTACTTAGGCATTAGCTGATTCAAAGTCTCTCGGTGTTACCGGGATTTTAAAATTTCGGTTGCCATTTTGGCTCAGTTGGAGAAACAGCGGCTCTGTTTGTCCGGTATGTTCCCAGCATGCTTGGGGCGACTGCAGTATGCAGTCTGTTACACGCTGAATCTATGATACGATTTGGCATGTTGTTCTACGGCTGGATGGCCGTTACCGAAGTCGGTGGAAGCCCATTCTACTGGAAAGATGGGCTCTTCTACTTTGCTGAACGCATTATTGGTCGGGTTCAAACGCTTTTGCTATGCTCTACGAGTTTGATACCCTGATTTTTGGGGACCTTTTGTTTGCTCATTCGGTGCTGCAGAGTCGTCCGCACTTTCCCGCCCGTTTTGGAGCTTTGGTATAAACCCCATGGTCCTTTTGGAGTCCCCAGCATCCTCTAGGACGTATGAGAAAATAGGATTTTGGTACCTACCGGTAAATCCTTTTCTCTTAGTCCGTAGAGGATGCTGGGCGCCCGTCCCAGTGCGTACGGTGTCTGCAGTTAGTGTTTTTGGTTACACCCTGGTGGTGTGTCTTCTCTGTCAGGCGGTTGCTACCGTTTTTCATGCCATGGCATGCGGGGTCTTATTTTTGCTTATGTGGACACACGATTTGTGTTACATATTCTCTCAGCATGTGGCTGTGTTTTATTCATGCCGTGAGCTGGTATTCTACTGAATTCCACGTTCTACGGTGTGTTTGAGGTGTGGGCTGGTAGGACGCTCACCGTGTTTATAACAATAAATTCTTTCCTCGAAATGTCCATCTCTCCTGGGCACAGTTTTCTAACTGAGGTCTGCAGGAGGGGCATAGAAGGAGGAGCCAGTTCACACCCAGTTTAAGTCTTTATAGTGTGCCCAGGCTCCTGCGGATCCGTCTATACCCCATGGTCCTTTTGGAGTCCCCATCATCCTCTACGGACTAAGAGAAAAGGATTTACAGGTAGGTACCAAAATCCTACTTTTTTCTTATTTATTGTTTAAGAAACAATTGCAAAATTGTAATATATGGCAATAATAAAACTTAAGCAACAAAGAATAGATAAATTGCAGAGCATCGTAATTTTATATATACAGATGAGTTCTCATACTTCATTGCTATAGTTGCGCCAAACAGCCCCTCTCGGTGCGCCAGGTCCCACAAAACTCTGCTAGCATTGGGCGTATTTTTTGTATTAGAAGTGCTGTGATGCAGCGGCTGCGGCATTGTGCTTGATAAGTTCCATTGTGCTCCGAATACAGATTCAGTCACACACACAGATATACAAGGCGCTTTTTAGTAGCATTGCGTTGGTACAAAAAGAAGATGCTCAATGCTAGCAGAGTTGCACGGGTCCTGGCGGCTCACTCATGCCAGGCAACTTGCGCTGGGTGGCATACTGAAGCTAGATGTATGAGGACATATATGTATGTATGCATTAAGTACATAAGAAGTTTTAGCACATGAATAAACATACAACTTAGTATAATCATAGAACAGCAAAAATACAGAAAACTGTGATCCTAACAATTTAAAAAGCATCAAAACTTGAATAACCCAAGTGGAAAAGCAAGGAGGGGCCTGTTAGAATTGGGTGATACTAAAGACTCCTTACATGAGGGTAATGAAGCCAGTTAGGGTAAATGTAATAGGTTACTATGTTGGAAAAAGTGATTTGGGGGAGGGGGGGCAAAATTGCCACAAGATTTAAAGCAGCATTTTTTAAAAAGTGCAAAAAAAAATAATCTGTTTTTGTATACAGAATCAAGGCAAAAGTAACCTGTTTTTGCCTTTAAAAATATCTCTGCCTTAAATCCAGGTGCAAAATTTCTGGTGATTCTGCACTTTTACAAACTCACAGCCCATTACATTTCCTCCAACGTGACAAGACTTAAGAGTGGGCCATTTTTGGGGGTACTTTAAAATTGCAAAATCTAAACATAGGGCCTAATTCAAACCTGATTGCAGCAGCAACATCTTTCTCTAATGGGCAAAACCATGTACACTGCGGGGGAAGGGGGGGGGGGGGGGGCGGGGGGTGTTCAAACTGAAATCTAAATTGCAGTCTAAAAATAAACCAGCCAGTATTTACCCTGCACAGAAACAAAATAACCCACCCAAATGTAACTCTCTCTGCAATGTTATATTTGCCCCACCTGCACTGCACATGGTTTTGCCCATTAGAGAAAAATCTTGCTGCTGCGATCAACTCTGAATTAGGCCCACAAAACAAAAGCTGTCCACTGTTTTCCTCCAACGTTATGTGTAATACACCTGAACTCATGTAATAGATTTACAACTGATTAAGGTTTACATACACCAGAGTACCAGTGTTTTCTGGCGTTACATTCCAAGCAGAATCCAGTTCATGAAAGCCACCAAGAAAATATTTTTGGCACAGATGGTTAAATCAAAATAATTGAGGTACTAATTAAGTCACCTGTGCTCAAGCATGAATATCACTTAAACCTTGACTGTAAGTGTGTGTTGGGGACCGAGGTTGGGAAAGCCTGCCCTATGCTGTCCACAATCTTTGGCCTGAATGCTGAAATTCCTGGCTCTTGAGTAGTTGAAAGAGTCTTAGCATGAGCAGTTAGGTCAGCAGGAGTCGATTAGAGGGGGCAGAGATTTCATCACGAGCCATAATCATCCAGAATTCTCAATAATTCTCATTAGTACAAGCAAATGCAACCCTGGCTACACAAGCCTCACTTTTATCCCTAGCTGCTAAGTACTGTACACTGATTTCTGTGTGGAGCTTATGTTACAGGTTGAGCCCTGAGCAAAATAATGAATTCTCATGAATGGAGCGCAAGGCCAAAGCATCCAGATAGGCAGCTGTGCTTACGGGCCATAATCTTCTATATCACGCTCTGTGAATAACACCCTACGCCACCTGACACCAGGACTGATTTGCCTTTCTTTGTTGAGGCACGTTTCTCTCAGTCATATTTCTCTGACATTCATGCAAGGGATCGCTCAGCCAGACATGCACTATATGATGTCACCTAGAAGTAGTAACATCGTTTCTGAGGTTAAAAAAAGACAATTTGTCCATCGAGTTCAACCTGTTAGTGATCTCCTACACTGAACTATTTTTAAGACTAATTTTAACTGTGGTGAGTGTTTAGCCGTAAACTAAAATGCTCCGTTTTTTATTATTACTATAGTACGTGATTTAACCACCAACTTGGTAGAGGCTTAAGGTGTGTACACACGGTGAGATCTTTTCTTCCGATTCTGACTATATAGTCAGAATCAGAAGAAAAGATAGTACAGATCGCAAGGTGACAGTCACCTTGCGATCCCGATTCGATGCTGATGCGCGGCCCCGTGCGGTCGGCATTGGCAGAAAAAATAGACTGTGCAGGCAAGTCAATCTTGACTATCTCTATAGAAGAGATAGTCAAGATTGACACTTAGCCAAAATCGCACAGAACCAGGATCGCAAGCACACTCATTATGTGCTTGCGATACTGGCTAAGTGCCGACCCGGCCCCTGTCGCACAGTGAGAATCGGTTAAGTCCGAATCTCACCGTGTGTACACACCCTAAGACTGTAGAGCAACTTAAACATGCTTGGGATAGGCATATGAATATCCTTACAAAGAATTAAGGTTCAAAAAGGGTTGGGATTGCCGAAAGGATTAAAAAAAAGGGGCAGACTAGATGGGCCAAGTGGTTCTTATCTGCCATCAAATTCTATGTTTCTATGTTAACCCAGTATATCCTTATCCATTAGGAATTTAAATCATATGATTTTACCATTCAGGTTGTGTCTACATGTGCTCTTTATAGAGTACAATATTGGGGCAGATATATTAAGCCTGTAGAAGTGATAAAGTGCAAGGTGATAACGCATCAGCCAATCAGCTCCAATATGTAAATTGACAGTTATGAGCTGATTGGCTGGTGCGTTATCACCTTGCACTTATCACTGCTTTAGCACTTCTCCAGGCTTAATACAGCTGCTCAGTGTAACATGCTTTTGCTTTTTAAGCACAGTATAATGGGGTACTTCATATTAATATTGGTAAATAAACTGCCAAAAAAAGCTAAGATTGTGCTCATTCAAAACAAAACACTCCAATGGTAAAACATCGCATACAGTATGCCAGTTATTCCAGTTGTGATATTGTGGAGCAATCTCTACAAAGTATTATGTTAACTAGGAGGCTGCAAGCCTGTCATACAGGAGTCTGCTTAGTAATGCAAGACACAATAAGCTACATCCTATAGTTTAATTTGATAATTAGGACAGCAACCATTGTACAGTATCAGAAAAGGGGCTGCAGTACCCATGAGCTACATGGTCTGGAAGACGTGAACCGTCAGGGGTCCTAAGGACCATGAGACAGATATATTAAGCCTGGAGAAGGGATAAAGAAGTGATAAGTGCAAGGTGATAACGCACCAGCCAATCAGCTCCTAACTGTCATTTTTGTAATCCGTAATGATTGGCTGGTGCGTTATCACAATGCGCTTATCACTGATTTATCCCTTCTTTATCCCTTCTCCAGGTTAATACATCTGACCCCATGTTTGAGAAACACTGCATTCATGTATCGTAGTTTACTTAGATTTACACATCTACAAAGTAATTAGATTACATTTTAAAATATTTAGGAATTGTATGTCTGAAACCCATGGAAAGAAGTAGCGATGCCTAACCCAGAGTTGCATTCACTAAATCAGTGAACTAGTCTTACCCACAGACAACCTGTAATCTGCAAATTCATGTTCAAGTACAATGACTATCTCTGCCTGGTCACTGTGTACCACCTTCCCACCACAGACATCAAAGCATTGTGCTGCTTGCTACAGGTAGATTCTGGCAGCAGATCTACATCGCCGACATTTATTCCTATGTTCCTGCTGGGAAGGATCCAAGTCCTGAGAGAATAAACACATTACCGAGAGGATTCAAAGGCTCTTTTCAGAGTACAAAACCTACTCTGAAATACTTAGTGTTGGCTCTTGTGTCTGTGCTCTGAAATACTTAGTGTTGGCTCTTGTGTCTGTGCTCTGAAATACTTAGTGTTGGCTCTTGTGTCTGTGCTCTTGAGTTTGGGGGGTCATTCCGAGTTGTTCGCTCGTTATTTTTTTCTCGCAACGGAGCGATTAGTCGCTAATGCGCATGCGCAATGTCCGCACTGCGACTGCGCCAAGTAAATTTGCTATGCAGTTAGGTATTTTACTCACGGCATTACGAGGTTTTTTCTTCGTTCTGGTGATCGGAGTGTGATTGACAGGAAGTTGGTGTTTCTGGGCGGAAACAGGCCGTTTTATGTGTGTGTGTGAAAAAACGCTGCCGTTTCTGGGAAAAACGCGGGAGTGGCTGGAGAAACGGGGGAGTGTCTGGGCGAACGCTGGGTGTGTTTGTGACTTCAAACCAGGAACGACAAGCACTGAACTGATCGCAGATGCCGAGTAAGTCTGGAGCTACTCAGAAACTGCTAAGAAGTGTCTATTCGCAATTCTGCTAATCTTTCGTTCGCAATTTTGATAAGCTAAGATTCACTCCCAGTAGGCGGCGGCTTAGCGTGTGCAAAGCTGCTAAAAGCAGCTAGCGAGCGAACAACTCGGAATGACCCCCACGGTTCACTCTTGATTTTGGTTCCACGTGTTACAGATTCTCATACTCTGTATTCTTGGGTTCTTGTCATTATTTGGTTATTGCGGTTGATCCAGTCCAACTGTATTGTGCTGTGTTTGCATTGTGTATTTATGTACTAGTACATAATGGCAAAAGAGATTTGTTATAGTTATTTCATTTTTTTAAAAATGTAGTGAACGCACAACTAATATTTGCTTCAGTTTTTCTCTTGCTAAAGTAGCTGAATCGAATCTTTCTATTCCTATCTGTGATATAATTGATTGCTTGGCACAGCACAAGGTAACTGGTTTTGCCAAATGTAGCCCTGGAGGACCCAGCCAGATGCTTTCATCTACTCACATTGTCCAAATGCAATTAAGTGTTATTTAATCATATACTAATTAAATATATCTGAAAATTTGACTGTTTCCAGTCATCAGTTGTCTCACCTTTCCAAAAGTGCTTCATAGGTCCTGAACAAACCAGATGAATATAATAATTACTGCTGCAGGAGAGCAAGGTTAGGAAACTGTCTAGCAGTTGTGGAACTAAACATCCCAGCATGCCCTGCCAACACCACAGAAGGCAGTCAGATTATTACCTTCTTCTTAAGATTATTACCTTCAAAAGAGGGCAAGTTTAGAAGTTAACCATAGCAAACCAATCAGCTTCAAGCTATCATTTTATAGAATTACTTGTGCAAGCTAGATTGTGATTGGTTGCTATGGGCAACTTCTCCACTTGTCCTCTTCAGTGAGTTTGATACATCTCCCTCTAAATGTGTTAAAAGGCGACTATCATTGTAGCACAGTCATAGCACATTAGTGCCGCTTATATATGTTACACAACACAGTAGAGCCCCTTATACACATTACACCACAGTAGAGCCATTTATACATGTTACACCCCAGTAGAGCCACTTATACACGTTACACCACATTAGTGCCGCTTATACATGTTATGCCACAGTAGAGCCGCTTATACATGTTACTCTGCAGCTTCTAATGCAGTGAGAGGTGCTGCAGCAGCAGCTCGGGCAGAGAGGGGTACTCCAGCATCAATGTAGAGAGAGGTGCTGTAGCAGCCAGGGCAGAGAGAGGTATTGCAGCAGCCAAGGCAGAAAGAGGTGCTGCAGCAGCCAAGGCAGAAAGAGGTGCTGCAGCAGCTGGGGCAGGGAGAGAGATGCCGCAGCAGCTGGGGCAGAAAGAGATGCTGCAGCAACCAGGGCAGAAAGAGGTGCTGCAGCAGAGGGGGCAGAGAGTGGTGCTGCAGGATAGAAGTAACCCTGCTGCACAGCTACGAGCACACAGTGAGACATATAAATAAAAGGGCGGCAGAGTTCTGGCATGTGCTGGCTGTCAGTGTCTCCTGCTGTCGCCTCTGGCCTGCCCTGTTCCCTACATAGTCTCTGAGTCCAGTCAGTATGCAACCCTCTGCATCTCCTCCTCCTGCTCTGTAGCTGTTCTTACAGCAGGCTGCGGTATAGCGGGCAGAGGGGATGGGGGGTCAGGCAGTGGCGCGCCCTCTACCTTTTCCGGCACCCAGAGCTCGAGCTCCACTGGAGCCACCCTCGCTACACCCCTGCATATCAGAAATCATTTTTTAAATTCACGATGTCCACTTAGAAACAGAGGTGTAATATCAGTATGAAGGTTATCCCACAGTGGCAAAGCAGCATATGTCAGGTATATCGGCCCAGGTGGTAACGGCCAGCCTTTCATATACACTCCACAATAGTGTAAAGGATACCATAAAAAAAAAATGCAAACAAATAGTGCAAATATGTAAAAGCAAACAGTGATTTAATACAGATGTACACTTACAAACAAGTGTTAAAAACACAGCATGATAATTCCCCAGTGGCAAACAGCATAGGTAGCTCCTGATGTCCCAAGAAATCAACCATAACACACTTCCGGATTGTGAGTATGGAGCAGCAGCACACCCACAAGTTCAACCGAATGGGGAAAACGTTGAAAGACAAGCCGGGGTGGTGCTGGCCGGGTGGGGGGCAGTGCGGGAGGCGGCAGAGGGGGAAAAGGTGCCGGCCAGCGCTGAGTGCAGTGTGGGAGAAGAGGCAGCGGGGGGTGGGAACGGGAGAAAATGTGCCGGCCAGCGCTGTGTACGGTGCGGGAGAAGAGGCAGAGGGGGTAGGAACGGGAGGAAAGGTGTCGCCCGGCGCTGTGTGCGGTGCGGGAGGGTAATGGTGGCGGCCAGTGCAGTGTGGGCAGCGGAGGAGGGTGAGAGAAGGTGCTGACCAGCGTGGTGGCTCCTCCCCCTCCGGCCGGTCAGTCCTCATTAGCAGCATTAAAGTTTGGGGGGTGGATGCAGAGGGAACTGGTGCACCTGAGGCGTGCGGCCGATCTCTCTCTCACTCTATCCAGTCCCCTCTGCATGCGCTCCCTGCGTGCCCCTCTCAGGTGCAGTAGGAAAAGAGAGATGGGGGGGGGGGGGGTGTCTCGCGCTGCTCCCAGGGCCAATGGCTGCGGGCTGCGCGGTCACCTGCTCGATGCTGGGCTTGCGGCCTGCGCTTTCTGTGTGAGGGATAAGGAGTAGGCGGTGGGAAACCGGTAACTACGGGAAGGGAGGAAGGACACGGGGACGGACGAACCGGGAGGGGGTTACGGCTCCTGGCCTCCTGGTTAGGGATTGTCAGGGAGGTGGGCAGGAGCCGGTCGTATCGACCCTGTATGGGAGCAGCAGAGCATAGACAGCCTATGAATAGAGTTCCTGCAGATGATGCGAGTGCATGACTCTGACTCCAGACTCCGCCCAGCATTATACACACAGTCACTCTGGGCTAATATATAAAATATATATATATATATCTCCTGTATAATAGCCCAGATCTGTGACTATGTGCCTGTGTCTCTAACGCTGGGCGTAGCTAGGAGCTCTCATTGGGTTAGCAGCAGGTCTATCACACCCTGTCCACAGCTGATTGGCCGAGAAGCCCCCTCCCACACAGGTTACATCCAATGGGAGGCTCTGCTGTGTGTTCCCCCAGAGCAGGATTAACAATGGGGCTGATGGAGCTGCAGCTCCAGTCCCCACCCCAAATTAGGCCCACTGCATCTGCAGCAACATACCCTCCAACAATTTACACATATAAATCTCTACAAATTCGAAAAGGGGGCGTGGCCACGGGTAAAGTGACGTGGCCACGTCCCTTTTCCTATACTTTCAATGGAAGTTTGGAGACTCAAACATCGGTACAGACCACAAAAAAAAGGGACTGGACCTGCCAAAAAGGTACAGCTGGAGGGTATGCCACTGCACCTGGAGCAAGTCTCTGCGCTGTAGATAGGGGAAAAAAAACTTTTACTGCAGCGTCCTATGTCCTTCTGCCAGTCTGCCTGCCCCCTCCGGCATCAACAATCCCCACTCCCTAGCCGCAGCGCAGGTGGAACAACAGCTGCTGCGACCACCGGCATAGATGTGTATGAAAGCGGCGCAGCGGAAGGCTTCATAGCTCTTCCTGCGCCGCATACTCTCTGAGCCCCGGAGCCTCCTCTGTGCGTGATGTCACAGAAGTGCATCCCCGCCACAGCCATGCCCAGATCCCCAGAGGCCCTGACTCCGCAACACAGCACCTGGGCTGCTGGTCTGGAAGCCCCGAGATGGCTAATGTAACGGATAGAGGGGGTAATTCAGACCTGATCGCACGCTAGGATTTTTCACTGCGCTGAGATCAGGTCATAACTGCGCATGTAGATGCACTGCAATGCGCAGATGTGTTGCACGGGTACAAAGCGGATCGTTACTGTGCGTTGGATTGTACAAATAATCCATTCGCACAGCCAATCGCAAGGAGATTGACAGGAAGAAGGCGTTTGTGGGTGGCAATTAACCGTTTTCTGGGAGTGTTTGGCAATACGCAGGCGTGTCCAAGCGTTTGCAGGGAGGGTGTCTGACGTCAATTCCGGCCCCAGACAGGCTGAAGTGATCGCAGCGGCTGAGTACATTTTGGGCAACTCAGAAACTGCACAAAACTTTTTTGTAGTGCACGGCTGCACATGCGTTCACACACTTGCAATCGTGACTGGCTGCTGTGCGAGTCTCTGGGAGAGCCACTGCCAAAGGGAGGACAGCAGCTTAGCTGCTTCCAGGAGGAGAACCAGGAGAAGCATTACCCGCTCCTCCCCCACTCACAGTACCTCTGGGCCCCATCCGCGGCACCCTCCCACGGTGGCTCTGGACACCCTCCCCCAGCCGCAGCAACACCCCCCCACCCGCCCCTCCCCCACACACGGCACCACCGCACCCCCCTCCCCCACCCGTGGCACCACCACACCTGCCTCTCCTCCACCCACTGCACCCACGCAACCACTCCTCCCCTACCCACGGCACCACCGCACCAGCCCCTCCCCCACACGTGGTGCAACCACCCCTCCCCCACCCTCGGCACCCCCAGACCCCCTCCCCCGTCCGCGTCTCCCCCGCACCCGCGTCTCCCCCAACCACAGCATCTACTAGGTGATTCATCAGGCCCTGCATGCACTGTTCACGCCGTTGCAAGGGGCTACGACCCCTTAACCAGCGCACGCCCTTTGTCCGTGCAATATTTAACCACTCACACAATTATGATTGGAGGTAATACTCCATTTAATACAAATATTGCACGCCTCAAGGGCGTGCAAGGGTTAAGGGGGTGTAGCCCCTTACGACGGTGTGAAGAGCGCTCGTAGGGCGCGATGAATCACCTAGTATACATATATACTTATGAAGCGTGGCAGAAGTTGGTTTTATAGATGGTCTGTGTTGCATACCTCCCAGCTGTCCCGATTTTCGCGGGACAATACAATTTTTTTGGGACTGTCCCGCTGTCCCAC
This sequence comes from Pseudophryne corroboree, assembly GCF_028390025.1. Classification (NCBI taxonomy): domain Eukaryota; kingdom Metazoa; phylum Chordata; class Amphibia; order Anura; family Myobatrachidae; genus Pseudophryne; species Pseudophryne corroboree. Next base: position 156,975,362 of record NC_086445.1, read on the forward strand.
CCGCGGGCCACAGTGTCCCGTGGTGTTTGGGGGGAGGGTGGGGCAGTTGGGAGGCTCCTGCACAGCTGTGAATAGACGTTTATTCAGTGGAGAATGGAGATAGGAGGAGAGGGAGCATGCCAGCAGCTCACAGAGCGCTGGGCATGCCCCCTCAGTGACGAAAACGGGGCGTGGCTCACGATCGCGAACCCTCCTGCGAAACCACGCCCATTTTCGTTAGGCCACGCCCCTTTTCGGGCGGCTGTGCGTGCGCAGATGTCCCTCTTCACAGCTAACAAAAGTTGGGAGGTATGGTGTTGATGTTGTTTATGTGGGGATCACTGGGGGAAATATTTAATTCTGTGCCTCTCAGAAGCCAGGTAGCCAAAATGGCTGCTGGCACCTGCCTTTTGGGAGTTGTTACTCTAAATATCACTGATTCATGTCTTTCCCATTTCCTCAAATTATTCTTTATGTGTACATGACTGAAGGGCTGAACACTGTAAAATGGCAGGTGTCTCTCGCACCTGGCCGGTAAGGAATATAATGGGCCACAATGAAGAAAAGGCTCTGGGGTATTTAGAAAAATGTATTAAGCAGCAGTTCTGACATCTGTGCATCCTCTGTACGCTAGGTGTTCTATATGAATGAGGCACTCTCCAAGTTGATTCAAAGTTCATCAAATTTATGTAATACTAGCTGGAGTACCCGGCGTTGCCCGGGATTTTAAGAATGTCTGTTTACAAAAATAAATGTAAATATTAAACACACAGTATAAATAACATTGTAGATAGCTGAATACCCGTGCTTCGCTACGGGATGAGGATGGTAAATTAGTATGATAGTTGTTTGTTAATTTACGTTGGTTGGAGATCTAGTATATAGGCATATCTTGCTTCCGTGACGCACTTTGTGTAGTGGCCGGACCCCTTTTTGGTCCCCCAAGGGACCCTGCTCTTCCCACTATACAACTCTCAGTCTGTGGCTTCCTTCTGCCTCCATTCCCCTCCTCACATCATGTCAGTGCCCCTGTGAAATTATCGATTTTTTTACAGTTTCTTATATAGCGCAGCACATTATGTATTTCCTGACAGGCTCGGACTGGCCCACAGGGGTACAGGGGAAACCACCGGTAGGCCCCACTGACTGGGGGGCCCTCCTCCTCTAGGGATCAGGTTCTAGACTGTGCACTTGAATTATATATTATACATATGTTACCTTATACTGCACAGGACTGTGGTGTATTCTCTACAGTACATTGCTGTCATTAATCTGGCACATTATCATGCATGCACTAGCATTAATTACTATATAAATTATCAAGGAGTCCAGACCAGGTACTCTATAATGGTTAGCCAAACCTCTGTGGTGGCTGGCCACACCCCCTTTGGAGGCTGGCCACACCTCTAATCATGGGCCCCTACCACTGCATACCCCCGGTGGGCCCTTCATGCTCCGGTCCGACACTGTTTCCTGATATACTCTGTGCTGCCGGGGGACCGTGCTACTTCCACTATATAACTCTCAGTGTTTGGGTTTGTGCTACCTGCATTACCCTCCTCACATTATGTCACTGGCCCTGTCACATGCAGCCCTGTCATCACTGACATATCATGCATGTCCTGATATAGTCTGTGCTGTTGGCTCACCCCTAGGGGTGCTAGTGGTGTGTTTGTTCCCACAGTGTTTGTTCCCAGAGTGTAAGTCATATGTGTAGCAAGTTTGGTGTAAATTGCTCCAGGCATTCCAGAGTTATGCTGTCTGCTGAAAAACCCTGTGCTGCTGCCTCACCCCTAGGGGTGATTTGGGTGTCTTACCCCCACAGTGTTTGTTTCCAGCTTGTAAGTCATATGTGTACCAAGTTTGTGGTAAATTGGTCCAGGTATTCGGGAGTTATGCTGTCTCCTGGAATAGTCTTTGCTGCTGTCCCACCCCTAGGGGTGCTAGGGGTGTCTAACCCCCACAGAGTTTGTTCATAAATTGTAAGTCAGATGTGTACCAAGTTTGGTGTAAATTGCTCCAGGCCTTCCACAGTTATGCTGTCTGCTGACATACTCTGTGCTGCTGTCCCACCCCTAGGGGTGCTAGTGGTGTCTTACCCCCACAGTGTTTGTTCTCAGCTTGTAAGTCATATGTTTACCAAGTTTGTTGTAAATTGGTCCTGGCATTTGGAAGTTATGCTGTCTCCTGAAATACTCTGTGCTTCTGTCCCACCCCTAGGGGTGACTAACCCCCACCGAGTTTGTTCCCAGATTGTAAGTCAGATGTGTACCAAGTTTGGTGTAAAGTGCTCCAGGCCTTCCACAGTTATGCTGTCTGCTGACATACTCTGTGCTGCTGTCCCACCCCTAGGGGTGCTAGGGGTATCTGACCCCCACTGTGTTTATTTCAAGAGTGAAAGTCATATGTGTACCAAGTTTGGTGTAAACTGCTGCAGGCATTCCAGAGTTATGCTGTCTGCTGAAATACTCAGTGCTGCTGCCTCACCCCTAGGGGTGCTAGGGGTGGCCTCCCCCCACAGTGTTTGCTTCCAGAGTGTAAGGCAGATATGTAATAATTTTGGAGTACATTGATCAAGCAAATCCGGAGTTATGCTGTCTCCTGATATTCTCTGTGCTGTGGTCTCCCCCCCCCCCAGGGGTGCTGGGGATTTCAATTTTTTTTTTAGTTGCCTCTGGCGTGTTTTAATACGCTCGTATGCCAAATTTCACGATCTTCGCTTGTGAACTGTGGATTTGTATAGAAAGACAGAAGGACAAATATTCACTTTTATATAGTAGATTGCATGCTGGATTTTTTGCAGTCGTACAGCGTTTCGGATTCACTTTGTAATCATTGTCAAGGCACAAAGACACAAGTGGGATACTGCAGAAGCTACTGATCAGGTGCACACCATCAGCGCACACCTGTGTCCCTCTTCCCAACTTTAGAAGGTTGGGAGGTATATAAATATATTTATTATTTCTTTTCAGTACATGCACTTTGAGCATACTGTGTGCATTCTGTACCACCATAGTTGTATAGCTACTGTCAGAACACACAACACTAATCCCATTTCTCTTCTCATTCTCTATAATACAGCTTTGTCAGTTTTTACAACACAGGTAAAGGCATCTGTATGCCACAAACATATAAATGAGAGTGTGCACCTGGCAGTCTAGGTGACCTCTCATAATGGAGTGTAAGTAATTGACTTTAACCTATGTAACACAAGAATGACATGCCTAGAGCTGCGTTTTCCCATCTGACTGAAACTCCTCCCAGGCTGCTAGTACATATGCTGCTTCATCACACTGTAGTATAATAACCCTCTATATTAGTGTAATACTAAACAAAAGTAAAGTCCTATGGTGTCTCCTGTGTCTGGACGTGACCTCTGTACGCATACTGATGTCCGTGCTCTTGTAAGCAATGCCAAGTGTCTGAGGTGTGTACATATAAATTTATATTAATGATCCTGGATGTTTCAGTTAAAAGCTTAACGTGTTTGCTTTTGTTTTAAACGTTTCCATTCTGCACTTGAATTCTTTGCATGCCTGAACTGGTGTCCTACCTGCCAATAAGCAAAGAGCCTCCCTGGCTCTGCTCAGCCTATGCCCCTGCTTATTTTCTGTTTTTCTAACAACAACAGAACAAAGTGTGGGCGACTGACAGAATATGGCCTGTTTATGTATTGTTAATGTGGGTGAATCAAAAGTATGGATTACATTATTACTATTATTATTATTATTATTATCCTTTATTTATAAAGGTTCTGCAGCACCTAACAAAGGGCCTGAATCAGACCTGATCGTTGCTGTGCGTTTTCGCTCAGGGGCGATAAGGTAATAACTGCGCATGCGTATGCATCGCAAAGTGCACGTGCGTTGGCCTACAACAACGGGCATCACCGGTCAGCGACAGGATGGTGCGAAAATTTCATTTGCACGGGCGTTCACAAGGTGATTGATAGGAAGAGGCCGTTTGTGGGTGGTAACTGACTGTTTACTGGGAGTGTCCGGAAAAACGCAGGCATAGCGAAGCGTTTTCAGGGAGGGTGGTTGTTGTCAGTTCCGGCCCCGATCAGCCTGTGGTGATCGCACTGTATGAGTAAGTCCTGGGCTGCGCGGGGACTGCACACACTGAGTGAGGTGCAAACGGATTTGCTGCTGCCTGCATGCGATCGCACACTTGCACGGGCGAATTTCCACACTCCTTTGGGCGGTGACTATCCGATCGCAGGTCAGCAACATTAGCAGCACAGCGATCAGGTCTGAATCACCCCCAAAGTACATAAACCAGTTAGCATGACAAGAAAACAGCGACTTACAATACAAGACAATGGGGGTCATTCCGAGTTGTTCGCTCGTTGCCGATGTTCGCTATGCTGCGATTTGTTGCAAATTGCGCATGCGCAAGGCATGGAGGGCGCATGCGCTTAGTTATTTAACTAAAAACTTAGCAGTTTTGCTGTGGATCCTGCGGCGCTTTTCAGTCGCTCTGCTGACCGGTGAGTGATTGACAGGAAAGGGGCGTTTCTGGGTGGTAACTAAGCGTTTTCCGGGAGTGTGCTAAAAAACGCAGGCGTGTCAGGGAAAAATGCGGGAGTGTCTGGAGAAATGGGGGAGTGGCTGGCCGAACGCAGGGCGTGTTTGTGACGTCAAACCAGGAACGAAACAGACCGAGCTGATCGCAATCTGTGAGTAGGTCTGGAGCTACTCAGAAACTGCAAGGAATTATTTATTAGCAGTTCTGCTAATCTTTCGTTCGCTATTCTGCTAAGATACACTCCCAGAGGGCGGCGGCTTATCGTGTGCAATGCTGCTAAAAGCAGCTAGCGAGCGAACAACTCGGAATGAGGGCCAATGTCAGATAGGTACATGGTATATAAACAATGCTACATCAGCGTTCATAACACCATATAGTTACCTACTTTTCATATCTTGCCACTTTTGGGGCGGGGCAGGGCTGTTACGCAATTTGCCGTTTTGCAGGAGGGGCGGGGCTAAATTGTGATTTTTGCATCATTTAACCCAACCCCCTCCGTTCAGTGCCAGGATTCCCCTGTTATCTCCTCAACCTACTCACTTCACTAGGAAGTGAGCAGGATGCAGGAAATTCAGCCACTCTTCCGTGTATGCAGGGGACTGCCTGAAAAATAGTGAGTCTCCCCAAGCACCAGGCCAGCGCCCGGCTCGCCTCTCTGCACTGCAGCATCTATTCAGGGATCACTGCGGCCCCCTCGTGAGGGACAGTGTACAAATAGCAGGACTGTCCCGCTGGAATCGGGACAGTTGGAAGGTATGATGTGGCAATGATAACCCAATTATAAACCCCACATTTACCTTTATTTTTTATTTATTTTTTGTATTATCATACAGCAGTGTTTTACAAACTTTTTTGAATCACGGCGCCCTAGAATATCAGAATTTTTTTCACGGCACCCCTAGGCCAAAAATTTCTTATTGAGAAATTTGCATCCCTGCAAGTTTCCCGAGGCACCCCAGGGAGCCACGGCACACAGTTTGGGTACCTCTGTCATACAGTTTTCTCCCATTTGAAGCAGTTCGTGGCCAATACCCTGCCTCAGCAGTGGGATTTAGCAAAATAAAAATAACTTTTAAAGCAGTTTAGTCAGAATTTAAACAGAGTTTTCTGTATGTAATATTTTAGCTTTTTATTTTTCTCAGACGCTAGAAGACGGATTACAGCTAAGTAAATGGTTATAAATCATATGTAAGTGGCCTTGACTTGTTATTGCTGGTCTGAGAATTCAAGTCTACTCACTGTGGTCTTGTTTAATGTTGGTTCATAAGCGACCGTCAAAGCCTGACATTTTCCATCCTAAGAGAGGAGATTGCAGAGCCTTTGATGCAGAAACGGCCTTGATATAGATTAGCAGTGTGATCCAGCATGCGATTTGTTTATATCATGGAATATTGCTATATCCCTGGAGATATCTGGATACTTGTTTTAGAAATATCGGGGGGAGACGTACCAAAGCTTGGGGATAGATAAAGTGGAGAGAGATAAAGTATCAACCAATCAGCTCCTAGCATGGCAATTAGACACTGATTGGTTGGTACTTTATCCCTCTCCAAAGTTTGATACGCCTACCCCACAGAATAGTTATCAGGTACAACCGGGTGATTTATCTATGAAGTACAGTAGTATGCGGAAACAGGGAAAGTCTCATGTTGGTTTGAATGATGAAAATGGTAAGTAAACATTGTATAGAAACATTATTAACCCTTGCCCAAAAATTCAGTATGGTAGTTATATGTTTCCACCGGGAACTGTCCCATATCACATTATATAATAATAATAATAATAATAATAATAATAAAAAGAATAATAATATGCCCATGAGTATAATTCGAATCAGAACGTTAACATCATGGGCCTTATGCAGAGCTGTATGCCATTGCACCTGCAATTATAGACATAATAAAATATAAAAATAAGCAGCAATTGCGTGCTTATGCAAAGTTACGAGTATTGCAAGTATTGTGTATGCGCTACATACACTTATGCCCATGTTTTTAACCATTTGCTAAATACACTTTTGCTATTAGGCTTCAATAAAAACCTTTCTTCTACAGTATACAGTATATGATGCTCAACTTATGTATGCAAAAAACGTAGCAGGTTATTCAGTAAGGATTGCAGAACCGATAATCGGGAAACTGCGCGTGTGCAAGACCCGTTTGGTGCATGTGCAGAACGGGTCCTGCAATCGCATTGCAGTTTTGCGAACTCCGCTGCCTGACTGACAAGCAGAGGCATTCGGGGGGAGGGATGGGAGTTGCGAGGCTAAGGACTACGTTGCAAGTCACAGTTTCCTTGGCCTCGCAAGGCCCCCTGCGACAGCTTGAGTAAACTGAGGCTTACTCAGCTGGCAGTCTGCGAGGAACATGGAGACTATCTGTAACGATGTTGATTCCAGTCTGCGACGCGGTCGCAGCAAGATGTTTAACACCTCCTACTGCATTCGCATTTTTATTGATTACATTTGCAAAGCTGACTACATGCAGCTGTGCAAATGCAATCCTTAATGAATTAAGCCCTGAATTTGGTAAAACTCAAACGAAAACAAAATATATGCGCAAGCAAATGTAGGAAGCACCAATCAGCATCCGCCAGTCCCAGGTGGTTAGCTGATGGTGGAGATGGTTGTCTTTATTATGTATTTCTACCTGAAATTATAAATCGTAAAGTAGCAGTGTTAAGGTGGGTTCACACCTATACAATAATTTTTAAGGGGCCGACCAACCGATTGCATAGAAGCCCGTACACATAGAAATAATTCACAGAATCGTATATGTATGTATAGGAGTCAGGAGCAAGTCAAGCCGCGACACACTGCTCTGCTGATCGAGAGTGTTAACCTGATCTGCAGAAAATCGTACATGTGTCCCCACCTTACGTGTTCATCAGGACAGTTGATTTTTATATCATCTGTCAGTGCACCAGAGCAATGTAGACTTGCTCCAGTAATTTAGGGGGACATGTACTAAGCAGTGATAATAGTGGAGAAGTGAGCCAGTGGAGAAGTTGCCCATTGCAACCAATCAGCATTGATGTAACATTTATAATTTGCATACTATAAAATTATACAGAGCAGCAGATTGGTTGCCATGGGCAACTTCTCCACTTTTATCACGGCTTAGTACATGTCCCTGTTAGTGTTCATTGCTGCAACTCACAGGGAGTTGGATAATAAATTAGTGATAAATAGACCCTTAGCTTCATAATTGAAGTTTATCAACTGGCAAAAAAAACATTTGTCCTCAGTTATAGAAGTTTAGTATTATTAAAATAAAAAATAAGAGAAACCTCTTCTTCATTTTATTTGAAAGAACGATTAATCTGTTAGAATATACAGGAAATATTTTTGCCTATGTACAGGAGACTTGTGTCTTTTAAAGTCTTTTAAACTATTGTTTCATTCTTTTATTTTACTTCATTTGTGAACTTTACAGGAATCGTTTAGGCACTTGACCATATTGGGTTTGCAGTGTGACAGTAACTCCTGCACAGCATATGTTTTGCGTGCGTATATCCACTGAATTCCTCCTTGTCAAGCCCTACGGTGTTTCTATATACATTGCAATACTTCAGCAGGGCATATAAACCATCTTGTTATTTTTACAATCCTAGTTTTCCACTTGAGCACATCCCTGAAAGTAGGTGAATGTTACATCTGCCATGTACAGCAATCTGTTACTGTCAGCAAAAGAATTAAGTGCAGTTGTCGTCACCAACATAATGCGGAGGCGGCCATTTACATAGCTGAAGTCCTTTTCAGGAGATTCAGCCCAGGGCTTCATAATTTTTTTGTAAAATGTAGGAGCCAGGACCACCGTCTCCCCTCCCAAAAAAATAAAAATAAAGTAACTGAACCCCCTCCCCGCAGCCACATTACTGAGCAGCTTCCCCCCACCCCCCAAGCAAACCACCTCCCATGGCCACACATCTAAGGGGGTACCCCCACTCCTCTGCATCCTCACTGCCACTGGGCAAACAACAACTCCTCCCCCCCCGCCACATTAAAGAGCAGCCAGCCGCCACACCCACACAACTAACAGGGTACTCCCACACAAGCCACCCCTCCGCAGCCTTCCACAGGCAAGCAACCCCGCCCTGTGGCCACATCACTACACCCCTCCAAAGCTGCAATCTCTGGCCATGCATAGACCCTTTTATCAGAGCGCTCTATGCAGCTGGAGTTTGGAGACAGCAGACAGAGCAGGCTGGGATGGACAGGCACAGTAATCAGCGCAGGCCGGGATGGACATTCTGCACATTCCCTTCCAGCATGAAATGGCCGCCATGATACTGGCACGTCCATGAATCTCTGCGGGCGCTGAAGAGGATATGCTCCCCCTCCCCCGACACAATCTGGTTGCCAGGCAGCAAAATCTAGGGGCGACCTGGCCCCTGGGTTTTGTCGAGCCCTACTTCAGCCTATTAAGTCACAAGCAACAAGTCACAGCACTGAGGCATGTGGCTCCAGTTGTAAAAGTAGAAGGGAGAGGAACCATTAGATACACGGTTTAACTGATGATTACTGTACTGTAATTAATCTCAGAAGTGCTTAGAATGCTAGTACTTCTCCAGCTGTGTTCATACTAGTGCTCCTCACTGATGACAGGTTGAAGTGAAAGGAGAACTCTCCTCTCCTGTCACTCAGGAGTGATCAGTATTTACATTTGGAGGTCATTTATTAGAAGACACTCTCTTATAGGGTAGCTTACATGGAAACCTATTTTGCAGGAGCTTACACAATATGCAAAAGAATATTGCAAATTATTATTGTATTTCGGTAGCTATTTACACACACACACACACACACACACACACACACACACACACACACGCGCGCGATCGCCAAAGGGTTTATGTATGAAGGCAAATATGGAGGAAAAAGCAGCGCATTTGTACATTTTGCCCCATTATTGCCTCTAACCATGGCTTATGGCTGGAGAAGGAGCTGGGTGGCGTATGGCTGGAGAAGGAGCTGGGTGGCTTATGGCTTGAGGAGGAGTTGGCGTACAGCCAGTGTACACATATATACCAGTGAAATGAATTATTATCATGCAGTATTGTGCCTTACGCTTTACCTTCCTCCCTGTGCCATTCCAACATCACCTCCGAGCCCTTTGTGTAACAGCTCTCTAGTTAGTATAAAGAGCCCAAAGTATGTATCATAGTTACTATGAGGAGCTCTGCTGAACAATTTAATGAGAAGGAATTCGGCAGGGACAGTATGGAGTAAGAAAGGTAAAATGTGTTGTATTATAGGCCCTACACACTGGGCGATAATACTCAAAGATATGAACGATCTCGTTCATTAATGAACGAGATACCATTCATATCTTTGAGTGTGGAGGCACCAGCGATGAACGATGCGCGGCCCCACGCTCGTTCATCGCTGGTGCCCCGTCGCTTGTGCATGCAGGCCAATATGGACGAGATCGTCCATATTTGCCTGCACTGCTATGGAGCTGGGTGACGGGGGGAGTGAAGAAACTTCACTCCCCCCCATCACTGCCCCCTGCCGCCGGGTCGCCCGTATCCGCCGTCAGGCAGCTTGGCGGCGGATCGACAAATGTGTAGGGCCCTTTAGACTTCAGGTATGGTTATCCGAAAACTTTAAATCACAAACTATCGGAATAATAGCTCTCTTACCTGCGTATGACATACTTTGTGAGTGAATTAGCCTTTAAAAGCATATAGGCTGTTGTTCAGTTATAAAGAGTATAATCTAATAATAATAATAATAATGAAAAAGCCTGAAATAACCAGGTAGGTCGGACATCATGCCATTCTTGGGAGTGGCGCCTTAGAGATCTGTATGGTGATTTCTGTTTTCTTACAGCTGTGTGTTTGATTTCAGCAGCTTTTGTAGCCTGCAATGCTCCCAAATCCCAAATCCCCTCCTTACTTAAAGTCATCTCTGACTTTATTTGGTGCAGGCTGTGAAGTGACTGTTACTACAGTTCTACAGATCAAGTTTAAGCAAATTAAGGCTCAGCTGGTAGAACTTTAGGGCGATAGTAATAAAAGATATGAACGATCTCGTTCATTAATGAACGAGATACCATTCATATCTTTCAGTGTGGAGGCACCAGCGATGAACGATGCGCGGACCCGCGCTCGTTCATCGCTGGTGCCCCGTCGCTTGTGCATGCAGGCCAATATGGACGATCTCGGCCATATTTCCCTGCACTGCTATGGAGACGGGCGCCCCGGCGGCGGGGGATCTGGGTGCAGTGATGGGGGGAGTGAAGTTTCTTCACTCCCCCCGTCACTGCCCCCCCTGCTGCCGGGTCGCCCATCGGCCGTATCTGTCGTCGGGCAGCTCGGTGCGAATCGCCCTGTGTGTAGGGCCCATTTCAGCCAGGCAGCCAGGGAGTTCCTGTAGCTCCACATCACCTTGAGAGCTGCAGGATATCTTTGCTTTTTCTAATACTGAATGTCATAGCTACAGATGTGTTCTCTTAGATCCTTGCTGCAGTGAAAGCTGGGCAAAGGGTGTAAATCACAGTGCTGCCTTGAGAATTCGCCAGCCTTCGCATTTTTTTTTTTTTGTAAATTCGGACACATCACATTTCCCAGTATAAGTATGGGGAATGCGATGTGGCTTACTAAAAAAAGTGAATTAAAGGGTTTTTCATGAAAACTGCTCCAAATGCCCTTTAATACTTTGGGGTCATACTAAAATAATGTGAAAAGTGTGTGAAAACACACTTTTTCACATTATTTTAGTAAATATGTTAATAAATGGGCCCATTAGCCCCCTCCACATCTACCAAAATACACTCCTTCAGTGCCACACAACAGTCAATGGGACATATTGCCATGCTGTTCCTGAATCTGGACAATACTCCTGATCCCCAGGATTGCAAAATGCAGATAGTTCCCTGAAATTGGGACTGTCCTGCTGTAATCAAGGCATTTGGGAGGTCTGCTGCTTATAGCTGGCATTTCATGCAGTATGTGGCAAGCGGGTTTCTTCTCCTCTGTGGCGTCATCTTCCCCGTGACATCTTCAGGAAAATAGCGCTGCACAAAGAAAGCAGATTGTGGTTCTGTGCCAGAGCCTTTACTCTTTTGTGCACATGCACTATCTTCCCAAATGTCACTGGGAAGATAGCGCCGCGGAAGAGAAGGGACCCGCATAAGGTAAGTATAATGTGGGTGCAGTGTGGAGGAAAAGGGGCCCATTGTCGGTGCGCAAGGGCAGAGGGTGTCATGCTACTTATAGGAGGTTATCTGCACATCGGCCCCCTCAGGCGTTAATGCGCCCTATACAACTCCCAAACCATCCACAGCTCGGTGTCACAACTGAGGGCCTGAGCTGACGGGAGGCAGCCTCAGTTGTAGGGGCTGAGATGTACCGGAACCTGGGAGGTTGTATCAGACCCCTGGACATGTAAGTAACATGAATAATAACTGCCCGAAGGCGTGACCACGACAACTTAGATAAAAGTCAATGATGTTTATTATGACAACTCCGCATCACAGCAGCAATAAAAGAAAACGTAAAAGTCAGCAAAGAATAAATACAGTTCCTGAGTACTACAGCATGGCAGGAGCCACAGGGCACTGGTAGTGTGAGATAGTTCTTATGATCTTCTAGATGGAAAGTCCTTACCAGGCCCGGCTGTAGCAATGGAGATAACCCAGGATTATACCAGCTGGTGTTCCAGGAAGAGCTGGGTTGCTGAAGGTAAAACAGCTGCTGTGGATACTGGCTGGAACCAGACTGTTGTTAGCACGGAGTGGATACTGGCTGGAACCAGTTAAATAATAAATGAACTTTGGGAGCGATGAAATAATAATTCCGGTGGAGAGTGGTAAAGTGTAGAAAGGACACCGGCCCTTTAAGGGAAGCTGTACTCTGCTGGAAGCTGAGGCTGGAAGCAGGTCGTGTTGTAGCTGGAAACAGATGAATCCACAATGGATTGGAGAGTCAGGCTACACCGCTGGTGGAATGCTGGTGCGGGTCTCTATGGTGGAAGTCTTGAGACAGGAGCTGGAACCTGGAAGACAATCATAGAAGAGAGACAAACAGGAACTAGGTTTGACAACCAAAGCACTGACGTCTTCCTTGCTCAGGTACAGCTTACTTATACCTGCAGCAAGGAAGGGGTTGGCTAGGCAATTATGCAAATCAACAACACAGACAGCAGATTGGTGGAAATGATCAGATGACAGAATCCAAGATGGCTGCGCCCATGCAGACACTTGGAGGGAAGTTTGGTTTGTAATCCATGTGGTCTGGGAAACAGTAATGGCGGCGCCGGCCACCGGAGACAGGAGACGCCAGGCTGATAGATGCACATTTAACCACGCGGGCACAGCGGAGGCCGCGGCTGATGAAAAGACCACTCTGTATGTGGAAACTCAGGAACAGCGGAATCCGGTCCTGGAACGCTGAGCCCGCCTTAGGAGGCATCTGAAGGGTAAGTAATGGCGTCCAGATACCCGGATCGTGACAGCACCCCCCCCCCCTTTAGGAGTGGCCCCAGGACACTTCTTAGGCTTTAAAGGAAACTTTGCGTGGAAATTTCGGACCAAGGCAGGAGCATGGACGTCAGAGGCATTGGTCCAAGAGCGTTCTTCAGGACCATAGCCCTTCCAGTCAATGAGATACTGAAGTTGACCGTAACGGTGACGTGAGTCCAGGATCTTGGCCACTTCATACTCAACGCCTCGTTGAGTTTGGACTTTCGGAGTTGGTGGAAGTGAGGAATGAAACCGATTCAAGATTAGCGGTTTCAACAGGGAAACATGGAATGTCCTGGGTATTTTTAAGAAGGGAGGTAACTGGAGTCTGTAAGCAACAGGATTGATGACTTGATCAATTTTGAAAGGACCGATGTAGCGAGGTGCAAACTTCATACTGGGAACTCTTAACCTCAAATTCTTCGTGGATAACCATACCCGATCACCCACCTTGAGAGCAGGAACTGCTCGACGCTTCTTATCCGCAAACTTCTTGTACCTGAACGATGCCTTGAGCAGAGCTGATCGTACGCTCTTCCAGATATTGGCAAACTGATGCAAGGTGATATCCACTGCGGGAACAGAAGTTGCTGGAAGCGGTTGGAACTCAGGGACTTTAGGGTGGAATCCAAAGTTGGTGAAGAATGGTGTTGAAGAAGATGAAGAATGATACTGGTTGTTATGACAGAACTCGGCCCAGGGAAGTAATTGAACCCAGTCATCTTGAGAGGAGGACACATAGATGCGGAGGAAGGCCTCCAAGTCCTGATTCACCCTCTCAGTTTGACCATTGGTCTGAGGATGGTAAGCCGTGGAAAACTTTAACTTGACTTGGAGGACTTGACATAAACTTCGCCAGAATTTGGCTGTGAATTGAACTCCTCGATCTGAGATAATTTCTTCTGGAAGACCGTGGAGTCGGAAGATCTCTTGTATGAATACTTGAGCCAACTTGGAAGCTGACGGAAGACCGGTGAGAGGAATGAAGTGTGCCATCTTGGTGAACCGGTCAACTACCACCCAGATGGTATTGAACTTGTTGCACATGGGCAAATCTGTAATAAAATCCATCGACAAATGGGTCCATGGTCGACGGGGAACAGATAGTGGAACCAGTTGCCCCGCAGGCGACTGGCGGGATACTTTATGTTGAGCACACTTTGGGCAAGATGCAATAAACTCCAAAACGTCCTTTTTCAGAGTTGGCCACCAATAGGACCTAGAGATAAACTCCAGGGTTTTTTGGATACCTGTATGTCCGGCAAAACGGGAAGCATGGGCCCAATGCATGAGCTTCTTCCTTAGTGTCGGCTTCACAAAACTTTTCCCTGATGGGGGCGTAGAGTCCATCCCTACCGTGGAGAATGCCAACGGATTTATAATAGGATGCTTGTCTGAAGACTCTGACTCATTTTCTTGCTCCCATGAGCGGGAAAGGGCATCGGCCTTGCGATTCTGAGAGCCCGGACAGAACTGGAGTTTAAAGTCGAACCTGGAAAAGAAAAGTGCCCATCTGGCCTGACGAGGGTTGAGACATTGTGCGCCTTTTAGATATAGAAGGTTCTTGTGGTCTGTAAGGATGGTGATTGAATGAGAAGCTCCCTCCAACAGATATCTCCACTCCTCTAGAGCGAGCTTGATGGCTAGCAACTCCTGGTCGCCAATGGCATAGTTGCGCTCCGCTGGGGAGAACTTCCGTGAGAAGAAACTGCAAGGATGTAAATGACCATCTTTAGCCCTCTGAGATAACACCGCTCCTACTCCAACGGAGGAGGCATCCACCTCTAAGATGAAAGGAGAGTCGATGTCAGGCTGTTTCAGGACAGGTGCAGAGATGAACCTCTGTTTTAAAAGATGAAAAGCTTGCATGGCTTCTTCAGACCACTTGGACGGGTTAGCACCCTTCTTGGTGAAAGCAGTAATAGGCGCCACAATGGTGGAAAAGTCTCGTATAAACTTTCGGTAATAATTGGCGAACCCTAAGAACCTCTGGACCCCTTTGAGGGTTAAGGGTACCGGCCAATTCTGGATTGCTTGTAGTTTCTCAGGATCCATCTCTAGTCCGGAACCGGACACAATGTACCCTAGAAACGGAATGGACTTGACTTCAAAGACGCATTTCTCTAATTTGCAGTAGAGATGATTGACACGGAGACGGGACAGAACCTCCTTTACCCAGAAACGATGTTCCTCTAAATCGTTGGCAAAAATGAGGATATCATCTAGATAGACCACGACATGACGGTATAGAATGTCTCTGAAGATCTCATTGACGAAATGCTGGAAGACAGCTGGAGCATTGCTCAATCCGAAGGGCATGACGAGGTACTCATAATGTCCGTCACGGGTGTTAAATGCGGTCTTCCACTCGTCACCCTCACGGATCCGGATGAGATTGTATGCACCTCTCAGGTCCAGCTTTGTAAAGATGGTAGCTCCGCTAACTCTGTCAAAGAGCTCAGTAATCAGGGGTAAAGGATAGCGGTTCTTGATGGTAATGTCGTTCAAACCTCTGTAGTCGATGCACGGCCGCAGACCACCATCTTTCTTCTTTACAAAAAAGAAGCCTGCGCCGGCTGGAGAAGAAGAAGGTCGAATGAACCCCTTTGCTAGGTTCTCTTTAATGTATTCCTCCATAGAATGTGTCTCGGGGAGAGACAACGGATAAGTTCGGCCTCGAGGTGGAACCTTCCCTGGAACGAGATCAATCGGGCAGTCCCATTCTCTATGAGGAGGAAGGATATCAGCAGAAGCTTTACTGAACACATCCGTGAAATCTTGATATGGAGGAGGTGGAACATCAGACGACCTGGGGGAGGAAGAACAGACAGGCAACACTTTAAACAAACATGTCTTAGTACAGGAGGAACCCCATGCCAGGATTTGCGTAGTCGTCCAATCAATTGTAGGATTGTGAAGACGGAGCCATGGAAGGCCCAGGACCACAGGATGTGTGGCTCTTGGAATCACTAAAAATGAAATAAGTTCGGAATGAAGAACTCCCACTCTCAGACGAACTGGTAGAGTCCTTAGAGAAATAACTGTATCAAAAATTTTACTGCCATCCACAGCAGTTAAGGAAAAGGACGAAGGAAGTCTCTCGGTGGGTAGGGACCACCGTTTAACATAGGCTTCAGTAATAAAGTTCCCAGCTGCTCCGGAATCCAGGAGGGCAATGACGTTCTGATAACGTTGAGCAACTTGAAGCGAGACTGGGAGGTTACAATCTTGAGGAGATGGAGAGGAGATCATTACTCCTAGCCGGCCCTCTCCTTGGCGAGCTAGGATTTGGAGTTTCCCGGACGTTTGGGACAGGCATTAATGGTGTGAGACGGAGCTGCACAATACAGACAGAGAAACTCGGAGAGACGTCTTCGGCGCTCAGCAGGAGTTAAACGGGAACGACCAATTTGCATGGGTTCATCTGTAGTTGGTGACAGTTGGCGAGGAGGAGGAGTAGAAGATTTTGGAGCAGATGATCTTCCACGCTCAGTTGCTCTCTCTCTGAAACGCAAGTCAACTTTCGTACAAAGTGAGATTAGCTCATCTAACTTGGAGGGTAAGTCTCTGGTAGCTAACTCATCTTTAATACGCTCGGATAAACCATGCCAGAATGCAGCATACAGGGCCTCGTCGTTCCATGCCAGTTCGGATGCCAGGATCTGGAACTGTATAAGATATTGTCCTACAGTACGTGATTCCTGGCGTAAACGGAGAATCTCAGACGAAGCTGAAGTTACCCGGCCTGGCTCCTCGAAGATGCGCCTGAATGTTGACACAAATGCAGTGTAAGAAGATAGCAGGGTGTCGGACCTCTCCCATAACGGTGATGCCCAATCAAGGGCTGAGCCACTGAGAAGAGAAATAATGTAGGCAATTTTTGTACGGTCACTGGGAAAATTGCCAGTTTGTAGCTCAAACTGAATCTCACACTGGTTGAGAAATCCCCTGCAGAATCTTGGAGATCCGTCAAATTTTGCTGGCGTTGGAAGATGAAGACGTGGAGCAGAAATGGGTAAGGTGGGTGGGGTTATAGCTGGAGTCACTGTGGTTGACGCACCAGACGCGCCTGATCCACGGAGAGTTGTCTGAATCCCATCCAGCCGAGTAGAGAGATCCTGGAGACAGCGGATGATGTGGCCCTGTGCAGCCTCCTGATGTTCTAGTCGGGCTGCCAGTTCTTGCATCGGCCTGGCCGCTTGATCCTGGTCTCCGGCTGGATTCATTAGGTCAGTGCTTACTGTCACAACTGAGGGCCTGAGCTGACGGGAGGCAGCCTCAGTTGTAGGGGCTGAGATGTACCGGAACCTGGGAGGTTGTATCAGACCCCTGGACATGTAAGTAACATGAATAATAACTGCCCGAAGGCGTGACCACGACAACTTAGATAAAAGTCAATGATGTTTATTATGACAACTCCGCATCACAGCAGCAATAAAAGAAAACGTAAAAGTCAGCAAAGAATAAATACAGTTCCTGAGTACTACAGCATGGCAGGAGCCACAGGGCACTGGTAGTGTGAGATAGTTCTTATGATCTTCTAGATGGAAAGTCCTTACCAGGCCCGGCTGTAGCAATTGAGATAACCCAGGATTATACCAGCTGGTGTTCCAGGAAGAGCTGGGTTGCTGAAGGTAAAACAGCTGCTGTGGATACTGGCTGGAACCAGACTGTTGTTAGCACGGAGTGGATACTGGCTGGAACCAGTTAAATAATAAATGAACTTTGGGAGCGATGAAATAATAATTCCGGTGGAGAGTGGTAAAGTGTAGAAAGGACACCGGCCCTTTAAGGGAAGCTGTACTCTGCTGGAAGCTGAGGCTGGAAGCAGGTCGTGTTGTAGCTGGAAACAGATGAATCCACAATGGATTGGAGAGTCAGGCTACACCGCTGGTGGAATGCTGGTGCGGGTCTCTATGGTGGAAGTCTTGAGACAGGAGCTGGAACCTGGAAGACAATCATAGAAGAGAGACAAACAGGAACTAGGTTTGACAACCAAAGCACTGACGTCTTCCTTGCTCAGGTACAGCTTACTTATACCTGCAGCAAGGAAGGGGTTGGCTAGGCAATTATGCAAATCAACAACACAGACAGCAGATTGGTGGAAATGATCAGATGACAGAATCCAAGATGGCTGCGCCCATGCAGACACTTGGAGGGAAGTTTGGTTTGTAATCCATGTGGTCTGGGAAACAGTAATGGCGGCGCCGGCCACCGGAGACAGGAGACGCCAGGCTGATAGATGCACATTTAACCACGCGGGCACAGCGGAGGCCGCGGCTGATGAAAAGACCACTCTGTATGTGGAAACTCAGGAACAGCGGAATCCGGTCCTGGAACGCTGAGCCCGCCTTAGGAGGCATCTGAAGGGTAAGTAATGGCGTCCAGATACCCGGATCGTGACACTCGGGATAGAAAGCCTGTTATATTATTTAGGTTCGGTACTACAGGTGCCCTTTCATATGTTTTTAAATAATACAACAAAATGCTACCTAGAAATCAGTGACACATCTTTCCCGGATAAGATAACACTGCTCAGGAAGCATGCGCATGCAATTAGATCTCTGAAAACAATTATTCTGTCTTATTCTCTTGGATATTTACATTTCATTCTCAAACACTTTTATGCATTAACTCCTCACATGTGTCATCTAACTACAGTGAATGACATGACAAAGTATGTTAAGACCTGAAATATGTGAGAGGCATATTAGAATAAACGGATTATTCAGAGTCTGGTATTGTCATCCAGGGATTACTAATCTTTGCTTTGTGTTATTATTATTTAGTTCAGACTGAATATGTTGGTTTAAACAAATTTCCCCCCACTGTGTGCGTTCTGGGTAA
The DNA here is from genome assembly GCF_028390025.1 of Pseudophryne corroboree. Classification (NCBI taxonomy): domain Eukaryota; kingdom Metazoa; phylum Chordata; class Amphibia; order Anura; family Myobatrachidae; genus Pseudophryne; species Pseudophryne corroboree. The sequence continues at coordinate 156,994,180 of NC_086445.1, forward strand.
TGCGCTCACTTCAGCGCAGTGTACCTGTACATATCTTTGCGTGTAGGGACTGATTCAGAGATACAGGGAAGGCCGTTTTGCACTGTGAATGTGTCCTAGTTGAGAATATGCAAAAGTGAGCAACTGAGGGTGATCTAGGGGTACATTTACTAAACAGTGATAAGAATGGAGAAGTGAGCCAGTGGAGAAATTTCCCCACGAACCAATCAGCAGCTCTGAATCATTTTATAGTATGCAAATTATAGATGTTATTTCAGTGCTAATTGGTTGCCATGGGCAACTTCTCCACTGGCTCACTTCTCCACTCTTATCACTGCTTAGTAAATGTACCCCTTAGACTCAAAGGCTCCTAGCCGCATCTCCATTTTCAGCTGAATGAAAGCGGAGGTGCAGGAGATCAGTCAGAAACTGGATTCCCTTTCCATATGCACGTCTCTGAATTATACAGAGCTTTAGCTACACCCCCATGACACTCCCACGGATAAGAGCACCCCTGTGCGTCTGTATTGTTGTCACTCAGTTTCCACCCAAAAACGCCCTTTTCTGCAGAAAGACAGATGTTCTGTCTTGGAATAACAAAAAGTGTGTCAGTTTGCACCTGCACTGTATGCAAAAACTTGTAGATTGTGTCTGCGCACAAAGATCCGTCTGAAGGTGGGTACACACCAGTAGATATATCTGCAGATCAATTGATCTGCAGATAAATCTATGTACGGATCGGGCAGTGTGCTGTGCATACACACTGCCCGATCCGTCGGGGGTCTGACGTCATGAACAGGGCGGGCGCGCCCGCCCAGTTCACCTGTCAATCACCGCCGGCCGCCACAGCATGTGTACGCACACACAGCGACGCGCCAATATATCGTTAGCTATATTGGCCATCGGCTGTGCTGCGCAGCCGACGCGATACTTCTGTGAACGACGGAGTTCACAGACATATCACCCGTACACACTGGCCGACGCTCCCGCGATATATCGGCCGTTCAAGAGAACGGCCGATATATCGACCAGTGTGTACGAGCCTTGACTTAGATTCAGCCCCAAAAGCCCAATCTGTGCTGAAAAAAATCAATATGAACGTTGCTTAGTTAGCCATATAGATTTTGAAAAGTTATTCCTGCATGTCTCACATAGGGGACATTGATTCCTGTGGAACAGAGCCGGATTAAAGGTGGGTACACACACTTTCATTTCCGGGCGAATCAGAACAACTTATTGGCTGGAACATTCAGTGTGTGCAGCCAACATGGCCTACCCGCAGACGTTAGCGATATCTTCTGGTCAGCCAACCAGACAATATCACATGCTGGGGCATCATGCAGTGTAATGAAGGATGGAACAAGGGATCATTCTGTCCTTCATTACATCATTCTGATGTGTACCATGGATATGATATGTTATTATTTGGGTACACATTGCTTCAGTGTGTACCAAGGTTAAGACCCCATTGGCACCTAGGCTAAATACTGGTTTAGGCCCGCTCCTCTTTCAACCCATCCATTTCAAATGCAATCCTAAACTCTTTTCCGCTATACTTATTTACTGTAGTTAGCATATGCGTGCTTAATACTAACTTTTGCTTTACATTTCCCTCACATAATACTCTGCTTACTAGATTTTCCCTTACATGCCCTCTGCCCACCAGCTTTTTCCTTACATGCCACTCTGCCCGCCAGTTCTTCGCTTACATGCACATTAACCAGCCAGCTTTTCCTTCATATACCATTCTGCCAGCCAGCTTTTCCCTCATATGTCATTCTGCCAGCCAGCTTTTCCCTCATATGTCATTCTGCCAGCCAGCTTTTCCCTCATATGTCATTCTGCCAGCCAGCTTTTCCCTCATATGTCATTCTGCCAGACAGCTTTTCCATCACATAGAGCACTCAGGCCTTTCCCTTATGTGCCTACAGATGTGTCCTCTTACATCTTTGCTGCAGTCATGCTAAACAGCCCCTGATGTCGAGCCATGCCGTGGTGGGAATCCGTAGCGCTGTTGCATCAATTTTATGCATTTTTTTCAGTGAAAATGCATTTTAGATGCACATTAATGTAATAGTATGCACAAGCAGCTTCTGCTGATTTAAATGATATGCAGCATGCCTATGTTCTGTGTATTTACAGACTTCCTAAGCAGAACCAGGGGAGGGGTCACTCCATCTGGAAGTCTGCCAACAGTTAGTTCAGAAGTTGGGCCTTTCAGATGTGGAGCTCATGACTTCTCGTCACAACTTCAAGGTTCCATGGTTTTGTGCGCGGTCTATGAACCCAATAGCTTTCACTGTGGATGCATGATATTTATGTGAGACTTTCGTCTGTCTTATATTTTTCTCCCGATTCCATTGTTACCACCTGGTGTTCAAATGGACCAAGGATCACCAATAATACAATACTAGTGGGTACAGACTGGCTGTGGCACTCCTAGTATGTGAACGTTCTCAGATTGCCAGTAGGTCCTTGGTGGCGTCTTCCACTACATCCAGATCTGCTGCTACAGAATCATTTTCTACACCAGGACCACAACCTGGCTATTGACACCTAGCTTTTTAAAGGATAAAGGTTTTTCCACTCTTGGTGGTCCCTACTATGTTGTGGGTCCTGAATCCAGTTTCCTTGCATAATTATCACAGCCTGTCGAAAATGTACTTTTGTGGTATAAACAGTGGAGGGTTCAAATCTCCAAGTTTTACCTCTCTTGTTGCTTGACCTTCCTGCAGCTTTAACCTCCAGTTAAAGCTACATCCTAATCTACTGCGGGGTAGTCAACACCAGACCAGGTGTCGGCGCATTCCACTGGGGCGGTGGCGACCTCCTGGATGGCGAGAAACAGGGCTTCAGCAGAACAAGTCTGTCGTACAGCCACCTGGTCCCCTGTCCACACATTTGCTCTTTTACCGGTTTCATGTTTTGCCTCCAGCGATGTCCGCTTTAGGCGTACAGTTTTCTGGTCAGGTCCAAAGTCCTCCAGCCTAGCCAGAGAAAAGAGGATTTTTGGTCACTTACTGTTGAATCCTTTTCTCTTAAGCAAGCTGGGGGACACCATGTTCCTGCCCTCATGCTCAGTTGTGCTGTTTTTTTGTATTTGACCTTTCCGTACTAGTTTGTTTTATTGTTGTAACCGTTTTACAGCTACTCCTTACCAGACCATTTTAAAGAAGTACTGGCATTATATGGTTGCAGGGGGAGAAGCTTGGACTTTAAAGCTATAGTTTAAGTGCCAACTCTAGCCCCATGGTCCAGGGTCCCCCAGTCTGCTTAAGAGAAAAGGATTCAATGGAAAGTGACCAACAATCCACTTTTTATCCATACTCGGTGAATACTATAAATGCAGCCGTGCTCATCTACATACTCATAAAGCACTGACTTATATGTTTAAAATGCACATGATTTTTTTTTGACAATTTAATGTCACATGACGTACTTGTCCTGTTATACTGACCACATGTTTTTGTAATATGTAAATATGTCAATCAGTGATGTCTTATAAGCAGAAGATATAAGTTACAGCTACTGTCTTTTGTAGATAGATCAGATTCCATCAGATGTGAAGGAGTAATTGTGCTAATGAGGTGAAATTACAGAGGTATTAAATGTTAATCTAATTTTCTAGCACTATTGAACTTGCTCCTCCTTTAAGTAGCATTAGTAATGGTACGCTGATATTGTTTGTAAAGCTTTAAAGTGGATCTAACACAATACTGTGTACACTGGAGTGGTTTTAAAAATTAGATTTTTTTATCTCTCTCTCTCTCTCTCTCTCTCTCTTTATATATATATATATATATATATATATATAGATATATACACACTGTTTTATAAATATATGGGCACTTCTTCACATATATATGGTTGCTCCCATGAACTATTCTGACTACTCTCTGATGGTCACTAAGCTGTGATGCTGCAGGTCTTGAACGGCCAAAACACAGGGACCGAAGTTGACAGACAATAAGTCTATGGGCCTCATTCAGACCTGATTGGTGCTGTGCGAATTCGCACAGCAGCCAAACAGGTCAGAAGTGCGCAGGCAGAGGCGGTTGCTGGGTAGGAGGGGGCAGAATGGCGGCATTATGCCGCAGTTTAGGCGGCGCGGTCCGGCCAACAAAGGCGTGGCCGGACCATGCCGGGGGCGGGCCACGGTGGATGCGTGATGTCACAAGCAGCCCCTGCGACCCGGGCACCAACAAGTAGGCCGGGAGCTACTCCTGAAGTGCAAAAGCATCGCTGCTGTGCGACACTTTTGCAATTCTGCAACAGGGGTCGGGCCAGACATGCGGGTCAGGCTAGCCCTGTGCTGGGCGTACCCCCTCATGTCTGTGTTCCTGATCGTAGCTATGCTAAATTTAGCACGGCTACGATCAAGTCTGAATTACTCCTCATGGCTGTATTTGCAACATGCTTGAAGTGCTGCTGAAGTCTTGGGACTTTTATTAGAATTTGGATTGCTGCTAAATGTACATATTAAATGATTCAAGTCTAATTTGTGACAACTTGCTAATTGTCAGTTTTAAGGTGTTTTTACACTGGGTGTTGATGAAACAAAAATAGAAAGTTCACTGGAAAAACTATATATAGTGGAGAAATGCACTTGTATCTGGATCTACATAGAAGTTGTCACAGGATAGTGGTGGCCAATTGAAGAAGCACTCCGCTTGTTCAACATTTCAGGGTAATGCGCACTCATCTGCGTTTGTGTGTGTAGATATATATATATATATATATATATACATACACACTGCTCAAAAAAATAAAGGGAACACTAAAATAACATATCCTAGATCTGAATGAATGAAATATTCTTATTAAATACTCTGTTCTTTACATAGTTGAATGTGCTGACAACAAAATCACACAAAAATGATCAATGGAAATCAAATTTATTAACCCATGGAGGTCTGGATTTGGAGTCACACTCAAAATTAAAGTGGAAAAACACACTACAGGCTGATCCAACTTTGGTGTAATGTCCTTAAAACAAGTCAAAATGAGGCTCAGTAGTGTGTGTGGCCTCCACGTGCCTGTATGACCTCCCTACACTGCCTGGGCATGCTCCTGATGAGGTGGCGGATGATCTCCTGAGGGATCTCCTCCCAGACCTGGACTAAAGCATTCCCAAACTCCTGGACAGTCTGTGGTGCAACGTGGCGTTGGTGGATGGAGAGAGACATGATGTCCCAGATGTGCTCAATTGGATTCAGGTCTGGGGAACGGGCAGGCCAGTCCATAGCATCAATGCCTTTGTCTTGCAGGAACTGCTGACACACTCCAGCCACATGAGGTCTAGCATTGTCTTGCATTTAGGAGGAACCGCACCAGCATATGGTCTCACAAGGGGTCTGAGAATCTCATCTCGGTACCTAATGGCAGTCAGGCTACCTCTTGCGAGCACATGGAGGGCTGTGCGGCCCCCAAAGAAATGCCACCCCACACCATTACTGACCTACTGCCAAACCGGTCATGCTGGAGGATGTTGCAGGCAGCAGAACGTTCTCCTTGGCGTCTCCAGACTCTGTCACGTCTGTCACATGTGCTCAGTGAGAACCTGCTTTCATCTGTGAAGAGCACAGGGCACCAGTGGCGAATTTGCCAATCTTGGTGTTCTCTGGCAAATGCCAAACGTCCTGCACGGTGTTGGGCTGTAAGCACAACCCCCACCTGTGGATGTCGGGCCCTCATACCACCCTCATGGAGTCTGTTTCTGATCGTTTGAGTAGACACATGCACATTTGTGGCTTGCTGGAGGTCATTTTGCAGGGCTCTGGCAGTGCTCCTCCTGTTCCTCCTTGCACAAAGGCGGAGGTAGCGGTCCTGCTGCTGGGTTGTTGCCCTCCTACGGCCTCCTCCACGTCTCCTGATGTACTGGCCAGTCTACTGGTAGCGCCTCCATGCTCTGGACACTACGCTGACAGACACAGCAAACCTTCTTGTCACAGCTCGCATTGATGTGCCAATCTGGATGAGCTGCACTACTTGAGCCACTTGTGTGGGTTGTAGACTCCGTCTCATGCTACCACTAGAGTGAAAGCACCGCCAGCTTTCAAAAGTGACCAAAACATCAGCCAGAAAGCATAGGAGATGAGAAGTGGTCTGTGGTCACCACCTGCAGAACAACTCCTTTATTGGGGGTGTCTTGCTAATTAATTGCCTATAATTCCCACCTGTTGTCTATTCCATTTGCACAACAGCATGTGATTGTCAATCAGTGTTGCTTCCTAAGTGGACAGTTTGATTTCACAGAAGTGTTATTGACTTGGAGTTACATTGTGTTGTTTAAGTGTTCCCTTTATTTTTTTGAGCAGTGTATATATATATATATATATATATATATATATATATATTTATTTATTTTTTTCAAATGCACACATCTAGGAGGCAGCCACGCCTCAGGCCCAGTTCTATTCCCCCTCAAGTGGTGGAGTGGACCACTACCCAAGTGGGGGAACTAGCCGGCGGTCGGGACTCCGACCACCAGTATTCCAGCTGGTGTCGGGATTCCGGCGTCGGTATCTTGACTGTTCATACATGGTATTATCCAACATAATGAAGAATAGATACATTATAATAACAAAATTCTAAAACCCCCTTAAAAAAAGTCTACAAATTATATAAATTGCTATGACTGTGCTAGTCGCCTTTTAACTAAAGATGAGCGGGTTCATATTTACTCGGTTCTCAACACCAGAATTATAACAAAATCAGATTTTCCGCATTTTTCTTATTGGATAACCAAAGTATGTGACATGTGAGAGCCAATAAGGAGATTCGAGTAAGTCCGAGTAAATCCGAACCCGCTCATCTCTACTTTTAACACATTTAGAGGAGTATATATAATATACACACTATATGGACAAAGGTATTCAGATACTTGGCAATTACACCAACAGGGACTGTAATGACATTGTATTCAAATAAGTACAAATACTTTAATGGAGTCCCCCCTTAAGCTCCCGCTGCACAGTTTTTGTGCTTACATTAATGACAGTAGAAGCTGGGAACTCTTCAGCTGTGGCATCAGCAGAGCGTTGGTGACTTTTACGCACCATGCGCCTTAGCAGTCGTTGACCCTGCTCTGTGATTTTACATGGTCTTCCGCTTTGTGGCTGAGTTGCTGTTGTGCCTAAACACTTCCATTTTCTAATAATATCACCTTCAGTTGACAGTGGAATATCCAGCAGGGATGTAATTTCATGAACCGTCTAATTGCAAAGGTGGCATCCTCTCACAGTACCACGCTTGAAGTATGCCAAATATATGCAAATTAAGACAGCATAGCTAGGGGCTGGATTTTACACACCTGTCAACTACAAAATAAATGTATAATTTGTACAGCATATGATAACTAGTTACCAGCCCCTCAAAATGACGGAACTACATAACGGTAATGTCAGCGCCGGCAGCTGTGCGCGCCCGAAAGGAGCAACAATTAAATTGCTCCATCGGGCGACATCAAGTGGCCGCCGGCTCGCAAAACAATTGAATTGAGGTGAGGAGCAGCGTTAGCTTGTTATTATGTAGGATGTACAGTACCAGCTGATAATTTAGTGGTGTACCTCTCACCAGTCCAGAATGGCAAAACAGGAAAATTAGGCAGCGCCCCAAATCTTTCTTGACTTGGGGAGAAAAGGTGACTACACTTTAGAGCAGGGGTGGGGAACCTTTGGCCCTCCAGCTGTTGATGAACTACACATACCAGCATGCCTTGCTACAGTTTTGCTATTTGTCCATGCTAAAACTGTTGCAGGGCATGCTGGGATGTGTAGTTCAACAACAGCTGGAGGGCCGAAAGTTCCCCATCACTGCTTTAGAGCATGGACACAAGCATTATACTTGTACAGTAAAATAAAAATGAAAAAGGGACAAATTATGGGGTATCTGTACTTATTTGTTTTTAGGTACCCTATTCCCAACTCCCTTTTGGTGGGTGCTATATTTTGATAAACTTTCTGTAGCCCATGGGAGTCATTCTAACCCGATCGCACGCTGCAGTTTATCACAGCGGCGCGATCGGGTCAGAACTGTGCATGAACTGATTGACAGGCAGAGGCGGTCGCTGGGCAGAGGGGGGGGGGCGAAACGGCGTGGCCAGACGTGGCCAGACCGTGTGGGGGACGTGCCGCAGCGGCTGCGTGACGTCACTAAAGCTGCGCTGGCCGGGAGCTACTCCTAAAGTGCAAAAACATTGCCGCTGTGCGATGCTTTTGCACCTCTGCGGGGGGCCGGCACTGACATGCGGGGCGTGATAGCCCTGTGCTGGGCGTCCCCCCGCATGTCTATGGACATGATCGTAGCCCTGCAAAATTTTGCAGGGATACGATCAACTCGGAATGACCCCCCATATACCATAGTCAGCTATTGTGGGAGTTTTCTCAAGCATTCTAACGAGGACAAGTGGAAAAGTTGCCCATAAATATATATAAATTATATAGAGCATACTAGATAAATGATAGCTAAAAGCTGATTCGTTGCTATGGGTAACTTCACCACGTGTCCCCTTTAGTATACACATTGCCTCTCTATCAGAGAGGGGAGGGCCCGGGCCGCTCATGCCGCTGCCCGCCCGCCGCCATCTGTCCTCTGTCCGCCGTCCGTCCTCCTGCTGCCACCACTGCCGCCCGTTGTTTGCCCGGCTCCTGCAGGCTATTGAAAATATCCCTCTCAAGATGGCCGCTGCCTCAGAGGAGACAGTTATTAAAAAAACTAAAGGAGGCTCTAGTATCTTTAATAACAGTCTCCTTCAAGGCGGTGGCCATTTTGGAAGGAACATTTTCAATAGTTTTAAAGAAGCTCCAGCGGCGGCAGCGGATGCGGGGGGGGGGGGTTGGACAAGCAGAACCTCTGGCAACAAGCAGCTCCCCAGTGAGCAGGTACTGGGGCAACACTGTGTGGGGCATTACTGTGTGGGCATAATATGGTGCTGGGGACAAAGCTATGGGGACATAGACATTTTCTTCTCTTTTTTTTCTTTCTTTAAATATACAGGTTGAGTATCCCATATCCAAATATTCCGAAATATGGAATATTCCGAAATACGGACTTTTTTGAGTGAGACTGAGATAGTGAAACCTTTGTTTTTTGATGGCTCAATGTACACAAACTTTGTTTAATACTCAAAGTTATTAAAAATATTGTATTAAATGACCTTCAGGCTGTGTGCATAAGGTGTATATGAAACATAAATGAATTCTGTGAATGTACACACACTTTGTTTAATGCAGAAAGTTATAAAAAGTATTGGCTAAAATTACCTTCAGGCTGGGTGTATAAGGTGTATATGTAACATAAATGCATTCTGTGCTTAGATTTAGGTCCCATCACCATGATATCTCATTATGGTATGCAATTATTCCAAAATACGGAAAAATCCGATATCCAAAATTCCTCTGGTCCCAAGCATTTTGGATAAGGGATACTCAACCTGTATATATATTTATATATATATATATATATATATATATATATACAGTCAGGTCCATAAATATTGGGACATCGACACAATTCTCATATGGATTTGAAATGAAACAAACAAGATTGCTGATGGGTTTGTTTTGATTTTTCAACCTAATGATGGCTTGCCTCACTGATAGTGGCAGCTCTTTGGATCTCATATTGAGAGTTGACAGCAACAGATTCCAAATGCAAAAGTCACACCTGGAATCTACTCCAGACCTTTTACCTGCTTAATTGATGATATAACGAGGGAATAGCCCACTCCTGTCCATGAAAAAGCTTTTGAGTTGATTGTCCCATTACTTTTGGTCCCTTAAAAAGTGGGAGGCACATATAGAAACCGTTGTAATTCCTACACCGTTCACCTGATTTGGATGTAAATACCCTCAAATTAAAGCGGAAAGTCTGCAGTTAAAGCACATCTTTTTTGTTTCATTTCAAATCCATTGTTGTGGTGTATAGAGCCCAAAATATGATAATTGTGTTGATGTTCCAATATTTATGGACCTGACTATATATATATATATATATATATATATATATATATAAATAATTTTATTTCATTATTATTACTATTTTTTGGTGGGGGAAGGGGGGGGGCTGCCTACTTTGCCAGTCCTGGGCCCCATAATTTGTGATGGCAGCCCTGCACATTGCCCCCATTAGCTTGGTCTTTGTATTCTTAACTGGTTAGAGTACATGTCATACCTCCCAATGTCCCCCGGGCAGGGAGGAGGTTGGGTAAGCCTTTGATCACCACTTCTGTGCTCTGCAAGGTAGCGAATGATCCCTGAATAAATTCCATGCACATCTTTACAGTGCAGGGAGGTGAGCCGGGAGTTGCCCAGCTGCTCGGGGTGCTCTGGGCACCCCCCAAAATGGTAGCAACAGGGTCGTGCCGCTAGGCCACATCCTCCCACCTGAGGTCACGCCATGCCACCTTTTCAGGACGCATATACCTGCAGCGCGTGAGGGGCCTGGGCTGAGAAAAGCAGAAGTGGGGCTGTATGCATGCATTAGGTGTTAAGGTTACAGCATATCAGTGCTCTTATTAAACTGCAAGTCTCAATTTACAAACGTGAACAGTGCACTTACTCTGCTTAATAAATTATTCTACCCACAGTGTACTGTTTATATCTGCTAATGTTCTGTTTCTCTAAGGAACATGTAAAACATTCATAGCAAACTGCTCAGGTAAGTTCTGCACCGTCCTCTCAGAATGACGTCAGAGCAGTAATAGATTTGTTAGTGATTTGTGGAATGTGACTAGTTTTATTATCACTTCTAGTCCTGTTCTGAAGCTGCTTACTGAAGAATGCAAGATGCCAGATAGTGTTTAAACTAGTTACATATTAGAAGATTTGAAAAGCCTATTGCAAAATAGTAAATTGTGTGGTGCGTGTAAAAGGCCTTGATTTGTATCAGAAGTTTGTGCTAACAACCAGCAACAAGGATTTGTTAAAGAATTGTTAATAGTACATGACTTTGTCTATTCAGAGCCACCTGTAGCTCGATGTAACAACCTGATTGTCACCACATTTGGTAGGGAGACTAATGAGGACGCGGAAGGCAGGATTCCAGGAAATTGTGCAAAAAGTTGCTGATAGCGGTACACCACTGCATCTGTTCTTTGTAAATCCAGTTGAATTTGCTGTTCTGTTGTATCTTCTGGTAACACTTTGGTATTAGAGGGCATCTCACAAGACTATAAAACGCCAAGGAAGGATTATAAGATCCCACCACTTAAGTTTTTACTCTGTGATGGTTTTTCACTGTCTTAGATTTAGAGATGTGCACTTGAAATTTTTCGGGTTTTGGTTTTGGGTTCGGTTCCGCGGCCGTGTTTTGGGTTCGACCGCGTTTTGGCAAAACCTCACCGAATTTTTTTTGTCGGATTCGGGTGTGTTTTGGATTCGGGTGTTTTTTTCAAAAAACACTAAAAAACAGCTTAAATCATAGAATTTGGGGGTCATTTTGATCCCAAAGTATTATTAACCTCAAAAACCATAATTTCCACTCATTTTCAGTCTATTCTGAACACCTCACAATATTATTTTTAGTCCTAAAATTTGCACCGAGGTCGCTGGATGACTAAGCTAAGCGACCCTAGTGGCCGACACAAACACCTGGCCCATCTAGGAGTGGCACTGCAGTGTCACGCAGGATGGCCCTTCCAAAAAACACTCCCCAAACAGCACATGACGCAAAGAAAAAAAGAGGCGCAATGAGGTAGCTGTGTGAGTAAGCTAAGCGACCCTAGTGGCCGACACAAACACCTGGCCCATCTAGGAGTGGCACTGCAGTGTCACGCAGGATGGCCCTTCCAAAAAACACTCCCCAAACAGCACATGACGCAAAGAAAAAAAGAGGCGCAATGAGGTAGCTGTGTGAGTAAGATAAGCGACCCTAGTGGCCGACACAAACACCTGGCCCATCTAGGAGTGGCACTGCAGTGTCACGCAGGATGGCCCTTCCAAAAAACACTCCCCAAACAGCACATGACGCAAAGAAAAAAAGAGGCGCAATGAGGTAGCTGTGTGAGTAAGATAAGCGACCCTAGTGGCCGACACAAACACCTGGCCCATCTAGGAGTGGCACTGCAGTGTCACGCAGGATGGCCCTTCAAAAAAATACTCCCCAAACAGCACATGACGCAAAGAAAAATGAAAGAAAAAAGAGGTGCAAGATGGAATTGTCCTTGGGCCCTCCCACCCACCCTTATGTTGTATAAACAGGACATGCACACTTTAACCAACCCATCATTTCAGTGACAGGGTCTGCCACACGACTGTGACTGAAATGACGGGTTGGTTTGGACCCCCACCAAAAAAGAAGCAATTAATCTCTCCTTGCACAAACTGGCTCTACAGAGGCAAGATGTCCACCTCATCATCATCCTCCGATATGTCACCGTGTACATCCCCCTCCTCACAGATTATCAATTCGTCCCCACTGGAATCCACCATCTCAGCTCCCTGTGTACTTTGTGGAGGCAATTGCTGCTGGTCAATGTCTCCACGGAGGAATTGATTATAATTCATTTTAATGAACATCATCTTCTCCACATTTTCTGGAAGTAACCTCGTACGCCGATTGCTGACAAGGTGAGCGGCGGCACTAAACACTCTTTCGGAGTACACACTTGTGGGAGGGCAACTTAGGTAGAATAAAGCCAGTTTGTGCAAGGGCCTCCAAATTGCCTCTTTTTCCTGCCAGTATAAGTACGGACTGTCTGACGTGCCTACTTGGATGCGGTCACTCATATAATCCTCCACCATTCTTTCAATGGGGAGAGAATCATATGCAGTGCCAGTAGACGACATGTCCGTATCCGTAATCGTTGGCAGGTCCTTCAGTCCGGACCAGATGTCAGCATCAGCAGTCGCTCCAGACTGCCCTGCATCACTGCCAGCGGGTGGGCTCGGAATTCTGAGCCTTTTCCTCGCACCCCCAGTTGCGGGAGAATGTGAAGGAGGAGATGTTGACAGGTCGCGTTCCGCTTGACTTGACAATTTTCTCACCAGCAGGTCTTTGAACCCCAGCAGACTTGTGTGTGCCGGAAAGAGAGATCCAAGGTAGGTTTTAAATCTAGGATCGAGCACGGTGGCCAAAATGTAGTGCTCTGATTTCAACAGATTGACCACCCGTGAATCCTTGTTAAGCGAATTAAGGGCTCCATCCACAAGTCCCACATGCCTAGTGGAATCGCTCTGTGTTAGCTCCTCCTTCAATGTCTCCAGCTTCTTCTGCAAAAGCCTGATGAGGGGAATGACCTGACTCAGGCTGGCAGTGTCTGAACTGACTTCACGTGTGGCAAGTTCAAAGGGCAGCAGAACCTTGCACAACGTTGAAATCATTCTCCACTGCGCTTGAGACAGGTGCATTACACCTCCTATATCGTGCTCAATTGTATAGGCTTGAATGGCCTTTTGCTGCTCCTCCAACCTCTGAAGCATATATAGGGTTGAATTTCACCTCGTTACCACTTCTTGCTTCAGATGATGGCAGGGCAGGTTCAGGCGTTGTTGGTGGTGCTCCAGTCTTCTGTACGTGGTGCCTGTACGCCGAAAGTGTCTCGCAATTCTTCTGGCCACCGACAGCATCTCTTGCGCGCCCCTGTCGTTTTTTAAATAATTCTGCACCACCAAATTCAAGGTATGTGCAAAACATGGGACGTGCTGGAATTTGCCCATATTTAATGCACACACAATATTGCTGGCATTGTCCGATGCCACAAATCCACAGGAGAGTCCAATTGGGGTAAGCCATTCCGCGATGATCTTCCTCAGTTGCCGTAAGAGGTTTTCAGCTGTGTGCGTATTCTGGAAACCGGTGATACAAAGCGTAGCCTGCCTAGGAAAGAGTTGGCGTTTGCGAGATGCTGCTACTGGTGCCGCCGCTGCTGTTCTTGCGGCGGGAGTCCATACATCTACCCAGTGGGCTGTCACAGTCATATAGTCCTGACCCTGCCCTGCTCCACTTGTCCACATGTCCGTGGTTAAGTGGACATTGGGTACAACTGCATTTTTTAGGACACTGGTGAGTCTTTTTCTGACGTCCGTGTACATTCTCGGTATCGCCTGCCTAGAGAAGTGGAACCTAGATGGTATTTGGTAACGGGGGCACACTACCTCAAGAAATTGTCTAGTTCCCTGTGAACTAACGGCGGATACCGGACGCACGTCTAACACCAACATAGTTGTCAAGGCCTCAGTTATCCGCTTTGCAACAGGATGACTGCTGTGATATTTCATCTTCCTCGCAAAGGACTGTTGGACAGTCAATTGCTTACTGGAAGTAGTACAAGTGGTCTTCCGACTTCCCCTCTGGGATGACCATCGACTCCCAGCAGCAACAACAGCAGCGCCAGCAGCAGTAGGCGTTACACGCAAGGATGCATCGGAGGAATCCCAGGCAGGAGAGGACTCGTCAGAATTGCCAGTGACATGGCCTGCAGGACTATTGGCATTCCTGGGGAAGGAGGAAATTGACACTGAGGGAGTTGGTGGGGTGGTTTGCGTGAGCTTGGTTACAAGAGGAAGGGATTTACTGGGCAGTGGACTGCTTCCGCTGTCGCCCAAAGTTTTTGAACTTGTCACTGACTTATTATGAATGCGCTGCAGGTGACGTATAAGGGAGGATGTTCCGAGGTGGTTAACGTCCTTACCCCTACTTATTACAGCTTGACAAAGGCAACACACGGCTTGACAAATGTTGTCCGCATTTCTGTTGAAATACTTCCACACCGAAGAGCTGATTTTTTTGGTATTTTCACCAGGCATGTCAATGGCCATATTCCTCCCACGGACAACAGGTGTCTCCCCGGGTGCCTGACTTAAACAAACCACCTCACCATCAGAATCCTCCTTGTCAATTTCCTCCCCAGCGCCAGCAACACCCATATCCTCCTCATCCTGGTGTACTTCAACACTGACATCTTCAATCTGACTATCAGGAACTGGACTGCGGGTGCTCCTTCCAGCACTTGCAGGGGGCGTGCAAATGGTGGAAGGCGCATGCTCTTCACGTCCAGTGTTGGGAAGGTCAGGCATCGCAACCGACACAATTGGACTCTCCTTGTGGATTTGGGATTTCGAAGAACGCACATTTCTTTGCTGTGCTTTTGCCAGCTTGAGTCTTTTCATTTTTCTAGCGAGAGGCTGAGTGCTTCCATCCTCATGTGAAGCTGAACCACTAGCCATGAACATAGGCCAGGGCCTCAGCCGTTCCTTGCCACTCCGTGTGGTAAATGGCATATTGGCAAGTTTACGCTTCTCCTCCAACAATTTTATTTTAGATTTTTGAGTCCTTTTTTTACTGATATTTGGTGTTTTGGATTTTACATGCTCTGTACTATGACATTGGGCATCGGCCTTGGCAGACGACGTTGCTGGCATTTCATCGTCTCGGCCATGACTAGTGGCAGCAGCTTCAGCACGAGGTGGAAGTGGATCTTGATCTTTCCCTATTTTTGGAACCTCAACATTTTTGTTCTCCATATTTTAATAGGCACAACTAAAAGGCACCTCAGGTAAACAATGGAGATGGATGGATACTAGTATACTTATGGATGACGAGCGACTGCCGACACAGAGGTAGCTACAGCCGTGGACTACCGTACTGTGTCTGCTGCTAATATAGACTGGATGATAATGAGATAAAATTAAAATATATATATATATATCACACTAGTACTGCAGCCGGACAGGTATATATTATGTAATGACGGACCTGCTGGACACTGATACTAGTAGCTTACTTTAGGAGTCTGCAGTGCTGACAGACAGTGTCCAGCAGGTCCATCATTACATAATATATACCTGTCCGGCTGCAGTACTAGTGTGATGACGGACCTGCTGGACACTGTCTGTCAGACTCAGCACTGCAGACTCCTAAAGTAAGCTACTAGTATCAAGAAGATAGAAAAAAAAAAAAACCACGGGTAGGTGGTATACAATTATGGATGGACGAGCGACTGCCGACACAGAGGTAGCTACAGCCGTGGACTACCGTACTGTGTCTGCTGCTAATATAGACTGGATGATAATGAGATAAAATTAAAATATATATATATATCATAGAATTGAAGACTACGGCGCTCGGGTGCAGTTTTGTGATAATTATACCCTGAGTATGAAGTAAAGATTCTTAAAATATGGTGAAAAAAATTTAATAAATATAGTAAAACACCCCTATTTTATATATAAACACTTCTCAATAGGTTATCTGAGTGGCAGCTTGTAATACATAGACATATGCTTGGCATGCATATAAAATCTGTTACAAGAATTGGTGAAAACAAGCGCCCAAGAGTGTGGTGATTAAATTCAGGGGGAATGAAGGTGTAGAAGAACGGATGATAAGGATCAGCTTAAAACACTTATCTGGTAGAGAGGAACTCGGCTCAAGCAGCACTCTTTTTGTGGCTTAAAAACATGCGGATAAAACAGAAGAAAACTAACATAGTGTATACCGTTTTATGTTACATATTGTGTTACTGCTTAATTTCACAGGCCTAATTAGGGAACTAGCTTATTCCCAAAGAAGATAAATATATAGCCTGGGCAGTGTATATATTAAAAATACAAAGAATTTAATGACATAATCACATAAAAATACACATAAAATGGCTGTATAGCATGCGTACAGAGTAAAAAATTATATCAGGCTTATCTGTCCATAACAATGACTGGAATGCATGCGTACAGAATTTAAAATTGTTTGAGGCTTATCTGTCCATAAAAGGAGATGTCTGCAGGTACTTCCAACGCGTTTCGTCCGTCAGCAACAGGACTTCATCCCCTTGATGAAGTCCTGTTGCTGACGGACGAAACGCGTTGGGAGTACCTGCAGACATCTTCTTTTATGGACAGATAAGCCTCAAACAATTTTAAATTCTGTACGCATGCATTCCAGTCATTGTTATGGACAGATAAGCCTGATATAATTTTTTTGTACGCATGCTATACAGCCATTTTATGTGTATTTTTATGTGATTATGTCATTAAATTCTTTGTATTTTTAATATATACACTGCCCAGGCTATATATTTATCTTCTTTGGGAATAAGCTAGTTCCCTAATTAGGCCTGTGAAATTAAGCAGTAACACAATATGTAACATAAAACGGTATACACTATGTTAGTTTTCTTCTGTTTTATCCGCATGTTTTTAAGCCACAAAAAGAGTGCTGCTTGAGCCGAGTTCCTCTCTACCAGATAAGTGTTTTAAGCTGATCCTTATCATCCGTTCTTCTACACCTTCATTCCCCCTGAATTTAATCACCACACTCTTGGGCGCTTGTTTTCACCAATTCTTGTAATATATATATATATCACACTAGTACTGCAGCCGGACAGGTATATATTATGTAATGACGGACCTGCTGGACACTGTCTGTCAGCACTGCAGACTCCTAAAGTAAGCTACTAGTATCAAGAAGATAGAAAAAAAAAAAAAAACACGGGTAGGTGGTATACAATTATGGATGGACGAGCGACTGCCGACACAGAGGTAGCTACAGCCGTGGACTACCGTACTGTGTCTGCTGCTAATATAGACTGGATGATAATGAGATAAAATTAAAATATATATATATATATCACACTAGTACTGCAGCCGGACAGGTATATATTATGTAATGACGGACCTGCTGGACACTGTCTGTCAGACTCAGCACTGCAGACTCCTAAAGTAAGCTACTAGTATCAAGAAGATAGAAAGAAAAAAAACACGGGCAGGTGGTATACAATTATGGATGGACGAGCGACTGCCGACACAGAGGTAGCTACAGCCGTGGACTACCGTACTGTGTCTGCTGCTAATATAGACTGGATGATAATGAGATAAAATTAAAATATATATATATATCACACTAGTACTGCAGCCGGACAGGTATATATTATGTAATGACGGACCTGCTGGACACTGTCTGCAGAATGCGTTTATAAAAACACCACACGACGAGTGTTTAACTTTTTCAGGCAGACAATCACAATATACTGGTGGTCAGCAGACAATCACAATACTGGTGGTCAGTGGTCACTGGTCAGTCACACTGGCAGTGGCACTCTGGCAGCAAAAGTGTGCACTGTACTTAAAATATGTACTCCTGCTATAACTGCTCCCCAGTCTCCCCCACAATTAAGCTGTGTGAGCAGTGAGCACTCAGCACAGTCAGATAATGATATACAGTATTACATATGATGCAGCACACTGGGCTGAGCACAGATATGGTATGTGACTGTGTCACACTGTGTATCGTTTTTTTTCAGGCAGAGAACGGATTAATTAAACTGGTGGTCACTGGTCACACTATCAGCAGCAAGTAGTACTCCTCCTAATAATATGCTCCCCAAAATTTGTGTCTCTCTCTAGTACTCTAGTCTAAACGGAGAGGACGCCAGCCACGTCCTCTCCCTATCAATCTCAATGCACGTGTGAAAATGGCGGCGACGCGCGGCTCCTTATATAGAATCCGAGTCTCGCGATAGAATACGAGCCTCGCGAGAATCCGACAGCGGGATGATGACGTTCGGGCGCGCTCGGGTTAACCGAGCAAGGTGGGAAGATCCGAGTCGCTCGGCCCCGTGTAAAAAAACCTGAAGTTCGGGCGGGTTCGGATTCCGAGGAACCGAACCCGCTCATCTCTACAAGTTAGATTGACAGATAATCGGAAGGTCAAAATTTGGCCTGTTTTACTTTTAAAGCCGATTTAGACAAAAATCAGCACTTACAGAAGTGCCATATGGCAAAGATTTGCTTAGGTATGGCATTATTTTTTTTTAGATATTATGGGGTCTATTTACTAAGCCTTGGATGGAGATAAAGTGGACGGAGATAAAGTACTAGCCAATCAGCTCCTAACTGCCATTTTTCAAACCAAGCCTGTGAAATAACAGTTAGGAGCTGATTAACTAGTACTTTATCTCCGTCCACTTTATTCCAGTCCAAGGTTTAGTAAATAGTCCCTATGTGTAATATTTGCAGACATAGGTATCAGACATTTTAAAGAGAACAAGTGAAAATGTTGCCCATAGCAACCAATCGGATTCTAGATATGTTATAGAATGTAATAGATAAATGATATGTAGACGCTTATTGGTTGCTATGGGCAACACTACCAATTGTCCTCTATAGAAGGTTTCATACATCTTCCAGTTGGTGATCAATAATAGTGACTTGCTGAATCAGAAAGTACATGACTATGATAAAGCTCACATGAAGTTGGGACTGCTAGAAACAGTTTAGGATGGAACATTTCAGAAATTATATTAGGAACCTACACAGCAGCTTAGTCAGAGTTTAATTATTTGAGAAGAGTTCTCTATATTTAATTGTATTAATATTGAGTATGCTCCAATTTTAGGAGTTGTTGATATATGACAGATTTGTGGTATGCCAGATGTTATTCAATTACAAGATAGAATGATTTGAAAGTATTGAATATATCTCCAGATAGAAAGGGAAACTTGTAGAATAAAATTCATGTTTCTCACACAGTTTGAGTCCATTACCTGTGATGTTTAAAGAGGCCCTTAAATACTGTAACACAACAACCAGGATTTAGCATTTTTCACCTTGAAAGCAACGACTAAACTATTTAAATATAGACAATCGGACTATAATGGCCTTGCTTAAGCCAGCTTATTCATGCTGGGCCATTCAACTGAATAAAGGTATATAATGCCTTCATATAACTACCTCAGAGAAGATATTTAACACTTTACTATCAATGTTCCACTTTATGGAGAGAAATAGTCTGTTTTGCAAACATAACCCCTGTGTATAGAAAATGCTTACAGTGACATGGCCATTCTGAGGGCCTGATGATGCAATTTGCAGTGAACTATGTAATAATGGTCCTACTTCCTCTGCCGCATATTGCAGCATTGCATAGCAGGGGGTGGGGCAATGATTAGTTACCCAAGTCTTGTAGACTTGCATGCAAAAAGAAAGCATAAAAAGGACACATTAAAAGGGTCAACACACAAAAAGCATAATGTGCATCAAACACTTGCATTTTTTTTTAACAAATCATATACAGTAGTAAACAGATCTGGAAAAATATATGTTATTGGGGGAATTGTTATGACTAAGTGTAGAAGAAAAATTTCCAGAAATGTCTGAATGATATGACTGAGAAAATACTATACAAGAATAAAACAGACAACCATGTCACG
This sequence comes from Pseudophryne corroboree, assembly GCF_028390025.1. NCBI lineage: Eukaryota > Metazoa > Chordata > Amphibia > Anura > Myobatrachidae > Pseudophryne > Pseudophryne corroboree. The sequence continues at coordinate 157,014,305 of NC_086445.1, forward strand.
TCTTGTGCTTTGATCACTGATCATCTGATCCTTCTATTGGTAGGATAAGAACATAGGTGATAACTTTGATAGTTTCTATATTTAACTAAATTTTATTTCTGAGCACTGAACGATACAAAAGTTCTACCAATGCTGTTTTATTGCCTTAAACTTTTTCCACTAACTACCTCTGACATTACTTTATTAGGGCAAAAATCTTGATTGTCTTTTGTAATTTTTCCAATAAACCACCGGATTTATTACCCAGCAGTTTGGTTGCTCAATTCAGCGGAAAAACTGTCCGAAAATGTCTCCAGTGAATAAGATTTCTTAAACTGCATGTGTCACTAATTATTACATAATTAAAGGGACAAAACAATACATTTATTTATGTAATCACAATAAATGATTTTTATTATTATTATTATTATTATTATTATTATTATTATAAAAACATAATTTAAGAGTACAATATAATATTGTAAAATATTAAAAAGTTCAGTATTATTTATGAATTCATTGAATAACATTAATCTTGGAGGCATCTGTATGCTGGTAATACCACAGTGTAATTGGTGTCATTAATTAATATGCTCCCAATAACTTCAAAATATTATTGTCCATTTATATAATTTAGAAATAATATTGATCCAGTAATATTTTTCAATATTGTCTCATAAATATTTATTTTTTATTTTTTACCGTTCATTTGCCTTTATAATAAACTATTTTACATTTATTAAGTTATTGTGCCCCATCAATAAATTCATTATTTTGGCAAATTTATTAGGTATTAATCAGCGACACTTTAATATATGTGTTAATTTTTATTTATTTTGTTATGAATATTTATATGGTATTACATCGTGTCTGTGACTTCGGACAGGCAAATTACAGTAGAACATAAAAATAATAGACAGTATTTGGGAAAGAAACAATTATTGAGATCTCTATACAACTGACTACCCAAAACATGGTATATGACCATGCACCATTTTTGTATGCGCTTCCATCTTGCAAAATTGAAATATTAAGAATACCTTTTACATGCAGCACATTATTTGGAATCCTTACCACATCTGCTGTTCGTGAACTCCTCTTTTTTTTACTTTAGACCAGTGGTTCCGAAACTTGGTCCTCAAGGCACCCTACAGTCCAGGTTTTAAGGATATCCATGCTGGAGCACAGGTGGGTTAATAAGTACCTCAGTCAATTTGATTTACCCAATTGTGCTCTAGCATGGATATCCTTAAAACTTGGACTGTTAGGGTGTCTTGAGACCGAGTTTGAGAATCACTACTGTAGACTATGGCAGTTTTCCTATTTTGCCGGTTTATCATTCTATATCAGTTACCTATGAGTTTCTTTTTATTATTTGACAGTATATCAAACATTAAACCAGAGAAAGCTAAAATATTATTTTCTGCTTTCATCTATAATAAAAAAAAGTTTCCCACTTGCCAAGTAAATTCTTTAAAACATGTGATATAAGTATGTGAACTACCAACAGTTCTGGATAGGTAGGGTCAGATGTAGAGCGTTACATAACCTGTCCATCCAGCACTGAAGTTTTAATCTTCAGATTTACTTATGTGACCATGGTTGGCTGATGAAAGCTCGTCTTCACTACTGAAGTTAGTACACTGAGGTCAAATGAATCCTCATTGGATTAGACTTAAAAATGTGTCAACCAGAGCATTGACAATTCTTTTCATTAAGATTCTGTGAATGCTCCCAAGAATATTTTTGTATTGTAGTTATAAATATGTTGTCATCTGTTGGGCACAGAGTGGGGGCAATAATTATAAGGTTAGCAATTTAATTAGATTAATAGGCCTTCATTTTGTAGAATACTTGTTCACTGGAGCAATAAAAATGGTTCACATAGACAATGAAAAAGGGTTAGGGAGAGTTTTAGCTATTTCCTTGTAGCAATTTAACAAACTGCACTAAGGCAGCTCTTATTTAGGAGAATTGACATCTGGGAAATTTAATTTACATGACAGCATTTTGAATCATTAATTTACCCTCCGGGCATTTAGGACATGATACAGACTAGTGCAGAGACAAATTCCCACCTGCAGACAATCTATTTTACCCTTATTGTGACTCATCGCTGCAGGGAAGGGGTTTACTGGTCAGCAGGTATTTTACATTCATTTTAGACACAACAATTCTTTATGTTCAAATGCAAAACTGGCACTGTGCAGTGTTTTTTGGATGTTTCCCTATTTATGTTGATTTGTCTGACAAATTTTGATGTTACTGAAAACGTTGCAGTATCTCAGTGGAATAATGGTTAAGAAGCATATTCATATTTGTTTACACACACGTTTGGCTTGATTACATTTCTTGGGGGTATATTTACTAAAAGTCGATTTGGGTCGATGTTGGGTTGATTTTTGACCAATTTTGTGTTTCAGGGTCTAAATTCACACATTTACTAACAGATGTTATTTTTGACAATTTTATTAAACAATGTCAAAAATAATCTGTTAGTAAATGTGTGATTTAGACCCTTAAACACAAAATCGATCAAAAATCGTCCAAACATCAACCAAAATCGACTTTTAGTACATATACCCCATGATTACAATCAAATCACAAACTGAAAGAGCTAGTAAACACATATAAGCAAATTGTAAAATGCAACGTGGTGTTATTATTCGCATTTTAGCATATAAATAAAAAATGCATTGCAGACGTTGATGTGTAATAGCCAGTCACAGGCAGACATAAAGTGACATCTAGTAAAGGTCAATTTGCAGAAATAGTGATTACATTTGATTTTTGTGCTTGTCGCTACTCTTTGTATCAATCACCATTTTTACGTATGGGGGAGAAAAAATCACCAGGCATCACAAAATCACTGAACCAGCTGATATTACAGAGTTAAGTATAGAACAAGTGATTCTATGAAATAACAATTTCGTAAATTGATCTTGGAAATAGCCAAAAATGTTTTCTCTGTTTTAAAACACTTCCTAATCCTTTCATTGCCATGGGGGTCTGGGATGCTCAGTAATAAGCCAGTCCTTTTAGCACAAGGGGCTTAAGCCTGCTAAATAAATATAACCCCTGACCTACAAGAAATACAAAATACCCAATCTCATATCACAGCTGGAAGGTACAATGAGAACTTGTGCAGAACAAGTTTTGCAAAGACTATAATAAAAAGGCATAACAGGAACATACAGCAGAATCAAGCTACAGTCACTGACCCAGGTCTTTTTCTAGACTATAAATTCTGTTAGTCATACCAAGTATGATTCTGAGTAATGTGGTCGCAATTCTGCAGCACTGGCAGCCTTCTGGAACCCCCTTAGGGAAGGTTTTTTGAAATTCTTTAGTATGTAGTTTTCCTATTTACCACATGAAGAATACCTATGTTAAATTTCATCTTCCTAACATATTGGGAAGTAAGAGAGCGCATCGGTAATGATGTCATTATGTCAACCCCCTTTTCATCACCTTAGGGGTGGTTTATTAAAATTCTAATTAAGTAGTTTTCCTATTTCCCACATGAAGAATACCTATGTTAAATTTCATCTTCCTAACATATTGGAAAGTAAGAGAATTACAGTAGTGATGAGTCAGTCAGTGAGTGAGTGAGTGAGGGCTTTTGCATTTAGGGGGTCATTCCGACCCGTTCGCTTGCTGCGTTTTCACGCAGCAGAGCGAACGGGTCCCTGCTGCGCATGCGCCGGTGCCTTTGTGCGCCTGCTCATGCGGCACGGCCGTGGCGGGACAGCAATCGCCTCTGCCTGATTGACAGGCAGAGGCGATCAATGGGCGGGAGGGGGTGAAACGGCGGCATTTGGCCGCCGTTTCATAGGCGCGGTCCGGCCAACGCAGGCGTGGCCAGACCAAACGGGGGCGGGGTCAACGGGGTCATACGCAGCCGCTGCGGGCCAGGGAGCGAGGAGTAGCTCCTGAAGTGCAAAGGCATCGCCGCTGCTACGATCAACTCGGAATGACCCCATAGATATATATATATATATATATATATTAACAACACAGTGTTGTTGATGAAGGACCTAATCACACATTGATGGCAATTCAACTTTTCTTAACTCAATAAAAGTAGCTAAGATAAACTTTTGTGGATTATAGAGTTGGACAAAGAGTTTCCTTTTTTGTGATGTTTAGAGATTTTGATTTAAGAGAAAAATCTGGCCAATTGTAGACCCCCCCCCCCCCCCCCCCCTTCATCCCTAATTAAGAAAAGAAAAAAACAACTACTACTGTAACTGTGCAGAGGGGACAGCGCCATGGTGGTATGAGTTTTGGGAAATATTGATATAATAATATCTTCACATGGAAGTACAGACATATCGTCAGATTTTTGATGTAGAACACTGCTGATTCTCAGTGAGTTTCTGTAGTATTGCAGTGAGCGCAGGTGCATTATTCTATTGATTATTATCATCATCAGCAAAGCAACAGCAATTGCTCAGACTGTCCTGGTTTCACAATGATACGTTTATTGGGGATGTAGTTATGTGACCGGCAGTCAGGAGACCACCGGTCACAGTCCCTCCCCCTACATCCCGCCCCCTCAGAATCACAACAGACGGCATGCAAACTAGCAGGGACTGTTCCCACTCATGGGTGTCTGCTCACCACTGAGCCCAGAAGGGGCTTGTTGCGCTCTCCCCTCCCCCCCTTACCCGCTGGCCATCTCGATGCCGGGATCCCGGCGTCGGTATGCTGACTGGCAGTCATGTATACCCAACCCATTTAATGCAGGTAGATCTATCAACTGTCTAGATTTTAGAGGGACAGACCCCTATTGATGGTAATGCCCCCTATCCCCTACCCATCGTCCTAACTGTTGTCGCATTTGTCCCGACATTTGTCCCGTACTTTTTGGAGTTATGTCCCAACTCACTATGGTTAAGAGATACCAGACATACCTCTCCTGTGTGCGGCAGTGTATGCCAAGGGAAATTGGATGGCAGGTAGATGTTAGGGTGCCATCAAAGAGCTTGTTTGCAACTAAATCCAAAAATGTTATTTCTCTGACGTCCTAGTGGATGCTGGGAACTCCGTAAGGACCATGGGGAATAGCGGGCTCCGAAGGAGGCTGGGCACTCTAGAAAGATCTTAGACTACCTGGTGTGCACTGGCTCCTCCCACTATGACCCTCCTCCAAGCCTCAGTTAGATTTCGTGCCCGGCCGAGGTTGGATGCACACTAGGGGCTCTCCTGAGCTCTTAGAAAGTTATAGTCTTAGAATTTGTTATTTTCAGTGAGACCTGCTGGCAACAGGCTCACTGCAGCGAGGGACTAAGGGGAGAAGAAGCGAACTCGCCTGCTTGCAGCCGGATTGGGCTTCTTAGGCTACTGGACACCATTAGCTCCAGAGGGATCGACCGCAGGCCCAGCCTTGATGTTCGGTCCCGGAGCCGCGCCGCCGTCCCCCTTACAGAGCCAGAAGCAAGAAGATGGTCCGGAAAATCGGCGGCATGAAGACATCCTGTCTTCACCAAGGTAGCGCACAGCACTGCAGCTGTGCGCCATTGCTCCTCATACACACTTCACACTCCGGTCACTGAGGGTGCAGGGCGCTGGGGGGGGGGCGCCCTGAGGCAGCAATAAAAACACCTTGGCTGGCTAAAATACCTCAATATATAGCCCCTGGGGCTATATATGAGGTAAATACCCCTGCCAGAATCCCATAAAAAGCGGGAGAATAAGCCGCGAAAAAGGGGCGGAGCCTATCTCCTCAGCACACTGGCGCCATTTTTCCCTCACAGCTCCGCTGGAAGGAAGCTCCCTGGCTCTTCCCTGCAATTCTACAGTACAGTAAGAGGGAAAAGAGAGGGGGGGCATTAAAATTGGCACTGTATACAGTATATTATATTTGAAAAGCAGCTATTAGGGACATAACTCAGTTAGTCCCTGTATATATATAGCGCTCTGGTGTGTGCTGGCATACTCTTACTCTGTCCCCCCAAAGGGCTTTTGTGGGTCCTGTCCTCTGTTTGAGCATTCCCTGTGTGTGTGGAGTGTGTCGGTACGGCTGTGTCGACATGTTTGAGGAGGATAATGATGTGGAGGGGGAGCAGATGCCTTTAGCAGGGATGTCACCCCCTGGGGGTCAGACACCTGAGTGGATGGTATTATGGCAGGAAATGAGTGCACGTATAGACTCCTTACATAAAAAATTTGACGACATGCCGACTGTGGGACAGCCGAGTCTTCAGCTCGTGCCTGTCCAGGTGTCTCAAAAGTCATCAGGGGCTCTGAAACGCCCGCTATCTCAGGTGGCACAAGTAGATGTCGACACGGATACTGACACCAGTGTCGACGACGATGAGTCAAATTTAATGCCCGTTAAGGCCATTCACTGCATGATTGAGGCAATGAAAGAGGTGTTAAATATTTCTGATTTACATCCAGGTACCACAAAAAAGGGTATTATGTTTGGGGAGAAAAAACTACCTGTAGTTTTTCCCCCGTCAGATGAATTAAATGAAGTGTGTGAAGAAGCGTGGGCTTCCCCTGATAAGAAATTGGTAATTCCTAAGAAGCTACTAATGGCGTTCCCTTTCCCGCCAGAGGATAGGTTACGTTGGGAAACACCCCCGAGGGTGGATAAAGCGCTCACACGTTTGTCTAAAAAGGTGGCACTACCGTCCCAGGATACGGCCGCCCTTAAGGAACCTGCTGATAGAAAGCAGGAGGCGATCCTGAAGTCTGTATATACACACTCAGGCATTATACTCAGACCAGCTATTGCATCAGCATGAAGGACTCGCCAGTGGACTGGAGATGCAGATTCCAAAAGGCACATGGAAGTTTTGCCTTATAAGGGGGAGGAATTATTTGGGGATGGTCTCTCCGACCTAGTTTCCACAGCAACGTCTGGGAAGTCAGCATTTTTACCCCATGTCCCCTCACAGCCTAAGAAGGCGCCATTTTATCAGGTTCAGTCCTTTTGGTCCCAGAAAAACAAGCGGGGAAAAGGAGGGTCTTTTCTGTCAAGAGGCAGAGGCAGGGGAAATAGGCTGCAGCAAACAGCAGGTTCCCAGGAACAAAAGTCCTCCCCCGCTTCCTCTTCCAAGTCCGCCGCATGATGGTGGGGCTCCACAGGCGGAGCCAGGTACGGTGGGGGCCCGCCTCAAGAATTTCAGCGATCAGTGGGCTCGCTCACAGGTGGATCCCTGGATCCTTCAAATAGTATCTCAGGGATACAGGCTGGAATTCGAGGCGACTCCACCCCGCCGTTTCCTAAAATCCGCCTTGCCGATTGCTCCCTCAGACAGGGAGGCGGTGCTAGCAGCGATTCACAAGCTGTATTCCCAGCAGGTGATAATCAAGGTACCCCTACTTCAACGAGGCCGGGGTTACTATTCCACACTATTTGTGGTGCCGAAACCGGACGGTTCGGTGAGACCCATTTTAAATTTGAAATCCTTGAACACATACATAAAAAAAATTAAAGTTCAAGATGGAATCACTCAGGGCGGTTATTGCAAGCCTGGACGAGGGGGATTACATGGTATCCCTGGACATCAAGGATGCTTACCTGCATGTCCCCATTTACAATTCTCACCAGGAGTACCTCAGATTTGTGGTACAGGATTGCCATTACCAATTCCAGACGCTGCCGTTTGGACTCTCCACGGCACCGAGGGTATTTACCAAGGTTATGGCGGAAATGATGATACTCCTTCGAAAAAAGGGAGTTTTAATTATCCCATACTTGGACGATGTCCTAATAAAGGCACGATCCAAGGAACAGTTGTTAGTGGGAGTAGCACTATCTCAGGAAGTGCTGAGCCAGCACGGCTGGATTCTGAATATCCCAAAGTCACAGCTGGTCCCCACGACACGTCTAATGTTCCTGGGAATGATTCTGGACACGGCACAGAAAAAAGTGTTTCTCCCGGAGGAGAAAGCCAGGGAGTTGTCTTCTCTAGTCAGAGACCTCCTAAAACCAAAACAGGTATCGGTGCATCACTGCACGCGGGTCCTGGGAAAGATGGTAGCTTCTTACGAAGCAATTCCATTCGGCAGGTTCCATGCCAGAATTTTTCAGTGGGACCTGTTGGACAAGTGGTCCGGATCGCATCTTCAGATGCATCGTTTAATAACCCTGTCTCCACGAACCAGGGTGTCTCTTCTGTGGTGGCTGCACAGTGCTCATCTTCTGGAGGGCCGCAGATTCGGCATACAGGACTGGGTCCTGGTGACCACGGATGCCAGCCTACGAGGCTGGGGGGCAGTCACAAAGGGAAGAAATTTCCAAGGACTATGGTCAAGTCAGGAGACTGCCCTTCACATAAATATTCTGGAACTAAGGGCCATTTACAATGCCCTAAATCAAGCAAAATCCCTGCTCCTACACCAGCCGGTGCTGATCCAGTCAGACAACATCACGGCAGTCGCCCATGTGAATCGACAGGGCGGCACAAGAAGCAGGACGGCGATGGCAGAAGCCACAAAAATTCTCCGATGGGCGGAGAATCATGTACTAGCACTGTCAGCAGTGTTCATCCCGGGAGTGGACAACTGGGAAGCAGACTTTCTCAGCAGGCACGACCTCCACCCGGGAGAGTGGGGACTTCATCCAGAAGTCTTCCAAATGATTGTAAATCAATGGGGTCGTCCACAGGTGGACATGATGGCGTCCCGCCTAAACAAAAAACTAGAGAAGTATTGCGCCAGGTCAAGAGACCCTCAGGCGATAGCTGTGGATGCTCTAGTGACACCGTGGGTGTACCGGTCAGTTTATGTGTTCCCTCCTCTACCTCTCATACCAAAGGTATTGAGAATAATAAGAAAGCGAGGAGTAAACACAATTCTCGTCGTTCCGGATTGGCCGAGAAGAGCGTGGTACCCGGAACTTCAAGAGATGATCTCAGAGGACCCGTGGTCTCTGCCGCTGCAGCAGGGCCCCTGTCTGTTCCAAGACTTACCGCGGCTGCGTTTGACGGCATGGCGGTTGAATGCCGGATCCTGAAGGAAAAGGGCATTCCGGAGGAAGTCATTCCTACGCTTATTAAAGCCAGGAAAGAGGTCACAGCAACTCATTATCACCGCATATGGCAGAGGTATGTTGCATGGTGTGAGGCCGAAAAGGCCCCAACGGAGGAATTTCAACTAGGTCGATTTCTGCATTTCCTGCAAGCAGGAGTGAATATGGGCCTAAAACTGGGCTCCATTAAGGTACAGATCTCGGCTCTGTCAATTTTCTTTCAAAAAGAACTAGCTTCAGTACCTGAAGTTCAGACATTTGTTAAAGGAGTGCTGCATATTCAGCCCCCGTTTGTGCCCCCCGTGGCACCTTGGGATCTCAACGTGGTGTTGAGTTTCTTAAAATCACATTGGTTTGAACCACTAAAAACCGTGGATCTGAAATATCTCACGTGGAAGGTGGTTATGTTATTGGCCTTGGCTTCTGCCAGGCGAGTATCAGAATTGGCGGCTTTGTCTTGTAAAAGCCCTTATTTGATTTTCCATATGGATAGGGCAGAATTGAGGAATCGTCCCCAGTTTCTCCCAAAGGTGGTGTCAGCGTTTCACCTGAACCAGCCTATTGTGGTGCCTGCGGCTACTAGGGACTTGGAGGACTCCAAGTTGCTAGACGTTGTCAGGGCACTGAAAATATATGTTTCCAGAACGGCTGGAGTCAGAAAATCTGACTCGCTGTTTATCCTGTATGCACCCAACAAGCTGGGTGCTCCTGCTTCTAAGCAGACTATTGCTCGTTGGATTTGTAGTACAATTCAGCTTGCACATACTGTGGCAGGCCTGCCACAGCCAAAATCTGTCAATGCCCATTCCACAAGGAAGGTGGGCTCATCTTGGGCGGCTGCCCGAGGGGTCTCGGCTTTACAACTTTGCCGAGCTGCTACTTGGTCAGGGGCAAACACGTTTGCAAAATTCTATAAATTTGATACCCTGGCTGAGGAGGACCTGGAGTTCTCTCATTCGGTGCTGCAGAGTCATCCGCACTCTCCCGCCCGTTTGGGAGCTTTGGTATAATCCCCATGGTCCTTACGGAGTTCCCAGCATCCACTAGGACGTCAGAGAAAATAAGAATTTACTCACCGGTAATTCTATTTCTCGTAGTCCGTAGTGGGCGCCCATCCCAAGTGCGGTTTATCTGCAATACTTGTACATAGTTATGGTTAACTAAATCGGGTTATTGTTGAGCCATCTGTTGAGAGGCTCTATTGTTTCATACTGTTAACTGTGTTTCATATCACGAGTTGTACGGTGTGATTGGTGTGGCTGGTATGAGTCTTACCCGGGATTCAAAATCCTTCCTTATTGTGTACGCTCGTCCGGGCACAGTACCTAACTGAGGCTTGGAGGAGGGTCATAGTGGGAGGAGCCAGTGCACACCAGGTAGTCTAAGATCTTTCTAGAGTGCCCAGCCTCCTTCGGAGCCCGCTATTCCCCATGGTCCTTACGGAGTTCCCAGCATCCACTACGGACTACGAGAAATAGAATTACCGGTGAGTAAATTCTTATTTTCTTTCATATAAAAGAAACATAAAGGCAAAATATATTGTTCAGTATCAATGTGACTTTCCAAGGTAGCGCTGTTAAAAAGAAAAAAAAACAAAGATTAATGAAACATTTCTCCATCACAAATTTTGTTTAAAAAAAATGCCTATACAGTAGATCCCACAGCTATCATACTCTGGGCCTGATTCCACAATGTTGAACAAGTCACACCGTGTATGTGCTGCTATGGCAGTGATGCCAAGTAGAGTGGGATCCCGGGATTTTGACCTAAAATTGGCTGGGATTGAATCCGGGATTGGAGCTTCCAATCCCAGGGATTTCGGGATTAGCCACCAGCTGCTTTTTTTCAATGCGTGCTACTGAGAAGGTCAATGGTTGACTGATGTGCGTCCGATGTTAGCATCTTCCTGCACAAGCAGCGGATCTCAGATGCCTCCAGTGGGCATCTTAATACAACTCCTTGCAGCTGCAGCATTTGCATATTTTCGCACAGCTACGGCGTAGTATGTCACAGCTGCGACGGTATTTGCGGAAACTTCTCTAAATCCAGCCCTTTGTGCAGATAAGAATTGTTGAAAAAATTTGAAAAAGCGCTGGTATGTGGCTAAAAATATTTTAGCTTTTGTTTTTTTAAAACAATGTCAAAATATCACAATATGTATATAAACATTAGCCGGCCGGCCTCATAATAAGAACATTACTACATATATAACCAAATAAAAAAATCTTGTTTCTTTCCCACAACTGGGATAATTACCAGAACAGCAGTAAAAATTGTCCAATAAGTGCAGTTACTGGGCTAATTCAGGTTGGATCGCAGTGTGCGATCCAACCAGAATTTTTGCTGAAAAGATGCAGGCGCATGTGCAGTGCCCGTCCTGCGCATGCGCCCTCATTTTCTGCGGGGGGACACAGAAAATGCGATTGCCTCTGCCTGTCAATCAGGCAGAGGCGGTTGCGGGGCTGGGGCGGCAACGCTCCGTTTCCAGGGAGGAGATGGAGCGTTGTGGGGGGCGGTGCGTCGTGGAAGGGAGGCGGAGGTGGACGAACAGGGGCATGTCGTGGGCGGGATCACGGCGGCTGCGTGACATCATGCGCAGCTGCTGTGATCAGGAAACTGGCAGCGACTAAGCTGCGCCGGCAGGAGGCTCCCACAGTTTCTGCTAACAAGCGCTCTGCAATTTCTGCTTGTTCAACTGGGGGAGGCTCCGGTCAGCATGCTGGGCAGCCTTGCCCTGCGATGGGTGCCCCCCAGCATGCGATACAAAGGATAGCAATTTCTGCTGAGTAGCAGAATTTGCTATCCAACCTGAATTAGCCCCACTGCACCTACTTAAGGGGTCTATTTATAAGCCTTTTGTGGAGATAAAGTCGACGGAGATAAAGTCCCAGCCAATCGACTCCTAACTGCCATGTCACAGGCTGGGTTTGAAAAATGTCAGTTAGGAGCTGATTGGCTGATACTTTATCTCCATCCAAGTCTTAGTAAATAGACCCCTGAATCTGTTAGGCATAAGCAATTATCTAATTGGTGAAGCTTCAATTGATTATGCATAAAACAAGCAGTAACCTTGCTTAATATAAATCTTGTTGGTAAGAAAGTGTGATAGTAACTCTTTCCATGGTTACTAGAACTGCATGGTTAGTGGTACTGCAAAGCTCAGAAAGTTAGTAATAGTTGTCAGCATGCAGAGGGAGAGTAGTAAGAGCATATATTACCACTGTCCTGTGTCTTGAAAAAAAGAGTCCTCCCGGCCACTGGTGCTATTATCCTTTGATGATGGCCATGTCCAGGGGGATAAATTAGTTTCAGACTCCTAGCAGGCTCTCCAGGAAAAGGCTCCTCTCTGCAGTATGTTATACTTGTCTGAGCGGAGACTCCCGCTGGCAGATAAGGCACAGCGCTACCGTTGTATACAGTGTGGGGCACTCTCCGCTGTTAGTAAGCTGGCTCCACGTGTCCTTATGCCGCGGCTCCACTGTGCAGCCTGCTTCTGCTACTTTCCAATGACGCGTTTCCCCGCCTTCTAAGTGTCAGCGGCTTCCTCAGATCAGATTGATCTGAGGAAGCCGCTGACACTTAGAAGCCGCTGACACTTAGAAGGCAGGTAAACATGTCATCAGAAATTTGTACATACATAGCACCTGCGTCTTTACTTCCATGTCCAGTCTGCGTAGCCAAAGGGTAACCCTTAGACTTGATGTTCCCCTTATTTGTGTATAAGCTGCAAATATGTACGCAGCTGGAATTGAGTTTGCGATGACTCCGGTAGGCATCTCTTTTAATTTTTGGGTGGAAGCTGCACTTGCTATCATTAGCTGCAGTACAGCATAGAAAATCGTAGCTGCATTTGCGTACAAACATGAATAAGGCCCCTATGTTCTGTGTAGAGCCATAGAGATTCCCCAGTGCTTACAGCTGGGCTTACAGATCAATCTAGTCAAAAATTTCTACATTTTGCATATACTGTATAACATTTTATGTGAAATTTAGCAGTTTTAAGAAATTGCCAGAAATGTATGTGACTTAAAGATCATAGGACCCTGTTCAGTAAGTATTGCAAATTGTGCTTTTTAGCAGACTTTGCAATCCTTTGACTCGCATGCTGGGGGCTGCCCATTGCAGGACATGCTGTCCGCTGCTTACCCACTGCGATCACGCTGAAATTGTGGCGCAATCGCAATTTCAGAGTGATTGCAGAAATTATGGAAGCCTCCTGCCGGCGCCATCTTTTTGATCAGAATGGCTGCGTGTGACATCCCGCAGCCACCCCAATAACACCACCACCACGCTCATGCTGCCACACCCCCATTTCCCTGCTGACACCCACGCAACGCTCAGTCTCTGCCTTGGAAACAGAGCATTGCCGCCTTGCAAACGCCTCTGCGAATCAGGCAGAGGCGTTCGTAATTCCTGCAGGTCACCCACAGTAAATGCTGGCGCATGTACAGGACGGGCCCTGCGCATGCAAAAATTCTGGTTTGTCCGCATAGACAGCTGTACTTTGACACTGTTACTTACTGTTATTAGCTACAAATACCTGGGCAATATTTACTTTCATTGCTACCTAGACTATGTCCTGTGCAAATGTATTACTAAGCTTATGGGAAATGATGTTCTTCTGAGACAATGAATGGTCTAATTTATTATTTTACAAGAGGAAGGGAAGGAATCTTTTTTAAGTAGCAGAGTCCAAATTACATGTATGAAAGTGCTGCGTATATCTTCCTGACAGTTTAAAGTACACAGCCCGAGGATAATGAAGACGTGTGCACGCCATAAGGAACAATATCATGTTTGTACTTTAATATATGCTTAGACAGCATAAATTGAAAGAAAACCCCCCCACAACTGTTCTGAACACCTGTATGTCATTTCCCGTGTCTGTAGCGTGTAGGAGGATCAGGCAGAAAGGCGCTCACAGGTCGCAGTTACTGTTCTTTGCACATTTGTGATATGACCACAGAACAAGTAATTTTCTTGCTGCTCTATAACCAAATACATCCAACCGGCTAGGGGAAGAATGGGGGAACCCTATATCACATGGATCGCAGTGGCACAAAAATGACAATAGCAGAAGTGTTAAAAAATTTTTCCCATACATTGGAATCCTATCACACAGTGCTTTACAGAGAATATTTGGCCATTCAAATTAGTCAGTGCGCTAGTGGAGTTAAATATGTATATTCCCTACCACATGTAGTGTTCATTCTAGCACCCTGCACCTTTCAAATCCTGTGCAGTTCCTCTTTCCTGCCTGCGGTGTCGCTCTCTGCTCTGGTGCTTTTCAGCACACACAGGTCTGTATCACAGCACTGAGTAACAGATCAGAGTGTGCTGAGAAGCACCACAGCAGAGAGCAACACCCCAGGCAGGAAAGAGGAACTGCACAGGATTTGAAAGGTGCAGGGTGCTAGAATGAACACTGCACATGTGCACGCCTTATACACAGTAGGGTTCACTGACTGTTGGGAGCCAATCAACCGATCAGTATATGTTTGGATTGTGTGAGGAAACCGGAGTACCCAGAGGAAACACAAACATGGTTAGAATTTACAAACTCCACACAGGGCCATGGTGGGAAATTAACCCAAGGCATTCACTGTTGTGAGGCAGTGGGCCCCACTGCATGTGTACTTGAATTATACATGTGTTACATTTAGAGATGAGCGGGTTCGGTTCCTCGGAATCCGAACCCGCCCGAACTTCAGCTTTTTTTACACGGATCCGAGCGACTCGGATCTTCCCGCCTTGCTCGGTTAACCCGATCGCGCCCGAACGTCATCATGACGCTGTCGGATTCTCGCGAGGCTCGGATTCTATCGCGAGACTCGGATTCTATATAAGGAGCCGCGCGTCGCCGCCATTTTACACGTGCATTGAGATTGATAGTGAGAGCTACATTGTAACACTGCCGTGTGCTGCCTGTCAGTGAGGACAGGAGCACACAGCTGATCAGGAGAGTGCTACAACGTGGCGCTCCCTGATTGGCTGAAGAAACCCACTTAGACAGAAGTCAAAGTGGGTTTCTGGCATTCGTGGAAAGGTGACCCATGTGCAAACATGGGTCCCCTTTCAGTTCGTGGTCGGGACACCGTTTTGTTATTTTTTTCAAGTACGTGGATTACCCCTGGATTTCCCGAGGAGCCTGGACCCCTGGATCTCGTGAGTATAATTTCTTCAACAGGTACCCCTTGGATTCTACTGGAGAAGAGGACCGACCTGCGTGGGAACTTAAGGTAAGTATGTATGTATGTGTGTATGTATGTAATAAAATTATACTTTCACGGTGTGTGTGTCTTGTCTTTTTTTGGGTATTTTTTTAGTAGTAGTACTACAGGTACCAGCGGGCCCGTTTTTCCGTCGCATGCTGGTACTTGTGGTTCTCCAAGTACCAGCATGCGGGAGAGGCTTGCTGGGCCTTGTAGTACTGCTACTAAAAACAATATCTTTTCTTTTACAACAAAGGCTATCAGCCTCCCCATCCGCAGCCCATTGGATGGGGGGGGACAGCCTCGGGCTTCACCCCTGGCCCTTGGGTGGCTGGGGGGGGGGGACCCCTTGATTGAAGGGGTCCCCACTCCCCCAGGGTACCCCGGCCAGGGGTGACTAGATGGATTTTTGATGCCACGGCCGCAGGGCACTATATAAAAGTGACCCCCGGCTGTGGCATTATCTGTCCAGCTAGTGGAGCCCGGTGCTGGTTTTAAAAATACGGGGGACCCCTACTCTTTTTGTCCCCCGTATTTTTGGAACCAGGACCAGGCGCAGAGCCCGATGCTGGTTGCTTAAATATGGGGGAACCCCTGTCATTTTTTTCCCCATATTTCGGCAACCAGGATCGGCTCAAAGAGCCCGAGGCTGGTTATGCTTAGGAGGGGGGACCCCACGCAATTTTTTTTTAAAATTTTACAGTGTTTAATTAAAAAAAAAAAAAAAATAGAACCCCAGCACGGATCACACAGATCCGGCCGAGATTCATTGTAAAAAAGTCGGCAGTGTTTTGCTAATCACTGCCGTAAAAAACACAAAAAAAACACGAATGACATCGACATCGGAAGAAAAGAAAAACCCGAATACGACAGCTTAGTAAATCCATCGTAACAAATTCAAAAAGTTGCAGTTTTACACTTTCGATGTCATTCGTGATTGAACTTTGACCTAAAACGGGAAAACACGAATCTTAGTAAATTTACCCCAGAGAGTGCAGAATTTTGCTGATAGTATTAGTTAGTTATACTAGTGACTGACCAGTGACCACCAGTGCAGTTTTATATTATTTAATATAATCCGTTCTCTGCCTGAAAAAACGATACACAGTGACTCAGTCACATACCATATCTGTGCTCAGCCCAGTGTGCTGCTGCATCATCTATGTATAATATCTGACTGTGCTCACACAGCTTAATTGTGGGGGAGACTGGGGAGCAGTTAGGTTATAGCAGGAGCCAGGAGTACATATTAAAAAATTAAACAGTGCACACTTTTTTTCTGCAGGAGTGCCACTGCCAGTGTGACTGACCAGTGACCTGACCACCAGTATATAGTATACTATATTGTATTGTGAATGTCTGCCTGTAAAAGTTAAACACACGTTGTGTGACTTGTGTGGTGTTTTTTTATTCTATAAAATAAAAAACTCATTCTGCTGACAGACAGTGTCCAGCAGGTCCGTCATTATATAATATATACCTGTCCGGCTGCAGTAGTGATATATATATTTTTTTTATATCATTATTTATCATCCAGTCGCAGCAGACACAGTACGGTAGTTCACGGCTGTAGCTACCTCTGTGTCGGCACTCGGCAGTCCATCCATAATTGTATACCACCTACCCGTGGTTTTTTTTTTCTTTCTTCTTTATACATACTACATCTCATTATCATCCAGTCTATATTAGCAGCAGACACAGTACAGTACGGTAGTCCACGGCTGTAGCTACCTCTGTGTCGGCACTCGGCAGTCCGTCCATAATTGTATACCACCTACCCGTGGTTTTTTTTTTCTTTCTTCTTTATACATACTACATCTCATTATCAACCAGTCTATATTAGCAGCAGACACAGTACGGTAGTCCACGGCTGTAGCTACCTCTGTGTCGGCACTCGGCAGTCCGTCCATAATTGTATACCACCTACCCGTGGTTTTTTTTTCTTTCTTCTTTATACATACTACATCTCATTATCATCCAGTCTATATTAGCAGCAGACACAGTACAGTACGGTAGTCCACGGCTGTAGCTACCTCTGTGTCGGCACTCGGCAGTCCATCCATAATTGTATACCACCTACCCGTGGTTTTTTTTTCTTTCTTCTTTATACATACTACATCTCATTATCATCCAGTCTATATTAGCAGCAGACACAGTACAGTACAATAGTCCACGGCTGTAGCTACCTCTGTGTCGGCACTCGGCAGTCCGTCCATAATTGTATACCACCTACCCGTGGTTTTTTTTTCTTTCTTCTTTATACATACTACATCTCATTATCAT